>NC_041388.1:466405420-466749671 GCF_002162155.2 Triticum dicoccoides | reverse complement strand
GTGGTCACTGAGGGCGCCGCCAGTGTCCTCTTTGCCCCTTTGTCTCGTCCTGGTTTCCGGACACCCAATGGTTGTCAAGGGTGGCGCAGGGCGGGGCCCTCACCTAGTGATATGAAGTAAGGATCGCGCCTGTGGAGGTCTCTATTTGTGACACTCTCACGTAATAATGAGTGGGGTTGTACACGCCCCGGAGTCTCTGGAGTGCCGCCCTCGGGCCTCGAGGGCTCCCACCCACGTCCTAGTGGAAGCACCATGCTCCGCGCTGGCCGTCGACACCGTCCCCCAATGACTATGCTCACAGCTAGTGAAAGCACTTAGCTCTGCGCCGGTGGGAAGATAAGAAGACTAGCTAGGTGCCGAACGCGG
Organism: Triticum dicoccoides; assembly: GCF_002162155.2. NCBI lineage: Eukaryota > Viridiplantae > Streptophyta > Magnoliopsida > Poales > Poaceae > Triticum > Triticum dicoccoides. Next base: position 466,749,305 of record NC_041388.1, on the reverse strand, counting down.
CCATTTGCTTTCAACCCCCTTTTTGTAGCTTGATTTGCCGCCTTTTGGACCTGAACTTGAACTCGTATTTTCGTTTGCAAGTGCGGGGGCCGTCTTCTCTCGTTCGTGTTGATTTTTTGAGTTTTCTGGTTCAGTGCCTTGTTTCAAGGCTCGCGCCTGCTACCCCTTTCCCTTGCAAGCACCCTGCGAGCGGGGGCTGGGCGTGGTATGCGCGCACTACGCGGACAATCTTCCATACTCTGGCACTCGTTTCTTGCGAGGCCCTCTCGGACGGACTAGCAGGCTCTTCAGAAGCCCAAAACCACGCGAGCCCATGAAAGACTCCTCTCGGGAGCCCACGGAGAACTCCCCTCGGGAGGAATGCACATCGGCAACTACAAGGCCAGTTCGAGGCCTGCCTGGGCTGAGGTAAGTTGCAACAACAAGCCGCGGAGGAGCTCGTGGGCTCGCAAAAGGACATTTCAAGTCAGGCTTAAGGAATAGAACAGTAGTCTGATTACATGAGGGGCTCCCCCTCCCCAAAATGCTCTTACACCTTGAGGGACCGTGCCCAATATTTTGTGTGCAGGCTCTGAAGTTGTTTCTGCCTCGTGAGGTGCGCCTCTCCCAGTACCTGGTGAGACCTTCTTGCTGTTGGCTTGGGGCATCGAGGAACTGCAAAATTTTGTTACGAACCTCTTATTCTTCCAAGCCCAGGTTGTAGGCGCGGTCGGCCATGACCCAGAGCTCCGCATCGCGGTACCCGAGGGGCACGCATTAAGGGAGGAGCGCCAGCTTGCGAGATCGAGCGAGGGTGCCTCACGAAGAACAGGAAAAAAAGAACACTCATGAGTGCACCTGTCCAGCCCCCTCGCGAGGCATGTGAGGGAGAGTACGGGCCAAAACAAAGAACCGAGGGAAGAACAGAGGAAAAGGCGATCAAACCAAGATGACAAGAAACACTAGAATGTGAACTTCCATTAAAGAAGGGGCAAGCCAACTACGGAAAGCAAATGAAAAGCCGCGTCCGTCACCTAGTCTAGTCTTCTCACCAGCGCGGAGCTAAGTGCTGCCACTAGAACGTGGGAGGGAGACCCCGAGGCCCGAGGGAGGCACTCCTGAGACTCCGGGGCATGTACAACCCCACTCATTATGACGTGATAGTGTCACGAGCGGAGACCTTCACATGCGTGAGCCTTGCTTCATATCTCCAGGCGAGGGGCCCGCCTTGCGCCACCCTCAACCACCGTTGGGGCGTCCGGAAACTAGGACAATGCCAAGGGGAAAAGGAGATGCTAGTGATACGTCCATTTTGCATCATACTTTTATATCGATATTTATTGCATTATGGGCTGTTATTACACATTATGGCACAATGCTTATGCCTATTCTCTCTTATTTTACAAGGTTTACATGAAGAGGGAGAATGACGACAGCTGGAATTCTGGGCTGGAAAAGGAGCAAATATTAGAGACCTATTATGCATAGCTCCAAAAGTCCTGAAACTTCATTGAAGTCATTTTTGTAATTAATAAAAAATACCAGGCGAAGAAAGTACCAGAGGAGGCCCACACCCTGGCCACGAGGGTGGGGGCGCGCCCTACCCCCCTAGGCGCACCCCCTGCCTCGTGGGCCCCCTGGTGGCCCTCCGATGCCCATCTTCTGCTATATGAGGCCTTTCGTCCGAGAAAAATAAGAAGCAAGCTTTGGAGAAGAAACTCCGCCGCCACGAGGCAGAACCTTGGTGGAACCAATCTAGGGCTCCGGCAGAGCTGTTCTGCCAGGGAAACTTCCCCTCGGGAGGGGGAAATCATCACCATCGTCATCACCAATGATCCTCTCATCGGGAGGGGGTTAATCTCCGTCAACATCTTCACCAGCACCATCTCATCTCAAACCCTAGTTCATCTATTGTATCCAATCTTTGTATCCAAACCTCAGATTGGTACCTCTGGGCTGCTAGTAGTGTTGATTACTCCTTGTAGTTGATGCTAGTTGGTTTATTTGGTGGAAGATCATATGTTCAGATCCATTATGCATATTAATACCCCTCTGATTATGAACATGAATATGCTTTGTGAGTAGCTAAGTTTGTTCCTGAGGACATGGAAGAAGTCTTGCTATAAGTACTCATGTGAATTTGGTATTCGTTCTATATTTTGATGAGATGTATGGTGTCATCCCTCTAGTGGTGTCATGTGAATGTCGACTACATGACACTTCACCGTTGTTTGGGCCTAGAGGGAGGCATTGGGAAGTAATAAGTAGATGATGGGTTGCTAGAGTGACAGAAGCTTAAACCCTAGTTTATGCGTTGCTTCGTAAGAGGCTGATTTGGATCCATATGTTTCATGCTATGGTTAGGTTTACCTTAATACTTCTCTTGTAGTTGTGGGTGCTAGCAATGGGGGTTAATCATAAGTGGGATGCTTGTCCAAGGAAGGGCAGTACCCAAGCACCGGTCCACCCACATATCAAATTATCAAAGTACCGAATGCGAATCATATGAACGTGATGAAAACTAGCTGCACCTTATTTACTTTTATTACTTGGGAGAGCTTTCCTTCATATAAGAGTTTGTCCAGGCTTGTCCTTTGCTACAAAAAGGATTGTGCCATCTTGCTGCACCTTATTTACTTTTATTACTTGCTACTCATTAAAAATTACCTTATCACAAAACTATCTATTACCGAAAATTTCAGTGCTTGCAGAGAATACCTTACTGAAAATTGCTTATCATTTCCTTCTGCTCCTTGTTGGGTTCGACACTCTCACTTATCGAAAAGCTACGATAGATCCCCTACACTTGTGGGTCATCAGCTAGCGGCGCCCTCAGCGACCACGGGCCCTCTGCCGGGGGGAAGGCTCGCCAGTGCCTCCCCGACAGAGGACCTACCTCCGGGCGACGCCTTGCTCCATGGGATGTGGGGAGGGGCCTTGCTCCCGGATCCTCCCACACAGCCCCTAGTGCGCTTCCCCTGGTGGAAGGGGGGCTGCCGTGCTGGGGCCGCCGTCCACCGCTGTGACCTGATTCACTTGCGACCCATGGTTAGCGTAAGCATGCTCCTGACAGATTAGTGGTACCCTGTAGCTGTTGTCGCTGTTGTGGTCGGTGAGGCTCCCGGGTGGCTCCTGGAAGGCCTCAACTTCCAGCGTCTCCTCTTCCCAACCCGGCTCGAGGAACGAGCCGGGGTCATCTTCCGGCATGTACTCCTGGTCCATCATGCGGGGCACATAGGCCTCCGGAGCCGTCGCCCCAGAAACCTCGCTGAAGTGCCCCACGCTCCCCGTCGCCCGGCCTGGCGCGCCGCTTTGAGGATGGTAGGGCGGCATCCTGCCGGGACCATGGGTAGAAATGCTTATGCTTGCGCCCATCAGGGGAGGCACATGTGCGGTTGGGTGTCCGGCGCCGCTGGTTGCGCCGCTGGTTGCGCCGATGCCGACGAAACCTCCTGGTGCGCCCGGGGGTGCGCGGGCGCGACGAGTCCCACCGTACGATCTGACCGCAGCCTGAGGCATAAGCAAGGAGCGGAAAGGTGGCGTACCCCTGGTTGCGGCGTCCAACAGCTTGGCAATGCGCTCCAGCAATGCATCTTGGCCGCTCTCCATCAGTCGGCACCGCATCAGCTCCCGCGCCATTGTGAGCGCGGCCCTCATGTTCGCTTGTTCCCGTCGGGTGTGTGGCGCCGTCGCCACGGTGTAGCTTGAGGCCCTTGTGGCGTCTCGCGTGTGCCGCGAGGTAAGGGTGGAAGGCGTCGGACCACGCCGCCCGCGCCCCGCAGAATTTGGCGGTGCGCGCGCCGCCTGGAGCACAGAGTTGAGGTCTTCTTAGGCGGACGATGCCGCCCCGGCTGGCCAAGCTTTCGAGTGGTCAGCGTCAGCCCTCGGGTCACCGGACATCGGCGCTGCAGAGCGTTGGCATGTCTGTTGATGGGGGAGAGGCTTCGGTGCACCCCTACATGGCGCGCCAAATGTCGGATTTCGGGTTCCGGCAAAACCCTTGAGGTTCGAACTCTGGGGTGCGCACGAAGATCTCTCCCCCTCCCTAGCTCACGCTCTCACCACAATCTCAAAGCTCAGCACGTCGAAGTAGAAGAACAAATGACACATGGTTTATACTGGTTCAGGCCACCGTTGTGGTGTAATAACCTACTCCAGTGTGGTGTGGTGGATTGCCTCTTGGGCTGAGGATGAACAAGTACAAGGGAAGAACAACCTCCTGAGGAGAGGTGTCCTTGAGCTCGGTGAGCTTGTCTTGTCGAGGATGATCCGAATGGTTTTGATCCCTCCCCCTAGTGTTGGCTAGTCATATTTATAGAGGACCTGGTCCTCGTCGCAAATATTAGGCAGGAAGGGATCCAACAATGGCCAAATTTGATGGGAGACAACGAGTACAAGTTATCCTGACTAAAGGTGGTCTTTGCCTGCCAAAGGTTCTGGTAATGTAGTCCTGGGCTCCACGGTGACCTCCGTCCTACCGTCCTACTGGTCTTGGTCTTGTTGCACCGATATGGAAACCTTTGCCTGATGCCTCGGGACTCGTCGCTTGCACTTGCCTCTTTAGCACCAAAGAGGAAACGAGTACGCTGCACGCGTTGGCGCCCGCTTGGCCTTGGTCAACATGTCTTGTGTCACAGGGACCTCGCGAGGTGCCCTCCACCTTGATCTCTCCGCCCCTCGCGAGCGATCCTGGTAAGGCCGCACCCAAGGAGGTCTTGCATCGTCCGCCTCGCGAGGTTTGGCCCCTCGCGAGGGTCTTGAGTGTTCACTGACGAGGATGGGCCGTACAGGGCCGCTGGTGGAGCCACGCCGTGAGCCGCAGGCAGGCAAGTCTGGGAACCCCCATTCCCAGTACGCCGACAATACCTTGGGATCCGGGTGGATCCATTTGAGCACTTTATGCCTAGCTTAATGGCCTTAAAGAAAGTGCTTCCAGGGAGACAACTCGGAAGTTTTAGAGAGTTATTTAGTTCTCTTGAGTGCTTTTATAAAGTTTAAAAAGAAAAATTAATATAGAGGGGAACTTGAAACTTCACATAAAGAAAAGTGAAAGTGAGATAGACGAGCATCGTGGAAGCGGGAGCTAGCCTTGAACTTCGTTCATGCCCATGGAAACTTTGTGAATCTTAATTGCAGAAACTTTTCAACAAAAATAAACATCCCCTTGTACAATTCCATTGTATTATAAAAATAATGTGCCAAGATTTGCCTTTAGGATGAGTAGATTGCTTGTTGGTTTGTGTGGTGCAAAAACAGAAACTTTTGCTGTAGCGCATGATTTTACATTTTTTACTGGAATGTCAAAAGGTTCTGAAACCTTTTTACTGTCTTTCTATACAAAATGTTTATTTTGTCCTAATTTTTCAGAATTTTTAGAGTTACAAAAGTATGGTGGATGTTCAAATCTTTACAGACTGTCCTGTTTTCACAGATTGTTGTTATAGCTTCATTATTTGCGTATGTTTGAATTCTTGTTGAAGCCTCTAGGACTTGTGGCCATAGAATTGTGATAGCATACAGTGGGTAATGTTTTTAATAATTATACAATAATGCTACAGCCATACATGATGGGATTTCATTGCCATATTCACTAACCCTGCCACTAAAAGTTCGGTTAAGTTTTGTGTGGATGTAGTGTTCGAAGATCGAGGAGGTCTCGATGTGAGGAGAAGGAGGAGAGGCAAAAGCTCAAGCTTGGGGATGCCCAAGGCACCCAAGTAAATATTCAAGGATACTCAAGCGTCTAAGCTTTGGGATGCCCCTGAAGGCATCCCATCTTTCTTCAACAAGTATCGGTATGTTTTTGGATTCGTTTCGTTCATGTGATATGTGCAAATCTTGGAGTGTCTTTTGTGTTCAGATTTTTCACTTTTATTTTATGCACCATGCTAGTATGAGATAGTCAATGGTTGATTTATAGAATGCTCATTGCACTTCACTTATATCTTTTGAGTATGGCTTTTATAGAATGCTTCATGTGCTTCACTTATATCATTTGAAGTTTGGATTGCCTGTTTCTCTTCACATAGAAAACCGTTGTTCGTAGATGCTCTTTTGCTTCACTTATATTTGTTAGAGCATGATCTTTTGTAGAAAGAATTAAACTCTCATGCTTCACTTATATCTATTTAGAGAGTCATCAGGAATTGGTCATTTGCATGGTTAGTCATAAAATCCTACATAAAACTTATGGATCACTGAATATGATATGTTTGATTCCTTGCAATAGTTTTGCGATATAGAGGATGACAATATGTGGGAGGTACTAGTAAACGGTTGTGATTAGTAAGAATATTGGTGTTAAGGTTTGTGATTCCCGAAGCATGCACATATAGTCTCTCGTTATGCTATGAAGTTGGAGCATGATTTATTGTTGACTGTCTTCCTTATGAGTGGCGGTCGGGGACGAGCGATGGTCTTTTCCTACCAATCTATCCCCCTAGGGGCATGCGTAGTAGTACTTTGATTTGAGGGCTAATAAACTTTTGCAATAAGTATATGAGTTCTTTATGACCAATGTGAGTCCATGGATTATACGCATTCTTACCTTTCCGCAATTTTCTAGCCTCTGGGTACCGTGCATTGCCCTTTCTCACATCGAGACGTGGTGCAAACTTCGCAGGTGCATCCAAACCCCGTGATATGATACGCTCTATCACACATAAGCTTATTATATCTTCCACAAAACAACCACCATACCTACCTATTATGGCTTTTCCATGGCCATTCCGAGATATATTGCCATGCAACTTCCACCGCTTCCGTTTTGATGAATCGAGCTTTCATTGTCATATCGCTTTCCATGATCATATAGCTGACATAGTAGTTGTGGCTCAGCCACCGTTCATCATTTTTCATACATGTTACGCTAGATCATTGCACATCTTGGTACATGCCAGAGGCATTCATATAGAGTCATACTTTGTCATAGGTATCGAGTTACAATTTTTATTTCTTTTGAGTTATGAGTAAATAGAAGTGTGATGATCATCATTATTCATTTTTAGAGCAGTGCCCCAGTGAGGAAAGGATGATGGAGACTATGATTCCCCCACAAGTCGGGATGAGAATCCGGACAATGAGAGAAGAAGAAAAAGAAAAAAAGAAAGAAAAAAGAAAGAACAAGCAAAAAAATTAAACAAAGAGAGAAGGGGCATTGTTAGTATCCTTTACCGCACTTGTGCTTCAAAGTAGCACCATGTTTTTCATATGGAGAGTCTCCTATGTTGTCACTTTCATATACTAGTGGGCATTTTTCATTATAGGATTATATGCACACCGACTTAGTTTTCATATTGAGCATTCTAACACTTATAGCTCTTAGTGCATTCATTGCACGGCAATCCCTACTCCTCGCATTGATATCAATTGATGGGCATTTCCATAGCTCGTTGGTTAGCTGCATCGATGTGAGACTTTCTTACTTTTTGTCTTCTCTATAATTACCCCTACCTCATACTCTGTTCCACCTGTAGTGCTATATCCATGGCTCGCGCTCATGTATTGCGTGAGGGTTGAAAAAGCTAAAGCGCGTTAAAAAGTATGAACCAATTGCTCGGCTTGTCATTGATACATCTCCAAGGTATCTACTTTTTCTCACGCTTTTCCTCTTGTTTTGGACTCTAATTTGCATGATTTGAATGAAACTAACCCCGGACTAACGTTGTTTTCAGCAGAACTACCATGGTGTTGTTTTTGTGCAGAAATAAAAGTTCTCGGAATAGAACGAAACTTTTTGAGGAATTTTTATATAATATATAAGAGTTTCTGGAGCCAAGACCTACTGGAGAGGGGCCCCTGGGTGGGCACAACCCACCTGGTGGCTCCGCAGACCTCAACCCTGACACTATAAATTCCTATTTTCGGAAAAAATCAGGGAAAAAGAATTATCACGATCCACGAGATGGAGCCACCACCAAGCCCTTTTCTTCCTCGGGAGGGAAGATCTGGAGTCCGTTTGGGGCTCCGGAGAGGGGGATCTTCGTTCTACGTCATCACCGACCCTTCTCCATCGCCAATTCCATGATGCTCCCCACCGGGAGTGAGTAATTTCTTCGTAGGCTCGCTGGTAGGTGAGGAGTTGGATGAGATTCATCATGTAATCAAGTTAGTTTTTCTAGGGCCTGATCCCTAGTATCCACTTTGTTCTTAGATTGATGTTGCTATGACTTTGCCATGTTTAATGCTTGTCACTTTGGGCCCGGGTGCCATGATTTCAGATCTGAACAGTTTATGTTATCATCATTATATCCATGTTCTAGATCTGATCTTGCAAGTTATAGTCACCTACTACGTGTTATGATCCGACAACCCCAGAGTGACAACAACCGGGCCCACTCTCGGTGATGACCGTAGTTTGAGGAGTTCATGTATTCACTATGTGTTAATGCTTTGTACCGATTCTCTATTAAAAGGAGGCCTTAATATCCCTTAGTTTCCAATATGGACCCCGCTGCCATAGGAGGGTAGGACAAAAGATGTCATGCAAGTTCTTTTAATAAAGCACGTATGACTATTTACGGAATACATGCCTACATTATATCGATGAACTGGAGCTAGTGTCGTATCGCCCTAGGTTATAACTGTCACATGATGAATATCATCCAACAAGTCATTGGTCCAATGCCTACGAACTTTTCCATATTGTTTCTGCTAAATTACCACTGCTATTATCACTATTACACTTACTACAAAATTACTGCTATCACTGTTACTGTTACTGTTGCTACTATTATCAAAACTATCAAACTACTTTGCTACTGATCACTTTGCTGCAGATAATTAATCTCCAGGTGTGGTTGAATTGACAACTCAGCTGCTAATACCTTCAAATATTCTTATGATCCCCTTGTGTTGAATTTATAAATTTGGGTTGAATACTCTACCATCGAAAACTGTTGAGATCTCATATACTTGTGGGTTATCAAGACATTTTTCTGGCGCCGTTGCCGGGGAGCATAGCTATATTTGTTGAGTCACTTGGGATTATTATCATATTATCACTATGAAGAATCTGAAGGATCCTAAGACTAACATATTTCCCTCAAGGACGAGGGGAGGTAAGGAACTGGCATCCAACTCTGCTTTAGATTCACCTTCTATTATGAATAAACATGCAACACCACCACATGTTATCAATTTTGATATGTCGCAAGTTATTGATGATGCTACTTCTACTATGAATGATGCTTATGATGATGCTAGTACCTTGCTTGATAATGATGATGTGCCACTTGGTGAATTTCTTAATAAACAAATTGCTAGATTTATATAACATGATGTTGTTGAATCAGATGATGAGCTTGAAACTGAATCTCCTAAAACACCTGCTAGAACTAGCCTTCCTAGATATGAATTGCCTAAGGTACCAGAAGGTTATGTTATGAATGAAGAAACAACTAGAGATATTCTTGCTTGCAATGATATAGATGATCTTGAGAAATTACAACACAAGTATAAAGAAAAATCTCTGAATGCTAGAATGAAGTGTGATCCTAAGTTTGCAACTTCACCTGTCTTTATTGATGATAAGGATTATGAATTCTGTATTGACCCAGAGTTAATTACTTTGGTTGAATCTAATCCTTTCCATGGTTATGAAACTAAAACTGCTGTGGCACATCTTACTAAGTTGAATGATATAGCCACCCTTTTTACTCATGATGAGAAAACTCGCTATTACTTTATTCTCAAATTATTTCCTTTCTCATTAAAGGGTGATGCTAAAGCTTGGTACAATACTCTTGCTCCTGGTTGTGTGTGTAGTTCCCAAGATATGATTTACTACTTCTCTGAAAAATATTTTCCAGCTCATCAGAAACAAGCTGCCTTACAGGAAATATTTAACTCCTATTGAAGAAATACATGGGCTTAATACACCACCACTGCCTAAGGTGGTAGAGGTAAATTATCTTATGAAGTTTAATGATAATGATAATCCTCACAATATGCATCCTAGTCAATGCCTTTATGAGTTTGAAAACTATATTAAAAAACAAGATCACTTCAATGCAAATGTTATGAAACAATTGAAATACAATTCTGATATGATTACTCTCTTGAGTGACTTGTTATTTAGAATATCAAATGATGTTAGTGGTGTTGGAAAACATGCTTCTATGGTTCAAACTCAATTAGAACAAGTTGCTAAATCACAAAGAGAATTGCTTTATGAAATGAATCATAATATGCATGACTTTGAGGGACACCCTAAAAGAATTGAACAAGATTCACAAAGAGCTAACACTAGTGCACCTAGTCCTTCTAGAAAGACAAAGAAAAAGAAAAATGATAGGACTTTGCACACTTCTAGTGAACCTGAAATAGAAAAACCTCCTGATAATGAAAATGAAACTTCTATCTCAGATGCTGAAACTCAATCTGGTAATGAACACTCACCTAATGATAATTAAAAGGATAATGATGAGGTTCATGAAGACTCTCAACCAACCGATGATAAAGAACCAGATAATGATGTTGAGATAGAACCACCTATTGATCTTGATAACCCACAACCTAAGAATAAAAGGTATGATAAAAGAGACTTTGTTGCTAGAAAACACAGTAAAGAAAGAGAACCATGGGTTCAAAAACCTATGCCTTTTCCACCCAAGTCAACTAAAAAGAATGATGATGAAGAATTTGAACACTTTGCTGAAATGCAGAGGCCAGTCTTTTTGCATACTCGCTTGACTGATATCTTCAAAATGCCTCCTTATGCAAAGTATATGAAAGACATCATCACAAATAAGAGAAAAATACCGGACGCTGAAATCTCCACTATGCTTGCTAATTACACTTTTAAAGATGGAGTACCTAAAAAACTTGGAGATCCAGGAATACCAACTCTACCTTGCTCTATCAAAAAGAATTATATGAAAACTGTTTTTCGTGATTTAGGAGATGGTGTTAGTGTTATGCCTTTCTCTTTATATAAAAGACTTGACTTGAATAAACTCAAACCTACTGAAATATCTTTGCAAATGGCTGATAAATCAACTGCCATACCTATCGGTATTTGTGAGGATATGCCCGTTGTTGTTTCTAATGTTACTATTTTGACTCAGTTTATTATACATGAGATGCCCGAGGACGACAACATGTCGATTATCCTTGGTAGACACTTCTTGAATACTTCAGGGGCTATTATTGATTGCAATAAAAGCAAGGTTACTTTTCATATCAATGGTAATGAGCATACGATGCATTTTCCGAAGAAACAATTCCAAGTGGATGGTATTAATGTCATTGAAAAATCTCCAACAATCACTATTGGAAGTTTTCAAATACCACTAACTGCTGTCAAAAAGAAATATGAAATGCTTATTGTTGGGGAAATGCATATCCCCATTGAGGTAACTTAGTGATTTAAGAAAGTTCTTCAGTTTCATGCTAATCAAAAGTGGTTGTTAATATGACTTGATCAACCTTATTAATGGATCATTTTTGAATGGTATGAAGTTGATGAATTTAGTAAGCACTACCTTCTGTCCTTACCTTTTGTTTTCTGTTTTTATTAGTTAAATAAAATAAAATGCCATGTTTTGTCTGTTTTCTGAATTTCCCGTGCAATAAAAATGACCCAAAAATAAAAGTTCTCAGAATTCCCTGAAAATTTTACACGATTTTTTCTGGATATTTGAGAATTTTTGGTACAATAAACATCAGAGGGAGGTGCACCAGGTGGGCACAACCCACCTAGGCGCGCCCTGGTGTGTTATGGTCCCCACATGGGCCCCCTCACTTATCTCTTTAGCCCACATCATCACTTACCTCCAGAAAAAAAAATCTCCATTGCTCTCTCTCCCGTGTTCTTGAGCTCAAACCCGCGGATTTTGATCTCTTTGCTCGAAGCTCCGTTTCCAAAAATATTTTGGGGGATTGTTGCTTGGTATGTGACTCCACCATTTGTCCAATTAGTTTTTGTCTTAGTGGTTTATACTTTGAATAATTAGCTACTCTTGATGCTTCTGTAGATGTGCTTGCATGTTGAATTCTTAGTGTTCTAAGTTGTTTGAATGCTTGCTATAGCCTCTATGTGTCCCTATGAATAGTTGCTATCGATCTTATAAAGTTTTGTTGAAATTTTTTTGTCACCCCAAAAATTTTATTTTCAGAAAATTGTACGCGGACATGATGAACCTATTTGGAAGGAGTTCTTCAAGGAGATGATCCTCGAGGGCATCTTCTAGTGACAATTTTGCTCGTCAGTCTTGTGTTGAACCAAGTGAAAGTTCCACGTGAGATGCCGCCACCAAGACATGTTTATGGCCTAGCGATGAATATATGGTGCGTGTGGGCATTAAGGAGGAATTTGAGCAATATGTTCACAATACCGGCCTTGGTCCCTACCTTTCAGATAAGTGTGAACAACACCAACTTCCCACTGAATCATTTGTCACAGGATTTAAATATTTTCCACGTGAGTCTAGGGTGTCTTTTATGCTTTATGATAATCCATTTACTATCCCACTGGACAATTTTGCTTACCATTGCAAACTTCCATTTTGGGGTTCGCTTGATGAGCCACCAATGGTGGAGTTCGAGTCTTTCTTGACTAGCCTTTGCTACGGTGAAAATAGGGGAGTGAGACAAGGACGAATAAAGAGCATTCACTTTCCCGCAATTCAGTATTTTGCATTATTTAATGGGAAATGCATAGTAGGCAAGTAAGACTGTAGCATACTTTGTGCGCCAGACTTGAGCCTCATTCACACCGCTCTCACTGGTGAAAGGAATAACCTTGGAGCGATTGTTGCACGTAGACTTCAGCATAATGCTAACAGTGGTTGGTTCTATGGTAGAATTTATGCCATGCGTTTAGCATGAGAGCTGGGTGTTTCGCCTTTGGCCTTCCATCCTATCCTACCCACACGGTATTTAGATTCTGACACTTTGAAAGAACACAAGATCCTTAAGGGAAAGGTTGATAATTTCACTTACAATCTAATGTTTAACCAAAAAACTATTGTGGACACATATTTGCATGCCCCTGCTCTTTTTGATTATAACATCAAGGGGAGATATTTTTTTCTTGAGAGCGAGGCCCGTGCTCATAAGGCAGCAGTGGTGGCGGCACGGCGTGCTGAGGCATCCACACCGAGAGCCTCTGTGAGCTACCACGCCGACTACTACCCTCCAGACTACTGATTGACTACCAACTTAGGCCAAAAGCCTAAGCTTGGGGGAGTACGTGTCTCTCACCGAGATTACATTCATGTCCACTTATTTCATTTGTCAGTGTTCACACTTTTTCATTGTATCATCCATGCTTAGATTTATTTCTTGCTTTCTTCTTGTGTGTTTGAAAAACTTTAGAAAAAACAAAAAATTAGTTGTAGTTAATTTACTTTCTATGCATGCTTAGTAGTAATATTAAAAACAAAACCCAAAAAGATTTCCTTGTTCTTCTTTTGCTTGTTGGGAGCTTTCCGGTGTAAATAGTTTGTCTCGTTTTTTGCTTTTCCCTTTATTTGCTTGTTCAAGAAAACCAAAAACTCCAAAAATAGTTTAATGTGTTTGTCTGAATTTCTTTTCTTTTTATTCGAGTTGTACCAAGGAGAAGACCACGATGAAAATGCCGAGTAGCTCTCATATGAATAATTGTTGAACTAATAAAGAGCACATTTTACCTTGTCTTCTCCTGTTGAATAAAATGTTTGCAGATTCCAGCTTAGTCCATGGCACTCTTGCACTATTATTATTTTCATATCATTTGGTTGTGCAAGTGAAAGGCAATAATGATGACATTCGATGAACTGGCCGTGGCAGAGAGAAATTGGTATGAACTCGACTTGTCCTATCTGTGTAAATATGTTTAACCTAGCATCCATGATTCGGCCCATTATGATTAAACATGTTTGCAATGATAATTAGAGATTATAGTTTCTCATGCCATGCATAAGTAGCTAGGAGTGAATATGATTTATCTTGGATATCAACATAACGTTAAAATGATTGTGATGTAGTATGATGATATGGTATCCTCCTCTGAATGTTCAAGTGGCTTGACTTGGTACATCTTCATGCATGTAGTTGAATCAAAAGCAACATAGCCTCTACAATATTTATGTTCATGGTGTTCATATCCTACTCATGCTAGTGTCCAATGTCACTTATGCATAATGCATGGTTATTGTCGATGGGAAACGACACCTATGGGGTCACTGGGATCCCTTCTATGGTTGGCGGGTGCGGGGTTGTGCAAAGAGCGGGTCTGGCGGTCAGCACACAAATCGTTTACCCAGGTTCGGGCCGCGGAGACGCGTAAAACCCTAGTCCTGCTTTGATGTATATTTCGGTGTTCTTGTGTTCTTGAACTAGCTACGGTGGCTCTCTAGTACAAAAGATCCAAATCCCCCTCCAGTACGCCTTGGGTCTTCTTTTATAGACAAAAAGGTGTCGCCACAGTGGCACACAGGAGGTGGAAGGATGTACAGGGGATGAGTCTATCTCCTGGCATCGTCGGGCAAACGCATTTAATGCGTTGCCGACGTGCCCCTCTTGCTTTATTGGGGACAACAAAGAAGCTCGTCCCAGCTATCATCGTCTCGCCTGGCTCCGATGCGCGTCCAAGCTGACGAGGCGTTGTAGCGCCACGTTGGCTGGCTGCTGGGCTGGCGTGGTGGTGGAGCCTTCATGAAGATCTGCATGCCACCACGTAGGTGCTTGCTGAGTTGGTGTAGAGGCCATGCGCTGCCACGCAGATGCCTGCCAAGCTGGTCGAGCTGGCAGCTGTATGGGAGCGGCGGTGGAGTCTTGGCAGGCGCGGGCCTGGCTACGGCCCCGCATGCGTCCTCGGAAAGGGTCTTGCTGAGGGCCTGGCAAGGGTCTCGCTGCGGCACCGCGGTCGTCCCCGGCAAGGATCTTGCCGGGGTCTCGTGGATTTCCTTGGCCAGGATCTCGCCAAGGATCGTCGACTTCTGGTTCCCATCTGATCTTGTGTATCTATGATCTCTACAAAGATCTGCACGCCACCACGGAGGTGCCTCCCGAGCTTTGGTTCCAATATGGTTCATGGTGTTGGAACCCCTTGGGCTCAAGGGTGGCGCGCTCTGCTGGCGTCAGGCAAGTTGCCTCGGCAAGGATCTTGCCAAGGCTGCGGAAGCCACCCTGGCAAGGGTCTTGCCGGGGGAGTCCACCTCGCCCTCTTGCTCTCTTTGCGCCTATGGTCTTGGCGTTGCTTTGGTCGTCTTGTGCTCCGGCTTCCCTCCTCTGCCCTGCTTAGTTTGGCCGTGGGCGCGGCATTGACTACCCGTGCACAAGTAAAGGGGTGCAAAAGGAGATCCCCTACTTTTGTACACCGACAGGAGCCCCCGGGCATGTGCCACACATAAGCGTGATGCATTGTTGGGCTAGGCCCAAAACGGTGCGCGGGCAGGTGGGGCGGATTTTTACCGAGTAACTTCTCCGTCCACTGCGCTTCCCCATGATCTGCATTGAACGCACAACATGGGGGGGTCATGCGTGACATGGGGGTCATGCGTGGGGTCGTTTCCGCACGCATGCGTCACGTCATGGTAAAGAGGCGGCTCGCGCCTTACCCGTAAAAATGAGTAACCGCGGGCGTGCAACTCATTTACCCCTTGTGCCTTCTCCAATCTCGGAACCGCCATCCCCTCCTTCCTCCTCAGGCCCTTGCTCTCGCTCACCGCTGCCGTGTTTTCACTGCCCTTTCTCCTCCACCTCTCACAGTCGCCATGGCACACAAAACCAGCAAAGGAAAAGGAGTGGCCAAGGATGCCAGGGGGACGGAGCCGCCGGAGAGCGAGTTGGCGGCGAGGCGGATGCAGCTCGCCTACTTTCTCTCGACGGTCAACGTGGTCCACCTCCGGGACAACTTCAGGCCCCTATGGGGGTGCAAGATGGGGGGAGAGTCGACGGGGCATCCGGCTACGCGCGTCATACACGCCGATTGCGCCAAGACCGCCCCGAATCGGTACCCATTCTTCCTCGACTACTTTTCCTGCGGCCTCTGCCCCCCTTTTTCCGATTTCTTTAATGACGTCATGCACACCTATGGCTTCCACCTCCTGGATTTTACTCCAAATGTCGTGGCGTGCATGGCCCTTTTCGCCCATCTCTGCGAGGGCTTCGCCGGAGTACACCCCAACATGGCGCTTTTCCGCCATTACTTCTACCCTCGGATCCAGAGGGAAGGCGCCATTTCTGGTTGTGTCGCCTGGATCCCAAGGACCCTGGAGAAGGGGACGTATCCAGAGGGCGCCCAGAAGGAGAGGTGGGAGGAGTGGCGGAGCCAGTGGAGCTGGATTGAGGAGGAGGACCCTCAGGAGTTTTGCCAGGTTCGCCAGACGCCACCGGTTCACAGAGACAACTGGGGCGATGTCGACGCCCAGGATGGGAAGCTCACGGTCGCCATCACCAGAATCCACCGCCTCGCTGTTGCCAGGCTCACCCTGGAGATGATTTGGGCAGATTTCATCCGCCGCCGCATCGCTCCTCTGCACAACAAGGGGAGGCCGACCTGGCTTTTCAGCAATGCGGCTAACATCATGCGGCTCTGCCCCAGCCTGAACCACAACTTCACGATGATGGGGCACGCCCACTTCTGCCAACGGCTCTTTCAGCTCGACGTGAACTGCGACGGCAGGTCCGAGAGGACCGGCAAGTTCATGAAGGCCGGCAAGGTCGCCAAGGGGCCCCTGTTCGGGTTACCAGCGGGGGTGGTCCCGCTGAGCAACAACTCCTGCCAGACCGACATCATCGCCATGATGCCGGACTATAACGCACACGGCCTTGACCCGAGTTGGGTCGAGCTGGAGGTGGACCAGGTGCAGAAGTTCTTCGACACCCTGTGAGAGAAGTATGTCCGTGAAGAGCCGCTGCTCATCGAGGACACCATCTAGGCGGAGATGGACTATATTGCCGCTAGGGCGGCGGAGGCGGTGCTTGCAAGGGAGGCCGGCAGCGCTGGTGGCGTGGAGGAGCTCGCCCAGTGGGCGGAATCTGCTGGGGAGGCCAACAGCTCCGGCATCGAGGCCCCTCTCATTGAAGATGAGGTCGATGAGTCGTTCGGGGAGGAGGACGAGGCTGTCGAGCCCCCAACCACGGGGAGAGGGCGTCTCCTGTGGCGGGCCGTCTCTGGAGAGCCAGTCCGGCCCGGCAGGACCGCACAACCGCAACAACCTCCGGAGGCGTCCATGCGTCAGACGAGGGCCGCGGCGGCGGGGAAGGCAGTGAAGGTTGCGGTGGTGAAGAAGAAAGCGGCTGCCCCTTCTCCGTCCAAGCGTCCCCGAACTCCACATGCTTCCCCTCCTCCCGCAGTTGACAATACGAAGGTCTTATTTGACCTCGGGTCTCTTAGCTCGAGGAGGAAAAGGAAGGCCGTAGAAGAAGAGGCGGAGGATGAGTAAGTGTCTCGTCTTTTCTCATCCCCGTCCCCTCGGACCGTGCCACTTTTCTTGACTTGTCTTCATCTTCGCAGGGATAGGGAGACGCTGGCCCAGAGGGTGGCGAAGAGGGCCAAGGCCTCGACGGGCGGCCAGCCCCCGGGGGGCACCTCAAGTACGCCGCTGGTGGTGGTGGAGAGCAGCCCCCGGCGCAACTCTCAGTGTGCGTTCATCACTCGCTCCTCATCGATGTGCGCTGGGGCACGATTTCTTGGCGCTGACCTTGTCGTGGTTTCAGGAGGAGAATGGCAGTAGGAGGAGCCACTGAGTGCCACCCCCAACACGCCGCCCCCATCAACCACGCCGCCCCGAGGGGCGTCCCTGGCAAGGGCGCAAGCACCGAGGCCATGCGCATGGAGGAGGAGGAGAAGGCCCCGGGCGCCGGTGGCTCCATCCCGGCACCGAATGTCGGTGGGGAGGGGGCCACTTCATCCCAGCTTGGCACAGGTGAGTTGTTTACCTCCTGTTCCCGCTCATTTTTCTTCTTTCAAATCTTGAACTTGACTTCGCCTCATTCTCCTTCTCAGTACCCAGATCCTTCCTCGGGAGACCGGGTGGACATGGACACCATCATCGAGGAGGTCGCCAGGGAGGCCGTGGCCGAGGCCGACGAGATCGCTGCTGAGGAGGCCGCCAAGGACGTTGCTGAGGACGCCGCCGAGGGGCCTGCCGGGGAGGCCGGCGAGGCCGCTGCCGAGGAGGCCGGCAAGGGGCCTGCCGGGGAGGCCAGCAAGGCCGCTGCCGAGGAGGAGGTGGTCGACGACCAACCTTCCTCCTCCACCGCTTTTGGGTTGGGCAAGTATCTGAAGGTGGGCGACGACCTGTTCGTCCACCTCCCATGGACGGCGTGCACCAGGGCGCCCGCCGAGGGGGAGGTGTTTGACAATGAGATGCTTGCCGCCGCCGGGCTCGAGGTTGTTGACGAACCAAGCGTCGGTGGTGGCGGTGCCCAGGAAGAGATGCTCCTCCAGAGCATGAGCGTTAGCTTCCACAAGCTTCAGGCGCTTCACCGTGCCCGCCCGGACAAGGCCAAGTCCAGGATGGCAGTGGTGGACAAGGCGGAGGCGGACCTCCAAGGGCATGTCGTCAAGGCGCAGGCTTGGTTCTGCCAGGCCTGTAAGGAGCTGAAGACCACCCGGGATTAGCTGGCTGAGCGCAAGCTGGAGCTTGTCATGAAGCAGGCCGATGTCAAGAAGGCCCAAGAGGCGGCGAGTCGATAGGCTGCTGAGGAGGAGGATGCTCGGCGTCAGCACCAGGTCGAGCAGAAGTCCCAGGAGGAGGACCTTGCCGCTCGCGAGGAGAAACTCGCCGCAACACTTCGCGGCAAGGACGAGTAGGTCTAGGAGCTTGTCACGCAGCGGACCCAGGAGCTGGAGCAGAGGCACGAGGAGGCCCTCAATGCTCAGGCCCAGGTCCATGCCGGCAAGGTGAACGAGCTGGAGGTGTGATGAGGACATCAATACAATTGTTACACCCACAGCCCCTGCTGCTATACATACTGGACCGATTACTAGAGCTCGTGCACGCCAACTAAATTACCAGGTACTTTCGTTTCTTGGTAATGATTCTAATGTTCATGAGAATATGATGCTGCCTAAATTGGATACATTTGTTTTGCTTACAAATGAAGGGCCTAGCTTGGAGAAGGATGAACATTGGAGCAAGAACAAGCATGGAGATGATGGCATGCGCAAGGGGAACAAGAACGGAGTTACAAGTGATGATTTCAGGACTTTGAAGCCACCATAATGTGTGCATGAAGCCTTGGACGAAATATACAAGATGCCACTTCATAAATTTCGTCCCGAGGCTATTTTAGGTGCTGCGTCACCTTATTATTGGGCCAGGCCCATGTAATTTCGAAATACATAAGTATAGGCTATTTTTAGAGTCCGTATGTGTGGGGAAACAAGAGATAGGGTTGATTTCGGACCCCTCCACCAAGGGCCACGAAATCCCCCCCCCTCTTCCTCCATATATACAGCCCTTAGGGCATCGTTTAGACTTTGGGTTTTGTTTAGATTAAAAGTTCGCCATAGCTGCAACTTCGCGTACTTCGTTTGTGTTCAACGACCAGACAAAGGCGTCATAGAACCCCACCTTGATCAATAAAGCTTTCACCTTATATTCGCAATATCCAGATTGCAATCTCAGTTTCTTGCTTGTTCTTCGTTTGCTCGCAGGAAACAAACCCTCGTGGTCAGGTTGATCGTGCTCCGGCGTGGTCAATAACCTCTCGGAGTTGGTTTAGCGATTGCTAAGGCGCGACGTCCTCGCACGTTCGTAGTCGGATCGTCAAAGTCGACTTCCACCAAAGCGAAATCCACCATCTCATCGAAAGACGGGACACCTTTGCCTCTATCAAGTGGTATCAGATTTCCAGGTTGCTCGGTGAGATTTTACAGTTTTTCGTAGTTTAGATCGAGTCTGTTCTTCATACCTACAGTCCACGAAAAAGCCACAAAAAAATTAGGGTTAGTTCATCATATCCGAACCAATCTGAGCCTTTGCATAATCTTTTTAGGGTTTTGCTTTGTTGAATTTGCGGTTGCATCGTCGTTTCTAGTTGCTGGTCTTAGAGTCTAGTCTTTTAGAGTTTCGAGTTCTGGTCATAAGTTGTCACGCCGCCGCCGCACCATCATCATCGCCCCTGCCATCTACCACCACCGCTCCGAATCCGTATCCATATACCACCACTAATCCGTGTCCATATACCACCACCGATCCATATCCATATACTACCACCGCTACCACCACCGCTGCCATATACCACCACCATATATCCACCACCAATCCGATTTCCTTGCTTATTAGGTTTGTTTTCGAGATCCATCTAGTTTCCGATTCGTGTTTCCTTGCCGGAGTAGGTTTCGGAAAAAAAAAGAGTCGGGTAGCCACGCTCCGTTTAGGCCCAAAATATTTGGTTTGGAGACCATCAAAGATCAATATGTGCATGATGCTGATTTTAAAGATGTAATGCAGAATTGTAAAGAAGGAAGAATGTGGAACAAGTTTGTTGTTAACGATGGATTTGTGTTTCGTGCTAACAAGCTATGCATTCCAGCTAGCTCCGTTCGTCTTTTGTTGTTGCAGGAGGCGCATGGAGGAGGATTAATGGGACACTTTGGCATGAAGAAGACGGAGGACGTACTTGCTACACATTTCTTTTGGCCAAAGATGAGACGGGATGTTGAGCGTTTTATTGCTCGCTGCACTACATGTCAAAAAGCTAAGTCACGACTCAATCCTCATGGTTTATATATGCCTTTGCCTGTACCTAGTGTTCCTTGGGAGGATATATCTATGGACTTTGTTTTAGGTTTACCTCGAACAAAGAAGGGGAGGGATAGCATATTTGTTGTCGTGGATAGATTCTCGAAAATGGCACACTTTATACCATGTCATAAAAGCGATGATGCTGTTAATGTTGCTGATTTGTTCTTTCGTGAAATTATTCGTTTGCATGGTGTGCCAAATACTATTGTTTCAGATCGTGATACTAAATTTCTTAGCCACTTTTGGAGATGTTTATGGGCTAAGTTGGGGACTAAACTACTTTTTAGTACTACTTGTCACCCCCAAACTGATGGACAAACTGAAGTAGTCAATAGAACGTTGTCTACTATGCTTAGGGCTGTTTTGAAGAATAATAAGAAAATGTGGGAGGAATGCTTGCCTCATATTGAATTTGCTTATAATCGTTCATTGCATTCTACTACTAAGATGTGCCCTTTTGAAGTTGTGTATGGTTTCCTACCTCGTGCACCTATTGATTTGTTGCCTCTTCCATCTTCGGAGAAGGTTAATTTTGATGCTAAACAACGTGCTGAATTGATTTTAAAAATGCATGAGTTAACTAAGGAAAACATTGTGCGTATGAATGCTAAATATAAACTTGCTGGAGATAAGGGTAGAAAACATGTTGTGTTTGCACCTGGAGATCTTGTTTGGTTACATTTGCGTAAGGATAGATTTCCTGATTTGCGCAAATCAAAGCTAATGCCACGTGCTGATGGTCCCTTTAAGGTGTTAGAGAAAATAAATGATAATGCATATAAACTTGAGCTGCCTGCAGATTTTGGGGTTAGTCCCACTTTTAACATTGCAGATTTGAAGCATTATGTGGGTGAGGAAGATGAACTTCCGTCGAGGACGACTTCATTTCAAGAAGGGGAGGATGATGAGGACATCAATACAATTGTTACACCCACAGCCCCTGCTGCTATACATACTGGACCGATTACTAGAGCTCGTGCACGCCAACTAAATTACCAGGTACTTTCGTTTCTTGGTAATGATTCTAATGTTCATGAGAATATGATGCTGCCTAAATTGGATACATTTGTTTTGCTTACAAATGAAGGGCCTAGCTTGGAGAAGGATGAACATTGGAGCAAGAACAAGCATGGAGATGATGGCATGCGCAAGGGGAACAAGAACGGAGTTACAAGTGATGATTTCAGGACTTTGAAGCCACCATAATGTGTGCATGAAGCCTTGGACGAAATATACAAGATGCCACTTCATAAATTTCGTCCCGAGGCTATTTTAGGTGCTGCGTCACCTTATTATTGGGCCAGGCCCATGTAATTTCGAAATACATAAGTATAGGCTATTTTTAGAGTCCGTATGTGTGGGGAAACAAGAGATAGGGATGATTTCGGACCCCTCCACCAAGGGCCACGAAATCCACCCCCTCTTCCTCCGTATATACAGCCCTTAGGGCATCGTTTAGACCTTGGGTTTTGTTTAGATTAAAAGTTCGCCATAGCTGCAACTTCGCGTACTTCGTTTGTGTTCAACGACCAGACAAAGGCGTCACAGAACCCCACCTTGATCAATAAAGCTTTCATCTTATATTCGCAATATCCAGATTGCAATCTCAGTTTCTTGCTTGTTCTTCGTTTGCTCGCAGGAAACAGACCCTCGTGGTCAGGTTGATCGTGCTCCGGCGTGGTCAATAACCTCTCGGAGTTGGTTTAGCGATTGCTAAGGCGCGACGTCCTCGCACGTTCGTAGTCGGATCGTCAAAGTCGACTTCCACCAAAGCGAAATCCACCATCTCATCGAAAGACAGGACACCTTTGCCTCTATCAAGTGGTATCAGATTTCCAGGTTGCTCGGTGAGATTTTACAGTTTTTCGTAGTTTAGATCGAGTCTGTTCTTCATACCTACAGTCCACGAAAAAGCCACAAAAAAAATTAGGGTTAGTTCATCATATCCGAACCAATCTGAGCCTTTGCATAATCTTTTTAGGGTTTTGCTTTGTTGAATTTGCGGTTGCATCGTCGTGTCTAGTTGCTGGTCTTAGAGTCTAGTCTTTTAGAGTTTCGAGTTCTGGTCATAAGTTGTCACGCCGCCGCCGCACCATCATCATCGCCCCTGCCATCTACCACCACCGCTCCGAATCCGTATTCATATACCACCACCAATCCGTGTCCATATACCACCACCGATCCATATCCATATACTACCACCGCTACCACCACCGCTGCCATATACCACCACCATATATCCACCACCAATCCGAGTTCCTTGCTTATTAGGGTTGTTTTCGAGATCCATCTAGATTCGGATTCGTGTTTCCTTGCCGGAGTAGGTTTCGGGAAAAAAAATTCTGGTCGGGTAGCCACGCTCCGTTTAGGCCCAAAATTTTTCGAAAACGCATTTTTCGAAAAAATTTCTGGCTATCCTATTTTTAGGTGTTTCTGAGTGTTTTGAGACAGGTGCCATTATAGGAAGTTTTTTTGACCCGTTTCCAGTTTTTGGGTCCGGGCAGTCGAAAAAAAAAAATTGGTCAAAAAATTTCGTGCCCATCCTGTCAGTTTGAGCTAGGAAGAGTTTTGAGACACTCGCCATTATAGTGATTTTTCGCAAAAAAAAAGCAGCGCAAAAAAAAAGAGCGCAAAAAAAAAGAGCGAAAAAAAAATTCAGAGTGTGCTTTTCCCTTGTTTATGTGCCGCGCCGTGATTTTGTTGGTGTTCTAGGCTTATTCAACTTTGCATCTCTGAATTGATTATTGCTGACCCTTTTTGCTACCATAGTATAAGCCTTCCCAGCTCCACATACATCTACGTCGTGCGTTTGACTCTCCCTGGTAATCGCTCTATCCAAGCTTTGAGAGTTTTGACTACAACGGTTGCCGATCACCGCCTGTTGCTGGGTAAGAACTGGTAAGAATTTGAGTTTTGCTTGACGGATTTGTGACACCCACCACCACCACTTGTTCGTAGTCTGTAGGATCATATTCTTGTGTGTTTCTATTGCTGCTAACCATGCCAGGATCACAAGCCGACGAGATTGACTGGGAGAATTTATCGAACAAGGAGCTTCATGATAAGTTTCAGCAAATGATGACTGAACAGGTGCAAGATGTGCTGAACAATTTTGAAGAGGCCATGGAGAAGATCACTGGCCTTGAGAAGATGTTCGAAACAAAGCTCGATAACAGATTTAATGAATTGCTCGCGCGTCTTCCACCACCACCACTCGCTGCACCTAACGCACCTCTCCAACAACAACAACAACGACTACCTCCACGTCGCGAAATAGACCTTCGCCGAGCGAGCCGTGTTCCTCTTGCGTTTGGCCAAACTGTTGGTGCTGCTGTTGATACTTCTGTGGCTCCTGCTACTGTTGTTGCTGGTACCCAGGAGGATGATGAGTATGCGGGCGATTATGAGGATGAGGTTGATCAAAATCAGATCTACGAGCAGCCACCAGCACCACCACCAGCAGGTCGACCTCAGGTATATATTCGTAATGGTAGGCCTGCACCACCACCTCAGGTACGAGATGATGTCCATATTCCTAAACTGAAATTGAATATTCCACCATTTGAGGGTAGATATGTTCCTGATATATATCTTACTTGGGAGTTAGAAACCGAACAACGATTTACATGTTTACAATATCCTGAGGAGAGACGAGTTGCTGCTGCTGTTTGTGCTTTCACTAGTTTTGCATGTGTATGGTGGTCTGAACATTGTAGATTATATCCTATTCCAACTACTTGGGCTGCTTTGAAAACTACTATGCGTACGCGTTGGGTTCCACCATATTATCAACGTGAATTGCTTCAAAAATTGCAGCGTTTAAGACAAGGAAAAAATTCTGTAGAAGAATATTATCAGGAATTACAAACTGGCATGATTAGATGTGGTATTGTTGAGGAGAATGAAGCTATGCTTGCACGTTTTCTGGGTGGATTAAATAGAGAGATTCAGACCATTCTAGACTATAAGGAGTATACTAATATCACTCGTTTATTCCATCTTGCTTGTAAAGCTGAACGTGAAGTGCAGGATCGACAAGCATTGGGGCGAACTAACTTTTCTGCAGGCCGACCTTCATCATGGACACCTCGTGCATCTTCTACTTCAACTGCACCAGCACCTCCATCCGGTGCCACCTCCAGCCGTGATACGAGAAAACAGGCACAACCACCATTATCTGCCAAGAGCGCACCTGCGGGGCCTGCACAGCGTTCTTCTTCTTCCATGGCATCAACAGGGCACACAAGTGATATTATTTGTCGTCGTTGTAAGGGAGGAGGTCATTATGCGAGGGAATGCAAATCTCCGCGTGTGATGATTGCTACCGCGGATGGTGGATATGAGTCCGCTAGTGACTATGATGAGGAGACATTGGATCTTATTACACGTGAAGAACATGGTGGAGATGATTCTGATCATGAGACGCAATACATGGCTCCTGAAGACGCTGATAGGTATGAATGTTTAGTTGCTCAACGTGTTTTGAGTGTGCAGGTCACACAAGCTGAGCAAAATCAGAGGCACAATTTGTTCCATACCAAGGGAGTTGTGAAGGAACGTTCTGTGCGCGTCATAATAGACGGAGGGAGCTGCAACAACTTGGCTAGCATGGAGATGGTGGAGAAGCTTTCTCTCACCACAAGGCCACATCCACATCCTTACTACATCCAATGGTTCAACAACAGCGGCAAGGTTAAGGTAACACGTACTGTTCGTGTGCATTTTAGTATTTCTACATATGCTGATTATGTTGATTGTGATGTGGTACCTATGCAAGCATGTTCCTTATTACTTGGTAGACCATGGCAATTTGATAAAAATTCTGTACACCATGGTAGAAACAATCACTATACTCTTGTTCATAAGGATAAAAATATTACTTTGCTTCCTATGACTCCTGATTCCATTTTGAAAGATGATATTAATAGAGCTAATAAAGCAAAACAGGAGACGAATAAGAGTGAAAATCAGATTGTGGCAAAAGAATTTGAGCAACAAATGAAGCCTAATAATAAACCATCTAGTGTTGCTTCTGAAATTAAATTGAAAAGTGCATGTTTATTTGCCACCAAATCTGATATTGATGAGCTAGATTTCAGCAAATCTGTTTGCTATGCTTTTGTGTGCAAAGAGGCATTATTTTCATTCGAGGACGTGCCTTCCTCTTTGATAGAGGCAAAGGTGTCCCGTCTTTCGATGAGATGGTGGATTTCGCTTTGGTGGAAGTCGACTTTGACGATCCGACTACGAACGTGCGAGGACGTCGCGCCTTAGCAATCGCTAAACCAACTCCGAGAGGTTATTGACCACGCCGGAGCACGATCAACCTGACCACGAGGGTCTGTTTCCTGCGAGCAAACGAAGAACAAGCAAGAAACTGAGATTGCAATCTGGATATTGCGAATATAAGATGAAAGCTTTATTGATCAAGGTGGGGTTCTGTGACGCCTTTGTCTGGTCGTTGAACACAAACGAAGTACGCGAAGTTGCAGCTATGGCGAACTTTTAATCTAAACAAAACCCAAAGTCTAAACGATGCCCTAAGGGCTGTATATATGGAGGAAGAGGGGGTGGATTTCATGGCCCTTGGTGGAGGGGTCCGAAATCAACCCTATCTCTTGTTTCCCCACACATACGGACTCTAAAAATAGCCTATACTTATGTATTTCGAAATTACATGGGCCTGGCCCAATAATAAGGTGACGCAGCACCTAAAATAGCCTCGGGACGAAATTTATGAAGTGGCATCTTGTATATTTCGTCCAAGGCTTCATGCACACATTATGGTGGCTTCAAAGTCCTGAAATCATCACTTGTAACTCCGTTCTTGTTCCCCTTGCGCATGCCATCATCTCCATGCTTGTTCTTGCTCCAATGTTCATCCTTCTCCAAGCTAGGCCCTTCATTTGTAAGCAAAACAAATGTATCCAATTTAGGCAGCATCATATTCTCATGAACATTAGAATCATTACCAAGAAACGAAAGTACCTGGTAATTTAGTTGGCGTGCACGAGCTCTAGTAATCGGTCCAGTATGTATAGCAGCAGGGGCTGTGGGTGTAACAATTGTATTGATGTCCTCATCATCCTCCCCTTCTTGAAATGAAGTCGTCCTCGACGGAAGTTCATCTTCCTCACCCACATAATGCTTCAAATCTGCAATGTTAAAAGTGGGACTAACCCCAAAATCTGCAGGCAGCTCAAGTTTATATGCATTATCATTTATTTTCTCTAACACCTTAAAGGGACCATCAGCACGTGGCATTAGCTTTGATTTGCGCAAATCAGGAAATCTATCCTTACGCAAATGTAACCAAACAAGATCTCCAGGTGCAAACACAACATGTTTTCTACCCTTATCTCCAGCAAGTTTATATTTAGCATTCATACGCACAATGTTTTCCTTAGTTAACTCATGCATTTTTAAAATCAATTCAGCACGTTGTTTAGCATCAAAATTAACCTTCTCCGAAGATGGAAGAGGCAACAAATCAATAGGTGCACGAGGTAGGAAACCATACACAACTTCAAAAGGGCACATCTTAGTAGTAGAATGCAATGAACGATTATAAGCAAATTCAATATGAGGCAAGCATTCCTCCCACATTTTCTTATTATTCTTCAAAACAGCCCTAAGCATAGTAGACAACGTTCTATTGACTACTTCAGTTTGTCCATCAGTTTGGGGGTGACAAGTAGTACTAAAAAGCAGTTTAGTCCCCAACTTAGCCCATAAACATCTCCAAAAGTGGCTAAGAAATTTAGTATCACGATCTGAAACAATAGTATTTGGCACACCATGCAAGCGAATAATTTCACGAAAGAACAAATCAGCAACATTAACAGCATCATCGGTTTTATGACATGGTATAAAGTGTGCCATTTTCGAGAATCTATCCACGACAACAAATATGCTATCCCTCCCCTTCTTTGTTCGAGGTAAACCTAAAACAAAGTCCATAGATATATCCTCCCAAGGAACACTAGGTACAGGCAAAGGCATATATAAACCATGAGGATTGAGTCCTGACTTAGCTTTTTGACATGTAGTGCATCGAGCAATAAAACGCTCAACATCCCGTCTCATCTTTGGCCAAAAGAAATGTGTAGCAAGTACGTCCTCCGTCTTCTTCACGCCAAAATGTCCCATTAATCCTCCTCCATGCGCTTCCTGCAACAACAAAAGACGAACGGAGCTAGCTGGAATGCATAGCTTGTTAGCACGAAACACAAATCCATCGTTAACGACAAACTTGTTCCACATTCTTCCTTCTTTACAATTCTGCATTACATCTTTAAAATCAGCATCATGCACATATTGATCTTTGATGGTCTCCAAACCAAATATTTTGAAGTCAAGTTGTGAAAGCATAGTATAGCGACGAGACAATGCATCAGCAATAATCCGAACAAGAGCATATAATTCTTTATCATAAGTAGAATAATTCAGACTAGGCCCACTCAATTTTTCAGAAAAGTATGCAACAGGTTTGCCATCTTGTAATAACACACCTCCTAATCCAATTCCACTAGCATCACATTCAAGCTCAAAAGTCTTATTAAAATCAGGAAGTTGGAGTAAAGGAGCATGTGTCAACTTATCTTTCAATACCGTGAAGGCTTCTTCCTGTGCGGTACCCCAAACAAAAGGCACATCCTTCTTTGTAAGCTCGTTGAGAGGTGCAGCAATGGTGCTGAAATCTCTCACAAAACGCCTATAGAATCCAGCGAGGCCAAGAAAACTCCTCACTTGTGTGACCGTTTTGGGCTGCGGCCAACTCTCAATAGCTTCAATCTTGGCTTTGTCAACTTCAATTCCCTGTGGAGTAACAACATAACCAAGAAAAGATACTCAGTCGGTGCAAAAGGTGCACTTCCCAAGGTTACCAAACAAACGTGCATCACGTAGAGCAATAAAAACAGCACGTAAATGTTCCAAATGTTCTTCCAAAGATCTACTATAAATCAGTATGTCATCAAAGTAAACTACCACAAATCGTCCAATGAAAGCACGTAAAACTTCGTTCATTAATCTCATGAAAGTACTAGGTGCATTAGTTAACCCAAAAGGCATGACTAACCACTCATATAATCCAAACTTAGTTTTAAATGCTGTTTTCCATTCATCTCCCAATTTCATACGAATTTGATGGTAGCCACTACGCAAATCAACTTTGGAGAATATTGTAGAGCCACTCAATTCATCAAGCATATCATCTAGCCTAGGAATAGGATGACGATAACGAATAGTAATATTATTAATGCCTCTACAATCAACACACATACGTGATGTACCATCCTTTTTCGGTACTAGAATAATAGGAACAGCACAAGGACTAAGGGATTCGCGTATATAACCTTTGTCGAGAAGCTCTTGTACTTGGCGCATAATCTCCTTCGTCTCCTCTGGATTGGTACGGTATGGTGCACGGTTTGGCAGTGAAGCACCGGGAATTAAGTCAATCTGATGCTCAATCCCTCGAATAGGCGGTAATCCCGGTGGCACGTCTTGTGGAAAGACGTCAGCGAACTCCTGCAAAATGTTAGTGACAGCAGGAGGCAAAGAGGAAGGCACGTCCTCGAATGAAAATAATGCCTCTTTGCACACAAAAGCATAGCAAACAGATTTGCTGAAATCTAGCTCATCAATATCAGATTTGGTGGCAAATAAACATGCACTTTTCAATTTAATTTCAGAAGCAACACTAGATGGTTTATTATTAGGCTTCATTTGTTGCTCAAATTCTTTTGCCACAATCTGATTTTCACTCTTATTCGTCTCCTGTTTTGCTTTATTAGCTCTATTAATATCATCTTTCAAAATGGAATCAGGAGTCATAGGAAGCAAAGTAATATTTTTATCCTTATGAACAAGAGTATAGTGATTGTTTCTACCATGGTGTACAGAATTTTTATCAAATTGCCATGGTCTATGATGAGGACATCAATACAATTGTTACACCCACAGCCCCTGCTGCTATACATACTGGACCAATTACTAGAGCTCGTGCACGCCAACTAAATTACCAGGTACTTTCGTTTCTTGGTAATGATTCTAATGTTCATGAGAATATGATGCTGCCTAAATTGGATACATTTGTTTTGCTTACAAATGAAGGGCCTAGCTTGGAGAAGGATGAACATTGGAGCAAGAACAAGCATGGAGATGATGGCATGCGCAAGGGAAACAAGAACGGAGTTACAAGTGATGATTTCAGGACTTTGAAGCCACCATAATGGGTGCATGAAGCCTTGGACGAAATATACAAGACGCCACTTCATAAATTTCGTCCCGAGGCTATTTTAGGTGCTGCGTCACCTTATTATTGGGCCAGGCCCATGTAATTTCGAAATACATCAGTATAGGCTATTTTTAGAGTCCGTATGTGTGGGGAAACAAGAGATAAGGTTGATTTCGGACCCCTCCACCAAGGGCCACGAAATTCCCCCCTCTTCCTCCATATATACAGTCCTTAGGGCATCGTTTAGACTTTGGGTTTTGTTTAGATTAAAAGTTCGCCATAGCTGCAACTTCGCGTACTTCGTTTGTGTTCAACGACCAGACAAAGGCGTCACAGAACCCCACCTTGATCAATAAAGCTTTCATCTTATATTCGCAATATCCAGATTGCAATCTCAGTTTCTTGCTTGTTCTTCGTTTGCTCGCAGGAAACAGACCCTCGTGGTCAGGTTGATCGTGCTCCGGCGTGGTCAATAACCTCTCGGAGTTGGTTTAGCGATTGCTAAGGCGCGACGTCCTCGCACGTTCGTAGTCGGATCGTCAAAGTCGACTTCCACCAAAGCGAAATCCACCATCTCATCGAAAGACGGGACACCTTTGCCTCTATCAAGGTGGAGCGTGGTGGGCCGAAGAAGCAGATCCAGGAGCTGACGAGGGAGAGGGACGCGACCAAGGGTGCCTTGGCTGATGCGCGGGTTGTAGTCCTCGACAAGGTCAAGCTGCTCTCCACGACCAACGAGTCCATCAAGGACCTGAAGCTAAAGCTGGAGGGTCTTGAGGGAACGCTCTCCGAGGTCAGGGCCCAGGAGGAGACCCTGACCAAGAATCTGGAGGAGGAGAGGCAGCTGCGGAAGAATGACACCGCTAGCCACGCGGAGTTTGTGGCAGGCGAGAAGCTCTGGGTCAGCCGCCTCGCCGATGTCGCCGGCAGGATCACCACGCAGTTGGCTACCATGGGGATGTCTAATGTGAGGTACGTCCCAGAGCCGAACATGAGTCCTAATGCCAGGCTGACTCTATTCCTCGAGGGTGTTCTCGAGGCCCTGGAGCGGCTACGCTCCAACAGGGAGGCCTCTCTGGCCGAAGAGGCCCGGAGGCTTTGCCGGGGTGCCATGACCAAGGTCCTCACCAAGATGGCGTACTGGAACCCTGACCTCCACTTCGAAGCTTCATTGGTTAGCTTGCCGGACGACATGTACCCCGCGCCGCTCGAGGAGCGCATCGAGCCCGTCATCAGCCGCATTGACGGAGTTCGGAGGGTACAAGGCCATCGTCGGGATTAGGCACCCCGTTTCTTATCGTCGCTACAGGTTCATGACCAAGACAATTTTTATCTTTAGTTAGAACCGCAGCAACAAATGATGTAATATAACATTGCAGTACTTTTGAAATGATGCATGTTATTTTCCCGTTTGATCTCCTTTTGTATGTCTACCCTATGTTAATCGGGTAGGTTTGTCGGCACG
This sequence comes from Triticum dicoccoides, assembly GCF_002162155.2. Taxonomy (NCBI): domain Eukaryota; kingdom Viridiplantae; phylum Streptophyta; class Magnoliopsida; order Poales; family Poaceae; genus Triticum; species Triticum dicoccoides. Next base: position 466,717,936 of record NC_041388.1, on the reverse strand, counting down.
AAAACCCAGGCGGCGCCATGAGGACGGATCCTCAATAGCCTGCCGGGTATGCTTGTTGCCGGGCAAACCACCTCACTGCTCTTGACGGGGCCGCTCGAGCTGTCGAGCCGACTTGAGACAGAACGAGAGCTTTGCCAATCGCAGAAGGTCACCCTGTCGTTCTTGACGCAGCCGCTCGGACTATTGAGTGGACTCGAAACAGAACGAGGGTGTTGCCAATAGTGGTAGGGCCCCATTGCGTGCAGGTTTTCCATACACAGGGCAAGATCATCGAGGACGATAACCTTATATATAAAAAGGAATTACTCAAAGTTTTGAATGACTTAGCTTTTCTGTCGCTGCGTGAGCGTTCATCGCATCCACCGAGGATGCCATTTGTTTGGTCGTCTTCTTGCTTGAAGTGACGACCACGATGAAGCTGTTTCTTCAACAAGACCGAATTTTCACAACTACGCTGCCCCTACCTGGCGCACCAGAGATGTCGGTGGGAAACGACACCTATGGGGTCACTGGGATCCCTTCTACGGTTGGCGGGTGCGGGGTTGTGCAAAGAGCGGGTCTGGCGGTCAGCACACAAATCGTTTACCAGGTTCGGGCCACAGAGACACGTAAAACCCTAGTCCTGCTTTGATGTATATTTGGGTGTTCTTGTGTTCTTGAACTAGCTGCGGTGGCTCTCTAGTCCAAAAGAACCGAATCCCCCTCCAGTACGCCTCGGGCCTCCTTTTATAGACAAAAAGGGCTCACCACAGCGGCACACGGGAGGTGGAAAGATGTACAGGGGCTGAGTCTACCTCCTGGCATCGTCGGACAAACGCATTTAATGCGCTGCCGACGTGCCCCTCTTGCTTTATTGGGGATGGCAAAGAAGCTCGTCCCAGTTGTCATCGCCTCGCCTGGCTCCGACGTGCGTCCAAGCTAATGAGGCGTTGTAGCGCCACGTTGGTTGGCTACTGGGCTGGCGCGGTGGTGGAGCCTTCACGAAGATCTGCATGCCACCACGCAGGTGCTTGCTGAATTGGTGTAAAGGCCGCGCGCTGCCACACAGATGCCTGCCCATCTGATCGAGCTGGCAGCTGTATGGGAGCGGCGGTGGAGTCTTGGCAGACGCAGGCATGGCTGCGGCCCCGCATGTGTCCTTGCCAAGGGTCTTGCTGAGGGACCAGCAAGCGTCTCGCTGCGGCACCGCGGTCGTCCCTAGCAAGGATCTTGCCGGGAGTCTCGTGGATTTCCTTGGCAAGGATCTCGCCAAGGATCGTCATCTTCTGGTTCCCATCTGATCTTGTGTATCTATGATCTCTACAAAGATCTGCATGCCGCCACAGAGGTGCCTCCCGAGCCTTGGTTCCAATATGGTTGATGGTGTTGGAACCCCTTGGGCTCAAGGGTGGCGCGCTCTGCTGGCGTCAGGCAAGTTGCCCCGGCAAGGATCTTGCTGAGGCTGCGGAAGCCACCCCGGCAAGGGTCTTGCCGGGAGAGTCCACCTCGCCCTCTTTCTATCTTTGCGCCTCTGGTCTTGGTGTTGCTTTGGTCCTCTTGTGCTCCGGCTTCCCTCCTCTGCCCTGGTTAGTGTGGCCGTGGGCGCGGCTCTGACTGCCCGTGCACAAGTAAAGGGGTGCAAAAGGAGAGCCCCTACTTTTGTACACCGACAGTTATGATCCTTGTTGGTCTCTAGTTGGCCGCTTCTCAATCTAAATTGCTGGCCTTCGCCTATACTAAGTGGGAATTCTGCTTGTACATCAAAAACCTTGAACCCAAAGTTATTCCAGATGAGTCCACCATACCTACCTATATGCGGTATTACCCTACTGTCCCAAGTAAATTTGCATGTGGCACCTCTAAAAACTTCTAAAAATTATCCTTTTTGTGTGCATGGATCGTTCATGGAACGACAGGAGGTGGTCAATATCTTCCATGCTAAGCGGGTTATTCTTAGGTAGAGTGTTTATTCACTCACCATTGCACGAGAAAATGGGCGGTAATAGGGATTCCCAGTCCTGAACTCAAAAATGCAAATAAGTAAACAAAACTCCCCCAGGAATGATGTTGGTATGGACGGCACCCGTTGTTTCGAACAAGTCGTGGAGTGTGATTGATGGTGGAGGGGGAGTAAAGCTTTACTTTTATCGATTGGGAACCGCCACTAGCGTGCTTAGCATGGAATATGTTGATAACTGATGGTCGTGAAGTAAATGAGAAGGGTGCAAGTCTCAAAATATCATTTATCTCTATTTTAAATATTGAGCTCTAGCACCTCTGCAAATCACTGCTTCCCTCTGCGAAGGGACTATCTATTTACGTTTATGTTGTGTCATCACCTTCTAAAACAAGCGCCAGAAACTGTGTAGAGAGAAGTTGTCATGATTTACGCATTGTGTGTAGCTAATGTTTGGTGCATCATGACTGGATCTTTTCTACCATGAATTGCAATGTCTAGTCACTGCTTGAACTTTGGAGGTGCTCCGCATTTATGTTTTACGGTCTCAGAAAGGGCTAGCGAGATACCACTATTGTCATATTATATCATGGTTGTTTTGACAATCTGTTGTCGTTTGAGATATCTTATTATTGCTCGCTAGCTAATTATGTCATTGATATGAGTCATTATAATCTTTAAGAGTTATTGTCGAAATGGTTAGTTATAATGCTGGCTAAAAACCTTGGTGTTGTTTAAGCTTATTTATGCAAACAAGAGAAAAAGAGTTCGTAAAAGTTTTTCTTTCTCGCTTTCAGTTTGTCAACTGAATTGCTTGAGGACAAGCAAAGGTTTAAGCTTGGGGGAGTTGATACGTCTCCAACGTATCAACTTTTTCTCACGCTTTTCCTCTTGTTTTGGACTCTAATTTGCATGAAACTAACCCCGGACTGACGATGTTTTCAGTAGAACTACCATGGTGTTGTTATTGTGCAGAAATAAAAGTTTTTGGAATGGAACAAAACTTTTCGAGGGGTTTTATAGAATATATAAGAATCTCTGGAGCCAAGACCTACCGGAGAGGGGCCCGTGGGTGGGCACAACCCACTAGGGCATGCCCCCCTCTCCTGGCGTGCCCAGGTGGGTTGTACCCACCTGGTGGCCCCGCAGACCCAGAAACCGACACTATAAAATCCTATTTTTCCAGAAAAAAATTAGGGAGAAAGAATTATCACGATCCACAAGACGGAGCCGCTGCAAAGCCCTGTTCTTCCTCGGGAGGGCAGATCTGGAGTCTGTTTGGGGCTCCGGAGAGGGGGATCTTCGTTCTTCGTCATCACCAACCCTTCTCCATAAACAATTCCATGATGCTCCCCACCGGGAGTGAGTAATTTCTTCGCAGGCTCGCTGGTCAGTGAGGAGTTGGATGAGATTCATCATGTAATTGAGTTAGTTTTGTTAGGGCCTGATCCCTAGTATCCAATATGTTCTTAGATTGATGTTGCTATGAACTTGCCATGCTTAATGCTTGTCACTTTGGGCCCGGGTGCCATGATTTCAAATCTAAACCATTTATGTTATCATCATTATATCCACGTTCAAGACCCGATCTTGCAAGTTATAGTCACCTACTATGTGTTATGATCCGGCAACCCCGGAGTGACAACAACCGGGCCCACTCTCGGTGATGACCGTAGTTTAAGGAGTTCATGTATTCACTATGTGTTAATGCTTTGTTCCAATTCTCTATTAAAAGGAGGCCTTAATATCCCTTAGTTTCCAATACGGGAGGGTAGGACAAAAGATGTCATACAAGTTCTTTTAATAAAGCACGTATGACTATTTACGAAATACATGCCTACATTATATCGATGAACTGGAGCTAGTGCCGTATCGTCCTAGGTTATAACTGTCACATGATGAATATCATTCAACAAGTCACCGATCCAATGCCTACAAACTTTTCCATATTGTTTCTGCTAAGTTACTACTGCTATCATCACTATTACTGAAAGTGCGTTATGTCGACTAGAGGGGGGGTGAATAGGCGATTTTTATGAAAGTCTTCAAAACGTGGAAGTTATGAAGACAATCAGTAGAGATATGCCTATCACTATGCAGCGGAAGTTAGATTACACTAGGCAAGCCATGGTCAAGTATTCAATAGAGTGAAAGCACAATGACAAGTAGCTGTAGTGTAATAAGGATCAGGTAGGAAGAAGTTATGAAGCCAAACAAATCATACAGTTAAGTTGTGAAGACAAAAGATATAGCAAGCATGCAATGGCTTCACAATGAGTAACAGTAAGTAAGAGGAAGTGAAGATGAAACCAGTGACTCGTTGAAGACAATGATGTGTTGGACCAGTTCTATTTGCTGTGACAACTGTACGTCTGGTTGGAGCGGCTAGGTATTTAAACCTTAGGACACACAGTCCCGGACACCCAGTCCTGAACACGCAGCTCAGGACACCAAGTCCTCACCGTATTCTCCTTGAGCTAAGGTCACTTAGTCCTCGCCCAATCACTCTGGTAAGTCTTCAAGGTAGACTCCCAAACCTTCACAGACCTCGTTCACTGGCAATCCACAATGTCTCTTGGATGCTCTGAACGCGACGCCTAACCGTCTGGAGGATGCACAGTCCTCAAGTGTAATAAGTCTTCAGATCACACAGACAAGAAGACTTAAGTGATGCCCAATGTTCTCTGGCTCTGGGTGGTTAGGGCTTTATCCTCGCAAGGAATTCTCTCTCTCAAAGGCTTCGAGGTGGGTTGCTCTCAAACGACAAAAGCCGTGCACTGAAATCTGAGCAGCCAACCGTTTATGGTTGTAGCGGGTGGGCTATTTATAGCCACTTGGCAAACCGACCTGATTTGTCCGAAATAACCCTGGGTCACTAAGGAACTGACACGTGTCTCAACGGTCAGATTTCAAACTCTCATGGCAACTTTACTTGGGCTACAAGCAAAGCTGACTTGTCCGGCTCTGGACAAGATTCGCTCTCATTGTCTTCGCTCGAAGACATAGGTTTTTGGTTTAGGCATCACTTCAGTCATTCTAACTGGTTCTCCTGGACCCCACTTAACAGTACGGTGGATCCTATGACTCAACACAAAGGAAAAGAACTACGCAAGATCTAAGTCTTCGAGCTCCATAGGCTTCATAACGTGTCTTCTTTTGTCATAGTCTTCAATGTGAATATCTTCATATACCACCTTTGACTTCAATGTCTTCATACATTTTTAGGGGTCATCTCTGGCAATAAAATCGAATCAATGAGGGACTTCTACCTGTGTTATCCTGCAATTCTCACAAACACATTAGTCCCTCAACTAGGTTTGTCGTCAATACTCCAAAACCAACTAGGGGTGGCACTAGATGCACTTACAATCTCCCCCTTTTTTGTGATTGATGACAAACTAGTTGAAGTTTTCAACGGGGAATATAGTCTGTGAAATTGTAAAGGATAAGGAATTGTCTTCATAAGTTGCAAGGGCTCCCCCTGAAGATGTGCATACAAGTTAATTTGCTTTTGGAATGCAAATGCACATGGCAGGTTGTACTTGTGGAGATCCACTTCAGCTTATGATGACAATCCACTATGCATGTGAAGATATATGAAGATAATGACATGCATAATGGAAAATGGACGTCTGTAGAATGAGATAAGTGCGGAATTTATCGTCGCACATGCGGAATTTATCTTCGCAAAACAGAGTGGCAAACAAGTAGCAGACGACCATCTGGTTTAAGTGCTACAACTCATAAGAACCAAATGTAAAACAAGAGTTGTAAGCACGAAGCAAAATATAACAAAACATAAAGCACCCGCCCATATGGACCCGCTTGAAGACTATCAACCCATATGCTTCTCCCCCTTTTGTCAGCAAGGAACAAAAAGGTTTGAAGACATAGAGTGTCTACTCATTCCCAGGAGCAGTAGGGTCGTTGGAGGTGTTTGGCGGTGCAGAAGAGCTTGGAGGTGCTGAAGCAGGTGGCGGTGATGTAGCATCGTCTTCTTCATCAATGATTCTGGCAGTGACTGTGGCAGCAGATGAAGAAAACTCAGAGTCTTCAAGTGATGGTGTGTTGCACATCACAGCCCTTCTAGGAGGTGTGGTGTCAAACTTGAATTGCTCAATGAAGCCATCCTCTTCAAGTTCAGCTTCAGTGCACATCATTGATAGCCCTTTCCATGTACGACGACAGGTTTCATGGGTAACGAAGGCATTCTTGGTGGCAAGATTTCGAAGACGATTAACATGCACCAAGAGGCTTTTCATCTGTCGCTTTATCCAGTCATGATGCCTATCTTGTTTTTGATGAAGGGCCACAAGAAGCTCTCGGTCAGTGAGAACACGAGCGCGCTTCTTGGGTCTTGAAGCAGTTGCACTGTCAGTGGCTTCAGTTGAAGCCGGGTGTGGTGCACGTGTAGTGCCAGCCAAAGGATACACCCTAGAGATGGCTTCAACACCTTCATCATTTTGAGTGAAGCTCTGGTGTTCTGCATTCTGAAGACTCAAAGGTTGCTTGGCAGGCTCAGGATATATAGCTTCAGCAGAGGTATCCACATCTGGCAAGAAGATCTGATGGTTGCAGGCTGAGGGCTGATATGAGATCGCAGAGTGAAGCTTGATCAATCTCATTACATAGAACTTCAAACCAAACAGATCTGAGCCTGATGCAGCGAGTTGGCGTATGAAGAAATCCTGTGCGTTGAAGCATTTTCCATGAAGGATACAGAATATCAGAGTCTTCATTGCACCCTCGATCTTGGCATTTGGAGAGTGCCCTTTAATAGGCCAGAGAGTCTGCCGGATAATGTGATAGATGGTTCTGGGCAGGTACTCAAAGTCTTCAACGAAGAACTCTGTTGGATAAGGAGCATCGTGGGGCAATGGCTTCATCATGGAGAGCATCTGACTCATATTTGGTTCAGGCCTCTGGAATATTCTCTCAAGAGCTTCAGTGTGTAGTGGACAGCCTTCCTCAAAGAGTTGGCCAGGAGTGGGCAGGCCGGTGAGCTCAATGATATCGAATGCATTGGCTTCGTGATGGACATTGCCGGTCATCCACTCCAGGGCCCAAGTCTTCGGATCTCTGTTGTATCCTTTGATGTGTAGGGTGGCATAGAATTGCAACAGAAGCTCTTCATTCTAGTGCTCTTCATCAGTTATAAACTGCAGCAGACCCACTTGCTTGAAGCAATCCAGCGCTTCCTCTAAGCAGGGCAGACCAGCAATGGCTTCAACATCAAGGCGCTTGTGCGGGAAGATGCGACCTTGGTTGTATAGGATGCATGAATAGTAGCTGCGCTGAGGATAGCTCCAGAACCTATCTGATGAAATCCTTTCCCTTGAATAGGGGTTCTTGGAGCTGTTGAAGAACGTATTGTCTGCCTTGAAGCTATTGATGGCAAAGGAGCCAGGTGCTGATGCAGGACCTGGGAACCTTGGCAGCCTTGGGACTGGCTTCTGGACATGAGGCCTGTGCTCAACATGGTAATCAAATTGAGGACCTGCAGCAGACTCAGGAACAGAAGTGTCTAGATCAGTAGCTTCGCTGTCTGCTGAAGCTTTTGGTGGGGAGGGCTCCACATTGGCTTCGGTGTTGGTTGTGGCAGCCTCAACATTTTCAGCCTTCGCTTGACTAGCTGGAGGGTCAGTCACAAGCACGTTCTCCTGGAGAACTGCTTCTTGGTGGAGCATAGGAGTAGGCTCTTGTAGTGCGTCTTCTGCGGCTGATGCAGCCGGAATGTCTTCAGCATAGACTTGAGGCCTTGGACCTTTGCGAAGCCTGCGGAATGCAGACGACGCCTGTGGGGTTGGAGTGGGCTGGGCCTCATTGTCTTCTTCCTCTTGAGGGCGATCCGCCCATGACGCCTCTTGTGCAATTGGCGTCAGAGGACGACCAATGCTGATGGGCTCGCTTTGTTCATACTGAGGAAGGGCTGCATCATCTTGTACATTGTCCTGATGACCAATGTCTTCAACAGCAATGGGGTCGGCTGCTGGTATGTCTTCAGCTTCAGGAGCCTTTGTGGAAGCAGGCTCATGAACTGTCAGTTGTTGTTCTGCGTTGGGGTGAACCATAGAAATAGGTTCAACTATCAAAGGCTCTGTGGGAGCAGCCCAAGATTTCTTGGTCTTTCTTTTCTTCTTGCTGGGGGCAGTAGGAGAGGCTTCAGAGCTTTTCCTCTTCCTGGCTTCAGCCTCAGCAGTTCTTGTCTTCTTGAGCTCTGAAGCTGTTGACCGGCTCTTTGGCTTCGAGCCAGTCGTTGCAGTTGGGAAGACAATTGGAACTGCTTCTTGCCTAGGTGCCTCAGGTTCAGCCATAGCAGGCTTCTTCTTCTTCTTCACGGCCATCTTGGGGTCGATGCCAGGACGCCCAAGTGCCTTGCGCTTCTCAGCCTCATTGTAGGCTTGTACACATCTTTCAGCCAGAGACTTCATCCGCTCATGTGAGCCCTGAGCTTCTGCACGCTTCTTCAGAAAAATTTCCTTGAGCTCATGCAACATGGTCTTGAAGCTCTTCACTTCTTGCACGCTGAGCTTGGCCATATTCTTCTTGAACTGAGCCTTTTCATGATCAATTTTCTGCTTCAGTTCAACAATGCGCTGGGCAATGGCAAGTTCTGAAGCAATTGCGCCTTGGAAGGCGACGCTGAGGCCAACAGGCAGCTGCAGATCTTCGAAGCTGATGTTTGGTGTGGCAAACCATTCGTCGATGAAGTTGTGGATGATGGCAACATCAAAGAGAGGCAAATTGTTGAAGATTTCAGCTTCTTCTTTGCTCTTGATGAGCTGCTCTAGAGCGTCATCTCCAAGATCTTCATCACTTGACAGATCAATGGCTTCGCTGCGCAGAATGGCAGCAGCTGTGAGCTCTTTGCCGGTGTGTGGCTGAGGCACCTTGGCCTTCTAGGGCTTGGAGACGCGGGATACGTCTTCAGACTGCACACTGTCTTCAGGAGGTGCAGTTGCCAATGGCTTCGCCCTTGAGATTTTTGATGAAGGGGCTGGCTTTGAAGCTTTTGGCTTCTTCGTCTGCTTTGGCTTCGGTACAGCAGGAGCTTCATCAGACTCAGAGTCAGCTGGAGGGTCATTCACGGCAGTCCCTTGGACTAAGATGCGGGTGATGAGGCCCTCAAGATTGGCATATGGACCGATGATATTGGGTTCTGCGTAGCGTGTGCCATCTGCCCTTGGTGCTGAGGCACCAGGGTTAAAGTCTAACCCCAACTTCTTCTTGTTCTGCTTCGCTGATTGTTGGGCAAACTGGAAGTTGCGCTTGAATAGATTGTCGTCACGACACCAGAGTAGTGACGACGGATGTGCATCATCAGGCTGTGGCCCACGAACCATGCATGGATAGAAGCTTTGGGCAATAGCTTCATCTCTGGACCTGGGTACAAGGTTTTTGTATAAGATGTCTCCCCACGGTCTTTTGATGGCACTTTTCTCAGCATACTCTTGGGTTATGAAGTGGTATTTGAACCATTGTTCAGCCCAATAGCGTCGAATCCATTGGATTCGGGTCTTACGCTGCCCATAATTCTCTTCAGGATCTGTTTTATACATTTCTGCCAAGTCTTCAGGCAGATCTTTGGAAGTTCCTTCACGTCGCTGTCTGCCCCCTTCCTTGCTGCTGCTTCTGAAGCCATAAACTTTAACTTGAAAGGCTTCAAAACTTTCAAAGGCTTCAAAGGCTTTCTTTTGCTGGACCAACAGGAACTAGCTTCAGGAGAATTTATGTGATGCTGTAGGAATTCTGCAAATGAATGCAGACTATGAGAACCAAAGGATTCTCCCACGGACATGTACCTGTGACAGCATTAAGGTGTGAGGGAAGGGGAAGAGGTCATATGCATTCTCAGAAGGTTTTGAAGATTAATCAGTTTAGAAGACATTGACCTCATCGTGCGAAGACATTCACTCATAGATAAGAAGTTGGTTCCAGATTTGTACGAACCCACAGATCAGTACATGTGAGGAATCTAACTACTTCATGAGGCACAAGTGAATATACTAGGCATGTTATGAGATGCAGATTGAGAGATCTAACTTGTGTGAAGATAAACTTCTTATGGTAGAAAGTGACAGAACCATGAGATCAAAAGGGGCTGTAAAAAGAAGTTTTACACTTGGAACTGCTAGACGGAAGTGGGAGATGATACCGAGCAATTCAGTCCTCCGTGCCCTAACTTGGCGACGGAAGACACCTACGGCGACGGCGGAGAGAACGATGTCCGTGGTCGGCGTGAGGACGGCGTCGGAGAGGTTGCGGCAGCGAAGCGCTTCGTCGCCGGCGTCGTCGAGAGCTAGCGGTGGCGCTAGGGTTTGTGCGAGGGTGGAAGAAGGAGATAATGACCGCGGTAAGTGTGAATATATAGGCACAGGGGCAGCACTGTGCTATTACACAGGTGCCCCTGGCGATTTGCATCTGAGGAACGCGTGGCCTGTTTGCGGAAGTTTGGGGTTTGTTCCACGTCCAACGCACGCCTGGATTGTCGGGCGGTCATTCCTGCTTCTCCGGATTTTATGTGGAGGAATGAGCATTGAAAACGGACATTATGGTTGTCTCTATATCTTCTACTGACAAGGACGCAGTGAAGACATTCGACAGTTTCAATAGAATGCATATGACTTAGAGAGATAGAGTTTGAGATAGAAAGCATAGAGAAGTTTGGGGTCCGATCACATTCACTTAGTTCAAAAGATTCAACACGAAGACATAGCTATAAGTCAATGCTGTAGAGGACAGAACACTAGCATATATATATCTATACAATCAACATAGTGAAGATAATCATGAAGACATGTTCGAAGCCAAACCAAATGTGAAGACAACCAAATGTGAAGACATTGCAAGGTAACGCCATGAGAGAAACACTTCAAAGAGAACGTTTGGTGGTGGCGTTACCCACTGTATAGGAAGTATTAGACCCATACACGGCGCACAATTATCGTGGCGCTCCGAAGTCAAATTCCACATTAATGTATTCACACTTAGAATGTATGTCTTCATTGATTGAAGATATACTTTACTTCGTGTGTTGCACATCTAAGTCATCATATGCATAAGTGTTAGGATGTGTGCCTGATCACAGGACATTTGAGGATTCCAGGATATTTAGCTCACAACATAACTTGCAAAATCTCTTCTCATCCAAGGGCTTGGTGAAGATATCTGCCAATTGTTCTTCAGTGTTGACATGTATGATATCAATGTCTTCCTTCACAACATGATCTCTGAGAAAGTGATGACGAATTTCAATGTGCTTTGTCTTCGAGTGCTGAACTGGTTTGTTGGCAATCTTGATGGCACTTTCGTTGTCGCAGTAAAGTGGTACTTGCTTCAGATGAATGCCATAATCCTTGAGTGTTTGCTTCATCCACAGAAGCTAAGCGCAGCAAGATCCAGTAGCAATGTATTCAGATTCAGCAGTGGAGAGAGATACACAGTTCTGCTTCTTTGAAGACCAACATACAAGTGATCGTCCCAGAAAGTGACATGTGCCTGATGTAGACTTGCGATCAACTTTGTCACCAGCATAATCAGCATCCGAGAATCCAACCAAATCAAACTCTGAGCCCTTTGGATACCATAATCCTAGAGTTGGGGTGTGAGCCAAATATCGAAGAATTCGCTTCACAGCTAAGTGATGCGACTCCTTTGGTGCCGCTTGAAATCGAGCACACATGCAAACACTAAGCATAATATCTGGCCTAGATGCACATAGATAAAGTAAAGAACCAATCATGGAGCGGTATACCTTTTGATCGAACTCTTTACCATTGTCGTCGGGACCCAGATGATGTTTGGCTGGCATTGGTGTTGTGAAGCCTTTGCAGTCTTGCATACCGAACTTCTTCAGGCAATCTTTGAGATACTTCTCTTGAGATATGAAGATGCCATTGCGTTGTTGTCGTATTTGAAGACCAAGGAAGAACTTCAGCTCCCCCATCATGGACATCTGATATTGCTCTTGCATCATATATCCAAACTCTTCATTGTACTTCTGATTTGTGCAGCCGAAGATAATGTCATCCACATATATTTGGCACACAAACAGTTCACCATCATATGTCTTCGTGAAAAGAGTGGGATCTAGGGAACCAGGTATGAAGCCTTTGCTCTTCAGGAAGTATTTGAGTGTGTCATACCAGGCCCTAGGGGCTTGTTTGAGGCCATAGAGCGCCTTGTTGAGCTTGTATACCATGTCAGGATGTTTTGGATTTTCAAAGCCAGGCGGTTGTGCAACATACACTTCTTCTTCAATCTTGCCATTGAGAAAGGCACTTTTCACATCCATTTGATATAGAAGTATGTTATGATGATTTGCATAGGCCAGCAGAATGCGTATTGCTTCAAGCCTAGCCACGGGAGCAAATGTTTCATCGAAGCCAATGCCTTCCACTTGAGTATATCCTTGAGCAACGAGACGAGCTTTGTTTCTGACAACTTGACCATGCTCATCTTGTTTGTTGCGGTATATCCATTTGGTGCCTATTATGTTGTGCTTCCATGGATCAGGACGCTTAACCAGTTCCCATACATTATTCAGCTCAAACTGTTGAAGCTCTTCTTGCATAGCTTGAATCCATTCAGGTTCCATGAAGGCTTCTTCAACTTTCTTGGGTTCTGATATTGAGACGAATGCGAAGTGCCCACAGAAATTTGCTAGCTGAGTTGCCCTTGAACGAGTGAGTGGGCCAGGTGCATTGATGCTGTCAATTATTTTGTCAATCTGCACTTCATTGGCAACACGAGGATGTACAGGGCGAAGACTTTGCTCTTGCTGATCTGTGTTGTTGTTGGAGGAATGTCTTCAGGCTGAGCATTGTCTTCATGTTGATCAGGTGCTGAGATGATAAGTTCTTCTTCAGGATGAGCTTCAGAAGGTATAATCTCTCCAGTTCCCATTAGCTTGATTGATTCACTAGCTGGAATCTCATCTAGCACATTTGGTAGTTGCTCTCTTTGTGAACCATTTGTCTCATCGAACCGCACATCCACTGTTTCAACCACTTTGTAATGAAAGAGATTGAAGACTCTGTAGGAGTGCGAATCCTTTCCATATCCAAGCATAAAGCCCTCATGTGCTTTTGGTGCAAACTTTGAGGTGTGGTGTGGGTCCTTGATCCAGCACCTTGCGCCAAATACTCTGAAGTAACTGACATTTGGCTTCTTGCCAGTTAGGAGTTCATAAGATGTCTTGTTCAGAAGCTTGTGAAGATAAACACGATTGATTGTATGGCATGCAGTGTCAATGGCTTCAGTCCAGAATTTTCTTGGAGTCTTGTATTCATCTAGCATTGTTCTGGCCATCTCAATGAGTGTTCTGTTCTTGCGTTCGACGATGCCATTCTGCTGTGGCGTGTACGGAGCTGAGAATTCATGTGTGATGCCCAAGGTATCAAGATATGTATCAAGGCCAGTGTTCTTGAATTCAGTGCCATTGTCACTTCTGATGTGTTTTATCTTGGCGCCAAAATTGTTCATAGCACGATTGGCGAAGCGTCTGAAGACATCCTGCACTTCAGTCTTGTAAAGGATTATGTGCACCCAAGTATATCTAGAGTAATCATCAACAATGACGAAGCCATAGAGGCAAGCAGTAGTAGTAAAAGTTGAGTAGTGAGTGGGGCCGAAAAGATCCATGTGGAGCAGTTCGAAGGGTTGAGTAGTAGTCATGATTGTCTTCGAAGGATGTTTTACCCTTGTCATCTTCCCTGCTTCACAGGCACCGCATAAGTGATCTTTCTTGAACTTGACGCCCTCGATGCCTATGACATGCTTCTTCTTCGCAAGGGTGTGGAGGTTCCTCATGCCAGCATGCCCAAGCCTCCAATGCCAAAGCCAGCATTCTGAAGCTTTTGCAAGAAGACATACTGCAAGTTGTGGCCCTGCTGAGAAATCTACCACGTACAGATCATCTTTTCGATACCCTTCAAACACTAGAGACTTGTCAGATTCCATTAGTACTAGGCAACGATATTTTCCAAACATTACGATCATGTTCAAATCACAAAGCATTGAGACAGACATTAAGTTGAAGCCAAGGGATTCAACAAGCATGACTTTATCCATGTGTTTATCCTTTGAGATTGCAACTCTACCTAGACCCAATACCTTACTTTTACCAGTGTCAGCAAATGTGATGTGGCTCTTGTCGGATGGACGTAAGGTTGAGTCCATAAGAAGGCTTCTTTTGCCAGTCATGTGATTTGTACACCCACTGTCAATAATCCATTCTGAAGACTTTGAAGACGCTGGTGTCGTACCCTACAGTGCAGTTAGGGGGATAGGCTTCATGAAGAGAATTGTGAAGCAAAAACATTTGACGAACCAGTGGGTTATGAAAACTTAGATCCAGATTAGGACTAATAGGGAGAGTAGCATGCGATTCAGGAACGAAGTACATAATGATGCCATTCGGGCATTTTATCTTGCGCCCTACAAGATTTTTAAGGTCCCCAGCAATAGCGTCAGAAGATTTTGTTTTTCTGCTGGAGACCTTTCCCTGCAAAAGAGAGTTAAGCTTTCTTAACCACCCACATCTTCAAGGGTGGCTTAGAAGCAATAAGTCTAAGTGCAGCATCTGAGAATTTTGGCTTTGAAGCCTTAGCAAACAGTCTTGCAGGTGGACAATAATACTCATAGGAATAAGCAGAATAATTTTTGGTCATATGAACATGACGGTTCAATGAACCGCTCTCATATTCATATGCCTGAGTATGGTTTCCCTGCAAAACATTTGCGTTAGTGTGACTCGGGTGAGTCCTCTATTTGTATGAAGCCTTTGGACCGTATGAAGCTTTTGGTTTGAGGTTTGTCTTCTTCAAGTGAGGTGTCATGAAGACATTCACAGGAAGATTTTCCAGACACTTTTTCAGAACCCAGATCTTCTTCATAGGCGGTCCATTCCTGCAGTTAGTACCAATGTACCTGGCAAACACTTCACCATCCTAATTCTTAAACAGTTTATAGTTTGCATCAAAGGATTCATCAATAATAATGGGGTTAGCACATGTGAAGCCAGATAAATTGGATGGATCTGCTGAAGGTTCCTTTGCAGCAACCCATGTGGTTTTGGGGTACTGCTCAGGTTTCCAGTAAGAGCCATCTGCATTTATTTTCCTTACGAACCCAACACCCTCTTTCCTAGGGTTTCGGTTCAGAATCTGCTTCTTGAGGACATCACATAATGTCTGATGTCCTTTAAGACTTTTGTACATCCCTATTTCAAGCAATGTCTTCAACCTAGCATTCTCATCAGCAATACCAGTGGTATTCTCAGCAGAGGGGTTAGTTACCATATCAACAGTTGAAGATATTGCAACAGCAGTAGAAGTGGAACAATCAGCAACAGAAGTAGCATTATCACGCTCAAGGCATTTAAGACATGGTGGTTCAAATCCTTCCTGAGCGGAACTGATCTGTTTGGCACGAAGTGATTCGTTTTCCTTTTGAAGATCTTCATGAGCCGCTCTCAATTTCTCAAGTTCTTGCTTCCTTTGAAGATAATCATAGGAAAGCTTTTCATGAGTTGTTGAGAGAGTATCAAGACGGTCTTCAAGTTCCTGATACTTAACGTGAAGATTTTTTATGTCTTCAATTAAGGATTCAGATCGAGTCATTTCAGCACCCAACAGATCATCGCTTCTGTCTAGCAGTTTTTGAATATGTTCCATAGCTTTCTGTTGTTCAGTTGCAATTTTAGCAAGTGTTTTGTAGCTGGGTTTTGAATCACAGTCAGAGTCATCGTCACTAGATGTTCGATAGCGAGTAGTGCGTGTGTTTACCTTGGCACCGCGTGCCATGAAGCAGCAGGTAGGAGTGGAGTCGTTCTTGTCATTTGCATCAGTGTCGGTGATGAAGTCATTGTCTTCAGTGTTGAAGATGGACTTGGCGACGTATGCTGTAGCCAGACTCGCAATGCCAGAATCAGACTCCTCCTCAGATTCCACCTCTGCCTCCTCAGAAGCGGACTCCTCCTCTGAATCCATTTCCTTGCCAACAAACGCACGTGCCTTGCCAGATGAGCTCTTCTTGTGTGATGAAGACTTTGAGGAAGACTTGGAATAAGACTTTGAGTATTTCTTCTTCTTCTTGTCGTCAGAATCATATTCCTTGCTCTTTTCTTCCTTCTATTCTCATTGTCCCACTGTGGACACTCAGAGATGAAGTGTCCAGTTTTCTTGCACTTGTGACATGTTTTCTTCTTGTAGTCATGAGCAGAAGCTTCATCATTCCTTGAGCTTGATCGTGAAGCCTTTCTTCTTGGTGAATTTTTGGAACTTCTTCACAAGCATTGCAAGTTCCCTTCCAATGTCTTCAGGATCATGAGAACTACTGTCAGATTCTTCTTCAGATGAGGAAACAGCTTTTGCCTTCAAGGCACGAGTTCGCCCATAGTTTGGACCGTAGATATCTCTTTTCTCAGAAAGCTGGAACTCATGTGTGTTGAGCCTCTCAAGTATGTCAGACGGATCGAGTGTCTTGAAATCAGGACGTTCTTGAACCATTAGGGCTAGGATGTCAAATGAACTATCAAGTGATCTCAGGAGCGTCTTGACGATTTCATGTTTGGTGATCTTAGTGGCGCCGAGGGCTTGAAGTTCATTTGTGATGTCAGTGAGCCGGTCAAATGTGTGCCGGACATTCTCATTGTCGTTTCGCTTGAAGCGGTTGAATAGGTTGCGAAGAACACTGATTCTCTGATCTCTCTGGGTTGAGATGCCTTCATTGACCTTGGAGAGCCAGTCCCAGACCAGCTTGGATGTCTTCAAGGCACTCACACGGCCATACTGTCCTTTTGTCAGATGACCACAGATGATATTTTTGGCAGTAGAGTCCAGTTGAGTGAACTTCTTGACATCAGCAGCAGTGACACCTTCTCCAGCCTTGGGAACGCCGTTCTCGACGACATACCATAGGTCGACGTCAATGGCTTCAAGATGCATGCGCATCTTATTCTTCCAGTAGGGATATTCAGT
This sequence comes from Triticum dicoccoides, assembly GCF_002162155.2. Classification (NCBI taxonomy): domain Eukaryota; kingdom Viridiplantae; phylum Streptophyta; class Magnoliopsida; order Poales; family Poaceae; genus Triticum; species Triticum dicoccoides. The sequence continues at coordinate 466,701,019 of NC_041388.1, read as the reverse complement.
TCCATCGAAGACGGGGCACGCAGCGGAGACTTTGATTATCCCTGCAGTCGACATAGCTAAAACTCCAGGTGGTTAAACCGTATCACACAGAACAAGAGAGCACCTTGCTCTGATACCAATTGAAAGTGCGTTATGTCGACTAGAGGGGGGGTGAATAGGCGATTTTTATGAAAGTCTTCAAAACGTGGAAGTTATGAAGACAATCAGTAGAGATATGCCTATCACTATGCAGCGGAAGTTAGATTACACTAGGCAAGCCATGGTCAAGTATTCAATAGAGTGAAAGCACAATGACAAGTAGCTATAGTGTAATAAGGATCAGGTAGGAAGAAGTTATGAAGCCAAACAAATCATACAGTTATGTTGTGAAGACAAAAGATATAGCAAGCATGCAATGGCTTCACAATGAGTAACAGTAAGTAAGAGGAAGTGAAGATGAAACCAGTGACTCGTTGAAGACAATGATGTGTTGGACCAGTTCCAGTTGCTGTGACAACTGTACGTCTGGTTGGAGCGGCTAGGTATTTAAACCTTAGGACACACAGTCCCGGACACCCAGTCCTGAACATGCAGCTCAGGACACCAAGTCCTCACCGTATTCTCCTTGAGCTAAGGTCACTTAGTCCTCGCCCAATCACTCTGGTAAGTCTTCAAGGTAGACTCCCAAACCTTCACAGACTTCGTTCACTGGCAATCCACAATGTCTCTTGGATGCTCTGAATGCGACGCCTAACCGTCTGGAGGATGCACAGTCCTCAAGTGTAATAAGTCTTCAGATCACACAGACAAGAAGACTTAAGTGATGCCCATTGTTCTCTGGCTCTGGGTGGTTAGGGCTTTATCCTCGCAAGGAATTCTCTCTCTCAAAGGCTTCGAGGTGGGTTGCTCTCAAACGACAAAAGCCATGCACTGAAATCTGAGCAGCCAACCATTTATGGTTGTAGGGGGTGGGCTATTTATAGCCACTTGGCAACCCGACCTGATTTGTCCGAAATGACCCTGGGTCACTAAGGAACTAACAGTGTCTCAACGGTCAGATTTCAAACTCTCATGGCAACTTTACTTGGGCTACAAGCAAAGCTGACTTGTCCGGCTCTGGACAAGATTCGCTCTCATTGTCTTCACTCGAAGACATAGGTTTTTGGTTTAGGCATCACTTCAGTCATTCTAACTGGTTCTCCTGGACCCCACTTAACAGTACGGTGGATCCTATGAGTCAACACAAAGGAAAAGAACTACGCAAGATCTAAGTCTTCGAGCTCCATAGGCTTCATAATGTGTCTTCTTTTGTCATAGTCTTCAATGTGAATATCTTCATAGACCACCTTTGACTTCAATGTCTTCATACATTTTTAGGGGTCATCTCTGGCAGTAAAACCGAATCAATGAGGGACTTCTACCTGTGTTATCCTGCAATTCTCACAAACACATTAGTACCTCAACTAGGTTTGTCGTCAATACTCCAAAACCAACTAGGGGTGGCACTAGATGCACTTACAGTTACACTTGCTACAAAATTACTGCTATCACTCGTACTGTTACTGTTGCTACTATTATAAAAACTATCAAACTACTTTGCTATTAATCCCTTTGCTACAGATAATTAATCTCCACGTGTGGTTGAATTGACAACTCAGCTGCTAATACCTTCAAATATTCTTTGGCTCCCCTTGTGTCGAATTTATAAATTTGGGTTGAATACTCTACCATCGAAAATTGTTACAATCCTCTATACTTGTGCGTTATAAAGACGTTTTTATGGCACCGTTGCCGGGGAGCATAGCTATATTTGTTGAGTCACTTGGGATTATTATCATACTATCACGATGAAGCTGAAGGATACTAAGACTAAGATATTTCCCTCAAGGAGGAGGGGAGGTAAGGAACTACCATCCAGTTCTACTTTATATTCACCTTCTGTTATGAATAAACTTGCAACACCACCACATGCTATCAATTCTGATATGTCGCAAGTTATTGATGATGCTACTTCTACTATGAATGATGCTTATGATGATGCTAGTACCTTGCTTGATAATGATGATGTGCCACTTGGTGAATTTCTTAATAAACAAATTGCTAGAGTTATACAACATGGTGTTGTTGAATCTGATGATGAGCTTGAAACTGAATCTCCTAAAACACCTGCTAGAAGTAGCCTTCCTAGTTATGAGTGAAGAAACAACTAGATATATTCTTGCTTACAATGATAGAGATGATCTACAGAAATTACTACACAAGTATAAAGAAAAATCTCTGAATGCTTGAATGAAGTGTGATCCTAAGTTTGCAACTTCACCTATCTTTATTGATTATAAGGATTATGAATTCTCTATTAACCCAGAGTTAATTACTTTGGTTGAATCTGATCCTTTCCATGGTTATGAAACTGAAACTGTTGTGGCACATCTTACTAAGTTGAATGATATAGCCACCCTTTTCACTCATGATGAGAAAACTCGCTATTAATTTATTCTCAAATTATTTCCTTTCTCATTAAAGGGGTTTGCTAAAGCTTGGTACAATACTCTTGCTCCTGGCTATGTGCGTAGTCCCCGGGATATGATTTACTATTGCTCTGAAAAATATTTTCCTGCTCATAAGAAACAAGCTGCCTTACAGGAAATATTTAACTTTGCTCAAACTAAAGTAGAGAGTCTCCCACAAGCTTGGGGGAAGCTTTGCCAGTTACTTAATGCTTTGCCTGATCATCCTCTTAAGAAAAATGAAATACTGATATCTTCTATAATGGACTAACCGATGCTTCTAGGGACTTCCTAGATAGTTGTGCTGGATGTGTTTTCAGGGAACAAAATGTTGGACAAGCTAAGGAATTATTGAATAACATATTGAAAACTATGATGACTGGACTATTCCTAAACCACCTCCTAGACCTACTCCGAAGAAGAGGGGTATATTATATCTTAGTCCTGAAGATATGCAAGAGGCAAAGTAATCTATTAAGGAAAAAGGTATTAAAGCTGAGGATGTTAAAAATTACGTCCTATTGAAGAAATACACGGGCTTAATACACCACCACTGCCTAAGGTGGTGGAGGTAAATTCTCTTATGAAGTTTAATGATAATGATAATCCTCACAATATGCATCCTAGTCAATGCCTTTATGAGTTTGAAAACTATATTAGAAAACAAGTTCACTTCAATGCAAATGTTATGAAACAATTGAAATACAATTCTGATATGATTGCTCGCTTGAGTGACTTGTTATTTAGAATATCATATGATGTTATAGGCATTGGAAAACATGCTTCTATGGTTCAAACTCAATTAGAACAAGTTGCTAAATCACAAAGAGAATTGCTTGATGAAATGAATCATAACATGCATGACTTTGCTGTTAGAGTTGCAACTAGAGGAGGTAAAATGACTCAGGAACCACTTTATCCTGAGGGACACCCTAAAAGAATTGAAAAAAATTCACAAAGAGCTAACACTAGTGCACCTAGTCCTTCTAGAAAGACAAAGAAAAAGAAAAATGATAGGACTTTGCACACTTCTAGTGAACCTGAAATAGAAAAACCTCCTGATAATGAAAATGAAACTTCTATCTCAGATGCTGAAACTCAATCTGGTAATGAACACTCACCTAATGATAATGAAAAAGATAATGATGAGGTTCATGAAGACTCTCAACCAACCGATGATAAAGAACCAAATAATGATGTTGAGATAGAACCACCTGTTGATCTTGATAACCCACAACCTAAGAATAAAAGGTATGACAAAAGAGACTTTGTTGCTAGAAAACATGGTAAAGAAAGAGAACCATGGGTTCAAAAACCTATGCCTTTTCCACCCAAGTCAACTAAAAAGAATGATGATGAAGAATTCGAACGCTTTGCTAAAATGCTGAGGATAGTCTTTTCGCGTACTCGCTTGGCTGATATCTTGAAAATGCCTCCTTATGCAAAGTATATGAAAGACATCATCACAAATAAGAGAAAAATAGCGGAAGCTGAAATCTCCAGTATGCTTGCTAGTTACACTTTTAAGGATGGAGTACCTAAAAACTTGGAGATCCGGGAATACTAACTATACCTTGCTCTATCAAAAAGAATTATGTGAAAACTGTTTTGTGTGATTTAGGAGCTCGTGTTAGTGTTATGCCTTTCTCTTTATATAAAAGACTTGACTTGAATAAAATCACACCTATTGATATATCTTTGCAAATGTTTGATAAATCAACTGCCATACGTATCGGTTTCTGTGAGGATGTGCCCGTTGTTGTTGCTAATGTTACTATTTTGACTGACTTTGTTATACTTGAGATGCCCGAGGACGACAACATGTCGATTATCCTTGATAGACCCTTCTTGAATACTGCAGGGTCTGTTATTGATTGCAATAAAAGCAAGGTCACTTTTCATATCAATGGTAATGAGCATACGATGCATTTTCTGAAGAAACAATTCCAAGTGAATGGTTTTAATGTCATTGAAAAATCTCCAACAATCACTATTGGAAGTTTTCAAATACCTCTACCTACTGTCAAAAATAAATATGAAATGCTTACTGTTGGGGAAATGCATATCCCCATTGAGGTAAGTTAGTGATTTATGAAAGTTCTTCGGTTTCATGCTAATCGAAAGTGGTTGTTAATAAGACTTGATCAACCTTATTAATGGATGATTTTTGAACGGTATGAAGTTGATAAATTTAGTAAGCACTACCTTCTGTCCTTACCTTTTGTTTTCTGTTTTTATTAGTTAAATAAAATAAAATGCCATGTTTTGTTTGTTTTCTAAATTTCCCGTGCAATAAAAATGAACCCAAAATAGAAGTTCTCAGAATGCCCTGAAAATTTTACACGATTTTTTTCTGAATATTTTAGAATTTTTGGTGCAATAAACATCAGAGGAAGGTGCACTAGGTGGGCACAACCTACCTGGGCGCGCCAGCACCCCCAGGCACGCCCTGGTGGGTTGTGGTCCCCACGTGGGCCCCCTCACTTATCTCTTTATCCCACATCATCACTTACCTCCAGAAAAAAAATCTCCATTGCTCTCTCTCCCGTGTTCTTGAGCTCAAACCCGCGGATTTTGATCTCTTTGCTCAAAGCTCCGTTTCTGAAACTGTTTCGGGGGATTGTTGCTTGGTATGTGACTCCACCGTTTGTCCACTGCCATGAAGGCTGTCGTGGTTTTGTCACGGCAGATGTCCTTGTGAGAGGACTTAGTCGTGGAGCCATCGCTACGGGTTAGCTTAAAGGGGTTTAATGCGGACAAGGGACGCGAGAGGTTTATACTGGTTCGGCCCCTTACGATGAAGGTAAAGGCCTACTCCAGTTGTTATGGAATTGCTAGGGTTTCGATGACCAGGGAGCGAATCCGCTTTGCCTGGCTCTTGAGTTGTTGTGTGTTGTCCCTAAACCGCCGCCGGGTCGTCCCTTCATATACATAGGTCGACACCCGTCGGTTTACAGAGTCCCGAGGCCGGATCATCAATGTGTCCAACTCGGTCTCTATTCCTCCTATCTTACAATACAAATTACATGATAATGTCGGTTTATATCTATAGTCCTTAACCCACCTTTGGGCCTTGGGCCTTCATAAAGCGCCACCATCCTTTGTCTTCCTGGGCTTCTAATCCTCATAGAGTTAACCCGGCCACTCCTGGCCGGTTTACGTCCAGTAGTAATATCCCCAACATTAGGCCCCAGATTGTTTTGAACTTGTTCATATCAATCCTTAATACTTAGAAAAATTACTGCCCTTGCACTTTCGCATAAATCTTGTAAACTGCCCTGACATCATCCTCCGGATTTGTAGTAAACTGCTGTGACATCACCTGTTTATTTAAAGCCGAAGATACCCCATTTATTAATGAGCATCCGACAATCGAGGCAACAATCTCGTTATCTATCCATTTTTGGGCTCCTCAATTCCCGTGCCTGTCGCTTATATCCTTGTCCTTATAAATAGGGCGGAGGACCCCTTCCTTTTCCTTCCGTTGCCCCTTCGTCTCTTCTTCCTCCTCGCGACAACTCTGCACCCAAGAGCCGCCACTGTCGTCGAGCTGTACCTCTGCCTCATCGTCGGCCGCTGCATCAACCTGACTGGATCAGAAAAACGCGACGCACCTCCTCTGCTTCAACAACTTCGGCAAGTCTTCCCCCTTTTCTTTGTAGATCCACTTAGGGTTTCAGTGTTCATCGGAGTTCATCGAAGCTCCGGTGATGTTCTTCTCTTTCCTTCCCAGTAGCATCAAAGACTAGTTAGATCTGTTAGCTCTTTGTGCGACCGTAGCCATAATCTCACTTTTCCTTAGCAGACCATCCCCTTCATATAGGAAAAACTCATCTGAACCTGATGAACTGGTATCCGAAATTTAGGTCTGAATATATTCTAGTTTTCTGCCATACCACACATCTGGAATCATCATATAACTCTTGTGAAACTTGTTTTCCTTCACTTAGGTATTTGTAGATCTGTACTCTTCATACCAATATAGGAGGTTTAACTTTTGGAAGTATGATAATCCGGCATATACCATTAGTCCCCTCCTAAACCGCCGATTCATTTATTCTTGCACTTCTTCCATCGGAAAACTCCGGTTTAACAACATGCATATACCTTTGCTTCTGCTTATCGCTTTACCATTCATAACTGCATCAGCCTCCGATTTAACCATTTTATCTGCTTAAATTCCTTTCTCTTTACCCAGTTACGTTTTATGCTTTGTCAATTACGAATCGTAAACCGACATTAATCTTTTCCAGCTCTTCATTTACAATGGCCAAACAATTTTATTCCTGTAACTGGGTCCCCTCCCAGGTTACTGAGGTGCAATTGGAAGGATGTGTCAAGATTGGCACTTTACCGAAGTGGAGTGAAATCAAGTGGCGTGTCCCCGGTCGAGAAAACCCTCCTACCCACAGAGATGGTGAAGTGGTAGTGTTTGTTGACCACATAGGTCGCGGCTTTAAACCGCCAGGATCCAAATTCTTCTTTGACGTACTTGCCAATTTCCAGATTCACCCTCAAGACATTGGACCAAATTATGTGTCCAACATTTGCAATTTTCAAGTATTTTGTGAAGCAGAGCATACCTGCAAGAGGAGCCAACTTTTGAGCTATTCCAGGACTTCTTCTACTTGAACCGCCGTACTGAATTTCTGGATGGGCCCAATACCGAATTGGGCGGTGTTTCAATTCAGATGAGGAAAGACGTCAGTTTCCCTCATGCCAAACTCCATAGCCATCCGAAAGAATGGAACCATACTTGGTTTTATTGTAAAGACACTTCCCTTGATGCTGAAAATCCTCTGCCGGGTTACCGTCCCCACCGGCTTACGAACACTCATCCATTTCCGCAGCGGTTGAGTACTCAAGAACGGGCTACTTATGCTCCACAGCTCTCTAAGCTCAGGGCCTTTATGGCTAACGGTCTGACAGGAGTTGATTTTGTTTGCTGCTGGATCTCATGGAGCATATTACCCTTATGTCCTCGCTCCGATTTAATGTGCGACTATACCGGTGATGAAAATGACCCTCAACGTGACATTAATATCCAGCTGGAAGAAGCTGAATACTGAGGCTGTGAAGAAGATATTGAATGAATCGGAGGCTGTCTGTAGTTCGACCGGGTTAAGTCCCTTCTATACCAAGAACAAACCGCCAGCTGTAAGCATTGCATTGGCTCTGCTTTATACCTGATATTCTTAACTGTGCAATCTTTAATACTTTCTATCCATCTTTTGACAAGGCAATGATCCATTTTGGAAAAAGCAACCTAAAGACAAAACGGCAAAAACCCCTCGGCTTAAGACGAAGGCGGTCAAGAAGCCTGCCAAGAAGAAGGCAATTGAACCCATCGATTTTGACCTTGACGATGATCCTGATGATCCGGACGTAGTGGTAGAACTTGACTCTCTCGGTTCATTTTTATACACCTCATTGACAACGATTATTATCAGGATGACGCAGAAGGTAGCCAGGCTGATGACGCTGAAGGTAGCCAGGCTGATGACGCAGAGGTAATTACTCCTTCCTCCGGTTCAAACACTCGATCAACACAGAAAGTCCGTTAAACAATCCAGAAAATAAAATTTTCTCATCCTCTTGCTCATTTGGACCCAAAATTTCTTTTTGAAGAAGCAGCAGCACGAAGCTCGCCGTACAACCCGGCACAGCGGCCAAGTAGTCACCTCAGGCGGTTTACCGGACACTCCAGTTCGGAAACATCGACCTGAGGCCTCACCCACTTCTAATACCTCTTATCCCAAGGTATGTTATCCGACAACCTCTTAATCCGTCCGATTCAAATCATCAGGGAACGCCTCATTCATCCTCTGGCGAGTCGACGCCCACACAACTCCCTCCTCTTAAGACCGTTGTTGGGTAAGTTTTAACTGAATCTTTTGGCGCTTTATATTTGCATGTTGTAACATCCTTGCATCTTTTCCTTTTTAGAGCCAAGGCTAGACCCATCAAGAAAGCTCGGGCGAATAAACCGTCTAATGATTTGATTATTGAACCGGAGCAAACTGCAGAACCGGAAGGTCCCCATGCGAACACTGTGTTTGATGAACCACCCCCTCCAAATCATGATTTGAATGAGCAAGAAGAAACTGAAGTAGCAGACCTTGTCGATAAACCGACAAGTCCGGTCCATAATGATGATGGACCGTCTAGTCCGGCTAAGGCTACTGATATCCCAACAACTCCAACGAAGACTGCTGCTGACAAGGAAGATGATGTTATCATCACTGGTGTTGGCCATACCTCTCCTGGCAACCCTGTTGTTTTATCCAAACATAGTGCTAAGGAAGAATGTATTGTAATGGAAAAAGGGAAATGGAGCACCGATTTATCAAGCTATGCCCACCTCAGTGCTCAAGAACTCCACTCTATCTTTCTAAACCGTCTGCACACAAACCGTGACTATGAAGCCGGTTTAGTGAATCTGATGAAGGAGCGCTATGAGGTACTTTCATCACTTTTCCTTTCTTAAATCCAATTTGTAAGTACCAACTCTAGTAGCCCCCAAGGGCCGGTTTATGATGGCAATCATAAATCGGGACTTTTGTAATATCTTAACCCTTGCATGCTTATCTTTCCCATGTCAAGTGGTCTTTAAAATAAACCGGTACTTTATCATTGTGTTCTTGTACTTTTCTCCTGTGTAGTCCCCAAGGGCTGGTTTATCTTTCCAAGGTAAACCGGGTCTTTAACCAATGCTTCAATTTGAACAGATGTACATTAGCCCCCAAGTGTGAAGGATAATGCTTGCATTGTACTTGGGACTTGCAAAAATTTCTGATAACAGAGCAAATATGCATTAGCCCTCAAGTACAAAGTGCATAACTTGTTATAAGCTTGGTACTTCAAATATACATAGCCCATTGATGATATATCTTGTCTTTGTAGGCTGAACTGAGTAAGAAGGATGCCCAAACCGCTAACCTTCAGGAGAACATTATATCTCAGCAAGCGGAGGCTTCCAAAGCCAAGGAAGAACTGACTAATGCCTTAGCAACCATGGAGAAGCTGAAGGAAACCTTTAAGAAGGAGCATGCAGTTTGGGACACAGAAAAGGCCGCTTTAGCAAAGAAGGCCGAAGACGCAGAAGCGGCCCTGAAACCGGTCGTTGAAGAACTGACCGGCTTAAAGCGGCAGATTAATGCCATGACCTCTGCTGTATTTGGTAAGTATCCTCATATGAAGTTTTTTCAATTCATACTATCTCATCAATGGTCGGTTTACTGATGCTTACCATGACAGGGACCCGCATTACTCATCTGGGCTCCGACATGCGGATGAAGCTCGAGGCTGCCTATACTTTGATAGAACAGCTGTATTCCGAATCCCAACGAGCTATTTGCACTGCTGCTTATAACAAGCCTCCTCCAACGATGATAAAAGAAACCATCGAAAAGCTGTCCATGTTGCCTGCCGGTTGGATGAACTTAAGAGATCAGCTGCAAGGTCAGGCGCACTGACTGCACTAATCCGGACCAAGGCGTGGATTCCAGATCTTGAACCGGCAGATATTGGCCAAGGCTATCCCGGCGTAAAAGAAGATGGTCCAGAATTCAACAATGATGATCTCTGAAGGCTGACAAGGGAGCTGTGACCCATTGCAAGCAAATTGGCGGATGAAACGGATCTGTCTCATTACCAGACGGTTTATGATGCTGATCAGAAGATATATCCTGCAGCAATACATGACGTAGAAGATCTTGTTCCGCCAATTCGTAAGCACACTTATGCCCCTGACATTGATCCTTCCAACCTTATAAGTGAAGAGGCTGTGTTCCAAGCTTTAACTGTAATCGGTTGGACGACGATTGATTTCCAGCCACTAGGTAGAGAGGAGGAGGATGCGCCAACTCAAGATGATCCTCAATCTTCAAGTCGTCCAGATGCTGAATCCTAAACCAGAGGCCGGTTTATCTGTCGCAGTCTGCCACTTGTTATTGAAACAATTATTTCGTGTGGGCTTTTAAAGTACCTTGTAATAGGCTAGTTTAAACACTTATCTGTTATGCCATCGAGCATGTTTATTGTGCTTGATACTGAGAACTCGCCATGCCCTTGGGATCTATTATATGCATAGTCAATTGCGGCTTTATTTAATTTGTTCCTGCATATAAGAACTTGAAAGTGTCCTAGTGGTTTACCACTGGACGGGTCATGATGCCCAAAATATATACATAGCCTGGATGTATAACCAAGACTGTAATAACCAGATATAAAATAGATGATACCTGTGATATATCTCGTTGGATGACCAACTGTTGCTATAATAAGGGTGATAACACCAATCTGGAGTATTGATGACTCCTTTCATCCTTGCCGGTTCATATCAAAACCGTACCGGGTTATGATAAACACCGGTTCGTTCATATAATTCTGGTGACTTCTAGCCAAAACCAGACCGGATCAAATTAATACCGGATTGTAACTGATCATGTACTAACAACTTAGCGTTGAAAGCCATGCCGGGTTGTAATAGACACCGGTTTATCAGAAAATGTTCATAAATCCTTTATCAAAAGAGGTTAAATATTGCAAAAAATACCAGAAGAATATGCAAGGCTTTTCATGGGCTGCCAGGCCCTAAATCGAGGCTTTTCATGGGCTGCCAGGCCACTGAGCTAAACCATTTTTCAAAGCCTTTTAAGATGGACCTCAATCTTTAACCAATCATCATTTTAACTTTGACAAGTTCAGGGTATATGAGATTGACTTGTCAAACATTCGATGGGTCATACCAGGTTTACCTGGATGGAGAGGTTTACTTAAAGAGGCAGGATAACCCGGGGTTTTAGGTGAATACACCTGGCTTCCAAGCCTGGCTTGATAGCCTATTGCAAGGGTACAAACTATTTGTTCTTTGAGAAGCAAGGAGCCCCCAAGCAATATTTGAGCTGTGCTCAGTGGTACCTATGTTTGAGTTGTGCTTTTGCAACAAAATCTCTTTGGTCCACATAATTTCCTTTTGGCTTTTAGCCTATCAGGAGGTATAACTATGGTGTGAATACAACCAAGCCCCCTAGTGATTTCCCTTTTTTATTTGCGTGGCATTATAAGCCAAGTTAATAGAACTCCGCTTTATTAGTAGAAGCCCCCCTGTAACCACACATTATGTAAAAAGAAAAGAGACCCCGCTTTAGCTGAGGCTCCGGTTTATAATATATACACTGTCATAAATATGTACATAAGAAGAGCATGTGGCTCAAGTATAATAAGGCCGAAGATGAGCTATATTCCACGGCCGCTGGGTCTCCTCCTCTGATTTACGTGAGTCTTTGTGCTCTCGAACATCAATAAGGTAGTATGATCCATTGTGCAATTTTTTGCCGACCACAAAAGGCCCTTCCCAAGGTGGGGATAACTTGTGCATATCAGTCTGATCCTGGATGAGCCGGAGCACCAGATCGCCATCTTGAAAAGTCCTGGTTTTAACCCGGCGGCTGTGATAACATCGGAAATCTTGTTGGTAAATCGCTGAACATCTTGCCGCAAGACCACGCTCCTCATCTAATAGGTCCAATGAGTCCTGACATGCTTTCTCGTTATCAGCTTCAACATAAGCCGCCACACGTGGTGAGTCATGACGTATGTCACTAGGGAGAACTGCTTCTGCTCCGTAAACCATGAAGAAAGGCGTGTAACCCGTAGATATGTTTGGTGTGGTGTTGATGCTCGATAACATGGAAGGTAACTCCTCCACCCAACAACCCAGCGTCCGCTTTAAAGGAACCATAAGTCGGCGCTTGATACCTCTCAAAATTTCTTGATTGGCCCTTTCTGCCTGACCATTAGATTGGAGGTGAGCCAGTGATGACACGTCAAGCCGGATGTGCTCTCGTTGACAAAATTCCTCCATAGCACCCTTCGACAGAATAGTACCATTATTAGTGATAATGCTGTGTGGAAAACCAAACTGGAATATCACCTTTTTGCTGAATTGAACCGCCGTGGCTGCATCACACTTACTGACTGGCTCTGCCTCTACCCACTTGGTAAACTTATCAACTGCTATCAACAGGTGAGTCTTCTTATCATTGCACCTCTTAAAACGTCCAACCATATCGAGCCCCCAAGTTGCAAACGGCCAAGTTATGGGAATCATTCTTAACTCTTGGGCCAGAACATGGGCACGACGTGCAAACTTTTGACAACCATCACACCTCTTTACCAAATCCTCAGCATTAGCATGAGCCGTCAACCAATAGAAGCCATAACGAAAAGCCTTAGCCACAAAGGATTTTGAACCGGCGTGGTGACCACAATCTCCCTCGTGGATCTCACAACCTTCTCGAGGGGAGACACAACGCTGAAATGCTCCTTTGACGCTACAATGATGTAGCTCCCCATTGACAATGGTCATTGACTTGGATCGCCAGATTATCTGCCGGGCCAAGATTTCGTCGTTTGGCAACTCGCCCCGGTTCCTGTATGCCAGGTACGGGACCGTCCAATCCGGAATAACATGAAGAGCCGCCACCAATTGAGCCTCCGTGTCAGGCACAACCAAATCCTCCTCCGTAGGTATCTTTATCGACGGATTATGCAGTACATCGAGGAAGGTATTGGGTGGCACCGGTTTATGTTGAGAGCCTAAGCGACTTAAAGCATCTGCTGCTTCATTCTTCCGCCAGTCTATGTGGTCCACTTGATAACCCTTGAAGTGACCAGCCACTGCATCCACCTCTCATCTATATGCTGCCATAAGTGGATCCTTGGAATCCCAAGTGCCAGATACCTACTGAGCCACCAGGTCCGAGTCACCAAAGCACTTAACCCGGCTTAAGTTGATTTCCTTAGCCACCGAAGACCATGGAGCAAGGCCTCATACTCAGCTGCATTGTTAGTACAAGGGAACATTAAACGGAGAACGTAACAAAACTTATCACCTCGTGGGGAAGTTAATATGACTCCAGCCCCCGAGCCCTCCAATTGCTTGGACCCATCAAAGTGAATAGTCCAATAAGTGTTGTCTGGCTATTCCTCCGGTGCTTGCGACTCTGTACAATCATTGATGAAGTCCACAAGTGCTTGGGATTTGATTATTGTGCGAGGTGTATATTTGAGCCCGTGAGGTCCAAGCTCAATAGCCCACTTAGCAATCCGGCCAGTTACTTCTCTGCTTTGGATGATATCTCCCAGTGGGGCTGAACTGACCATTGTGATAGGATGCCCTTGAAAATAATGCTTGAGCTTCCGGCTTGCCATAAAAACTCCATACACCAGTTTCTGCCAATGTGGGTATCTCTGTTTGGACTCTATAAGCACCTCGCTGATATAATAAACCGACCGTTGAACCGGATACTCTTTCCCAGCCTCCTTGCGCTCCACAACAATAGCCACACTAACAGCTCGGGCATTAGCAGCCATATATAGCAATAAAGGCTCCTTATCAACCGGAGCCACAAGGACAGGTGGCTCGGCTAACTGTCTTTTCAGATCTGCAAGTGCTTCATCAACAACATCACTCCAGACGAAGTGATCTGTTTTCTTTAGCATCTGATACAAAGGGATAGCCTTCTCTCCAAGGCGACTGATAAACCGGCTTAAGGCTGCAATCCGGCCCGCCAGACGTTGAACATCGTTAATGCATGCCGGTTTAGCCAGAGACGTGATAGATGTGATCTTCTCCGGATTAGCTTCAATCCCTCTGTTAGACACCAGAAAACCCAAAAGCTTGCCTGCCGGTACACCAAAGACACATTTGGCCGGATTAAGCATCATCTTATAAACCCGGAGGTTATCAAAAGTTTCCCTCAAGTCACCTATCAACGCCTCCTCCTTTCTGGATTTCACCACAATATCATCCACATATGCATGTACGTTGCGCCCAATCTGTTTATGTAGACAATTCTGAACACAACGCTGATAAGTTGCCTGGGCACTCTTGAGCCCGAAAGGCATATATACATAGCAGAAGGCTCCAAAGGGAGTTATGAAGGCTGTCTTCTCCAGGTCCTTAACTACCAATTTGATCTGATGATAACCAGAATAAGCTTCCAGAAAACACAAACGGTCACAACCTGCTGTAGCATCAATAATTTGATCGATTCGCGGGAGAGTAAAGGGGTCAGCTGGACAGGCTTTGTTTAAATCTGTGTAATCCACCCACATACGCCAAGTGCCATTTTTCTTAAGTACCAGCACCGGATTAGCTAACCACTCAGGGTGAAAGACCTCCACAATAAACCCTGTCGCCAAGAGCCGGGCTACCTCCTCACCAATAGCCTTATGCCTTTCTTCGTTGAAGCGGCGAAGAAACTACTTGACCGGTTTAAACTTAGGATCTATATTAAGGGTGTGCTCAGCGAGTTCCCTCGGTACACCTGGCATGTCAGAAGGCTTCCATGCAAAGATGTCCCAGTTCTCACGGATGAACTCGATGAGCGCGCCTTCCTATTTTGGATCCAAGTTAGCGCTGATGCTGAATTGCTTGGATGAATCGCCAGGAACAAAGTCAACTAGTTTAGTCTCCTTAGCCGATTTAAACTTCAGTGCCGGATCATGCTCAGTAGTTGGCTTTTTCAGAGAAGTCATATTTGCCGGATCAACATTGTCTTTGTAAAATTTCAGCTCCTCCGTGGCACAAACCGACTCAGCATAAGCTGCATCCCCCTCTCCACATTCCAAAGCGATCTTCCGGCTTCCATGCACCATGATGGTCCCCTTATGACCCGACATCTTAAGCTGCAAATAAATATAACAAGGCCTTGCCATGAACTTAGCATAAGCCGGCCGTTCGAACAGGGCATGATATGGACTCTTGATTTTCACCACTTCAAAAGTCAACACCACTGATATTGAATCATGACCGTCTCCGAAAGCAACCCCCAGAGCTATCTTACCAACTGGGTATGCCGATTTACCAGGCACTACCCCATGAAACACCGTGTTCGACGGTTTAAGATTCTTATCTGTTAACCCCATGCGACGAAAGGTTTCATAGTAAAGGATATTGATACTGCTTCCTCCATCCATAAGCACCTTGGTAAATTTATACCTGATAGAGGCAAAGGTGTCCCGTCTTTCGATGAGATGGTGGATTTCGCTTTGGTGGAAGTCGACTTTGACGATCCGACTATGAACGAACGAGGACGTCGCGCCTTAGCAATCGCTAAACCAACTCCGAGAGGTTATTGACCACGCTGGAGCACGATCAACCTGACCACGAGGGTCTGTTTCCTGCGAGCAAACGAAGAACAAGCAAGAAACTGAGATTGCAATCTGGATATTGCGAATATAAGATGAAAGCTTTATTGATCAAGGTGGGGTTATGTGACGCCTTTGTCTGGTCGTTGAACACAAACGAAGTACGCGAAGTTGCAGCTATGGCGAACTTTTAATCTAAACAAAACCCAAAGTCTAAACGATGCCCTAAGGGCTGTATATATGGAGGAAGAGGGGGGAATTTCGTGGCCCTTGGTGGAGGGGTCCGAAATCAACCCTATCTCTTGTTTCCCCACACATACGGACTCTAAAAATAGCCTATACTTATGTATTTCGAAATTACATGGGCCTGGCCCAATAATAAGGTGACGCAGCACCTAAAATAGCCTCGGGACGAAATTTATGAAGTGGCATCTTGTATATTTCGTCCAAGGCTTCATGCACCCATTATGGTGGCTTCAAAGTCCTGAAATCATCACTTGTAACTCCGTTCTTGTTCCCCTTGCGCATGCCATCATCTCCATGCTTGTTCTTGCTCCAATGTTGATAGAGGCAAAGGTGTCCCGTCTTTCGATGAGATGGTGGATTTCGCTTTGGTGGAAGTCGACTTTGACGATCCGACTACGAACGTGCGAGGACGTCGCGCCTTAGCAATCGCTAAACCAACTCCGAGAGGTTATTGACCACGCCGGAGCACGATCAACCTGACCACGAGGGTCTGTTTCCTGCGAGCAAACGAAGAACAAGCAAGAAACTAAGATTGCAATCTGGATATTGCGAATATAAGATGAAAGCTTTATTGATCAAGGTGGGGTTCTGTGACGCCTTTGTCTGGTCGTTGAACACAAACGAAGTACGCGAAGTTGCAGCTATGGCGAACTTTTAATCTAAACAAAACCCAAAGTCTAAACGATGCCCTAAGGGCTGTAGATATGGAGGAAGAGGGGGGAATTTCGTGGCCCTTGGTGGAGGGGTCCGAAATCAACCCTATCTCTTGTTTCCCCACACATACGGACTCTAAAAATAGCCTATACTTATGTATTTCGAAATTACATGGGCCTGGCCCAATAATAAGGTGACGCAGCACCTAAAATAGCCTCGGGACGAAATTTATGAAGTGGCATCTTGTATATTTCGTCCAAGGCTTCATGCACCCATTATGGTGGCTTCAATGTCCTGAAATCATCACTTGTAACTCCGTTCTTGTTCCCCTTGCGCATGCCATCATCTCCATGCTTGTTCTTGCTCCAATGTTCATCCTTCTCCAAGCTAGGCCCTTCATTTGTAAGCAAAACAAATGTATCCAATTTAGGCAGCATCATATTCTCATGAACATTAGAATCATTACCAAGAAACAAAAGTACCTGGTAATTTAGTTGGCGTGCACGAGCTCTAGTAATTGGTCCAGTATGTATAGCAGCAGGGGCTGTGGGTGTAACAATTGTATTGATGTCCTCATCAATCAGTTTGGGGGTGACAAGTAGTACTAAAAAGCAGTTTAGTCCCCAACTTAGCCCATAAACATCTCCAAAAGTGGCTAAGAAATTTAGTATCACGATCTGAAACAATAGTATTTGGCACACCATGCAAGCGAATAATTTCACGAAAGAACAAATCAGCAACATTAACAGCATCATCACTTTTATGACATGGTATAAAGTGTGCCATTTTCGAGAATCTATCCACGACAACAAATATGCTATCCCTCCCCTTCTTTGTTCGAGGTAAACCTAAAACAAAGTCCATAGATATATCCTCCCAAGGAACACTAGGTACAGGCAAAGGCATATATAAACCATAAGGATTGAGTCGTGACTTAGCTTTTTGACATGTAGTGCAGCGAGCAATAAAACGCTCAACATCCCGTCTCATCTTTGGCCAAAAGAAATGTGTAGCAAGTACGTCCTCCGTCTTCTTCACTCCAAAGTGTCCCATTAATCCTCCTCCATGCGCCTCCCGCAACAACAAAAGACGAACGGAGCTAGCTGGAATGCATAGCTTGTTAGCACGAAACACAAATCCATCGTTAACAACAAACTTGTTCCACATTCTTCCTTCTTTACAATTCTGCATTACATCTTTAAAATCAGCATCATGCACATATTGATCTTTGATGGTCTCCAAACCAAATATTTTGAAGTCAAGTTGTGAAAGCATAGTATAGCGACGAGACAATGCATCAGCAATAACATTTTCTTTTCCCTTCTTGTGTTTAATGACATAAGGGAAAGTCTCAATGAATTCAACCCATTTAGCATGTCTACGATTCAGTTTAGCTTGACTTTTAATATGTTTCAAAGATTCATGATAAGAATGTATAACAAATTCTTTGGGCCATAAATAATGTTGCCATGTTTCTAAAGTCCGAACAAGAGCATATAATTCTTTATCATAAGTAGAATAATTCAGACTAGGCCCACTCAATTTTTCAGAAAAGTATGCAACAGGTTTGCCATCTTGTAATAACACACCTCCTAATCCAATTCCACTAGCATCACATTCAAGCTCAAAAGTCTTATTAAAATCAGGAAGTTGGAGTAAAGGAGCATGTGTCAACTTATCTTTCAATACCGTGAAGGCTTCTTCCTGTGCGGTACCCCAAACAAAAGGCACATCCTTCTTTGTAAGCTCGTTGAGAGGTGCAGCAATGGTGCTGAAATCTCTCACAAAACGCCTATAGAATCCAGCGAGGCCAAGAAAACTCCTCACTTGTGTGACCGTTTTGGGCCGTGGCCAACTCTCAATAGCTTCAATCTTGGCTTTATCAACTTCAATTCCCTGTGGAGTAACAACATAGCCAAGAAAAGATACTCGGTCGGTGCAAAAGGTGCACTTCCCAAGGTTACCAAACAAACGTGCATCACGTAGAGCAATAAAAACAACACGTAAATGTTCCAAATGTTCTTCCAAAGATCTGCTATAAATCAATATGTCATCAAAGTAAACTACCACAAATCGTCCAATGAAAGCACGTAAAACTTCGTTCATTAATCTCATGAAAGTACTAGGTGCATTAGTTAACCCAAAAGGCATGACTAACCACTCATATAATCCAAACTTAGTTTTAAATGCTGTTTTCCATTCATCTCCCAATTTCATACGAATTTGATGGTATCCACTACGCAAATCAACTTTGGAGAATATTGTAGAGCCACTCAATTCATCAAGCATATCATCGAGCCTAGGAATAGGATGACGATATCGAATAGTAATATTATTAATGCCTCTACAATCAACACACATACGTGATGTACCATCCTTTTTCGGCACTAGAATAATAGGAACAACACAAGGACTAAGGGATTCGCGTATATAACCTTTGTCGAGAAGCTCTTGTACTTGACGCATAATCTCCTTTGTCTCCTCTGGATTGGTATGGTATGGTGCACGGTTTGGCAGTGAAGCACCGGGAATTAAGTCAATCTGATGCTCAATCCCTCGAATAGGCGGTAATCCCGGTGGCACATCTTGTGGAAAGACGTCAGCGAACTCCTGCAAAATGTTAGTGACAGCAGGAGGCAAAGAGGAAGGCACGTCCTCGAAAGAAAATAATGCCTCTTTGCACACAAAAGCATAGCAAACAGATTTGCTGAAATCTAGCTCATCAATATCAGATTTGGTGGCAAATAAACATGCACTTTTCAATTTAATTTCAGAAGCAACACTAGATGATTTATTATTAGTCTTCATTTGTTGCTCAAATTCTTTTGCCACAATCTGATTTTCACTCTTATTCTTCTCCTGTTTTGCTTTATTAGCTCTATTAATATCATCTTTCAAAATGGAATCAGGAGTCATAGGAAGCAAAGTAATATTTTTATCCTTATGAACAAGAGTATAGTGATTGTTTCTACCATGGTGTACAGAATTTTTATCAAATTTCCATGGTCTACCAAGTAATAAGGAACATGCTTGCATAGGTACCACATCACAATCAACATAATCAGCATATGTAGAGATACTAAAATGCACACGAACAGTACGTGTTACTTTAACCTTGCCGCTGTTGTTGAACCATTGGATGTAGTAAGGATGTGGATGTGGTCTTGTGGTGAGAGATAGCTTCTCCACCATCTCCATGCTAGCCAAGTTGTTGCAGCTCCCTCCATCTATGATGACGCGCACAGAACGTTCTTTCACAACTCCCTTGGTATGGAACAAATTGTGCCTCTGATTTTGCTCAGCTTGTGTGACCTGCACACTCAAAACACGTTGAGCAACTAAACATTCATACCTGTCAGCGTCTTCAGGAGCCATGTATTGCGTCTCATGATCAGAATCATCTCCACCATGTTCTTCACGTGTAATAAGAGCCAAAGTCTCCTCATCATAGTCACTAGCGGACTCATATCCACCATCCGCGGTAGCAATCATCACACGCAGAGATTTGCATTCTCTCGCATAATGACCTCCTCCCTTACAACGACGACAAATAATATCACTTGTGTGCCCTGTTGATGCCATGGAAGAAGAAGAACGCTGTGCAGGCCCCGCAGGTGCGCTCTTGGTAGATAATGGTGGTTGTGCCTGTTTTCTTGTATCACGGCTGGAGGTGGCACCGGATGGAGGTGCTGGTGCAGTTGAAGTAGAAGATGCACGTGGTGTCCACGATGAAGGTCGGCCTGCAGAAAAGTTAGTTCGCCCCAATGCTTGTCGATCCTGCACTTCACGTTCAGCTTTACAAGCAAGATGGAATAAACGAGTGATATTAGTATACTCCTTATAGTCTAGAATGGTCTGAATCTCTCTATTTAATCCACCCAGAAAACGTGCAAGCATAGCTTCATTCTCCTCAACAATACCACATCTAATCATGCCAGTTTGTAATTCCTGATAATATTCTTCTATAGAATTTTTCCCTTGCCTTAAACGCTGCAATTTTTGAAGCAATTCACGTTGATAATATGGTGGAACCCAACGCGTACGCATAGCAGTTTTCAAAGCAGCCCAAGTAGTTGGAATAGGATATAATCTACAATGTTCAGACCACCATACACATGCAAAACTAGTGAAAGCACAAACAGCAGTAGCAACTCGTCTCTCCTCAGGATATTGTAAACATGTAAATCGTTGTTCAGTTTCTAACTCCCAAGTAAGATATATATCAGGAACATATCTACCCTCAAATGGTGGAATATTCAATTTCAGTTTAGGAATATGGACATCATCTCGTACCTGAGGTGGTGGTGCAGGCCTACCATTACGAATATATACCTGAGGTCGACCTGCTGGTGGTGGTACAGGTGGCTGCACGTAGTGCTGATTTTGATCAACCTCATCCTCATAATCTCCCACATAATCATCCTCCTCCGCATCAGCAGCAGGAGCCACAGAAGTATCAACAGCAGCACCAACAGTTTGGCCAAACGCAAGAGGAACACGGCTTGCTCGGCGGAGGTCTGTTTCGCGACGTGGAGGTAGTCGTTGTTGTTGTTGTTGGAGAGGTGCGTTAGGTGCAGCGGGTGGTGGTGGTGGAAGACGCGCGAGCAATTCATTAAACTTGTTATCGAGCTTTGTTTCGAACGTCTTCTCAAGGCTAGTGATCTTCTCCATGGCCTCTTCAAAATTGTTCAGCACATCTTGCACCTGTTCAGTCATCATTTGTTGAAACTTATCATGAAGCTCCTTGTTCGATAAATTCTCCCAGTCAATCTCGTCGGCTTGTGATCCCGGCATGGTTAGCAGCAATAGAAACACACAAGAATATGATCCTACAGACTATGAACAAGTGGTGGTGGTGGGTGTCACAAATCCTTCAAGCGAATCTCAAATTCTTACCAGTTCTTACCCAGCAGCAGGTGGTGATCGGCAACCGTTGTAGTCAAAACTCTCAAAGCTTGGATAGAGCGATTACCAGGGAGAGTCAAACGCACGACGTAGATGTATGTGGAGCTGGGAAGGCTTATAATATGGTAGCAAAAAGGGTCAGCAATAATAAATTCAGAGATGCAA
The DNA here is from genome assembly GCF_002162155.2 of Triticum dicoccoides. Taxonomy (NCBI): domain Eukaryota; kingdom Viridiplantae; phylum Streptophyta; class Magnoliopsida; order Poales; family Poaceae; genus Triticum; species Triticum dicoccoides. The sequence goes on along the minus strand of NC_041388.1, from coordinate 466,679,405 downwards.
AGTTGAATAAACGCTCAACGACGGTACTGTGCTGGTCCTAGGCTAGACTGTGCTAGAGACGCGAGCCTAGAACACCAACAAAATCACGGCGGGGCACGTAAACAAGGGAAAAGCACACTCTGGAATTTTTTTTCGCTCTTTTTTTTTGCGCTCTTTTTTTCGCTGTTTTTTTTTGCGAAAAATCACTATAATGGCGAGTGTCTCAAAACTCTTCCTAGCTCAAACTGACAGGATGGGCACGAAATTTTTTCGACCAATTTTTTTTTGACTGCCCGGACCCAAAAACTGGAAACGGGTCAAAAAAAACTTCCTATAATGGCACCTGTCTCAAAACACTCAGAAACACCTAAAAATAGGATAGCCAGAATTTTTTTCGAAAAATGCGTTTTCGAAAAATTTTGGGCCTAAACGGAGCGTGGTTTCCCGACTCTTTTTTTTTCCGAAACCTACTCCGGCAAGGAAACACGAATCGGAATCTAGATGGATCTCGAAAACAAACCTAATATGACAAGAACTCGGATTGGTGGTGGATATATGGTGGTAGATGGCAGCGGTGGTGGTATATGACAGCTGTGGTGGTATATGGATACGGATTCGAAGCGGTGGTGGATAAGCGGTCGTGGTAGATGGCAGGGGTGATGATGATGGTGCGGCAGCGGCGTGACAACTTATGACCAGAACTCGAAACTCTAAAAGACTAGACTCTAAGACCAGCAACTAGACACGACGATGCAACCGCAAATTCAACAAAGCAAAACCCTAAAAAGATTATGCAAAGGCTCAAATTGGTTCGGATATGATGAACTAACCCTAAATTTTTTTTGTGGCTTTTTCGTGGACTATAGGTATGAAGAACAGACTCGATCTAAACTACGAAAAACTGTAAAATCTCACCGAGCAACCTGGAAATCTGATACCACTTGATAGAGGCAAAGGTGTCCCGTCTTTCGATGAGATGGTGGATTTCGCTTTGGTGGAAGTCGACTTTGACGATCCGACTACGAACGTGCGAGGACGTCGCGCCTTAGCAATGGCTAAACCAACTCCGAGAGGTTATTGACCACGCTGGAGCACGATCAACCTGACCACGAGGGTCTGTTTCCTGCGAGCAAACAAAGAACAAGCAAGAAACTGAGATTGCAATCTGGATATTGCGAATATAAGATGAAAGCTTTATTGATCAAGGTGGGGTTCTGTGACGCCTTTGTCTGGTCGTTGAACACAAACGAAGTACGCGAAGTTGCAGCTATGGCGAACTTTTAATCTAAACAAAACCCAAAGTCTAAACGATGCCCTAAGGGCTGTATATATGGAGGAAGAGGGGGGAATTTCGTGGCCCTTGGTGGAGGGGTCCGAAATCAACCCTATCTCTTGTTTCCCCACACATACGGACTCTAAAAATAGCCTATACTTATGTATTTCGAAATTACATGGGCCTGGCCCAATAATAAGGTGACGCAGCACCTAAAATAGCCTCGGGACGAAATTTATGAAGTGGCATCTTGTATATTTCGTCCAAGGCTTCATGCACCCATTATGGTGGCTTCAAAGTCCTGAAATCATCACTTGTAACTCCGTTCTTGTTCCCCTTGCGCATGGCATCATCTCCATGCTTGTTCTTGTTCCAATGTTCATCCTTCTCCAAGCTAGGCCCTTCATTTGTAAGCAAAACAAATGTATCCAATTTAGGCAGCATCATATTCTCATGAACATTAGAATCATTACCAAGAAACGAAAGTACCTGGTAATTTAGTTGGCGTGCACGAGCTCTAGTAATTGGTCCAGTATGTATAGCAGCAGGGGCTGTGGGTGTAACGATTGTATTGATGTCCTCATCAATACCCCCCAACCTGGGGTGTCTCCACTAAAGCCAGATGACCCAGATTGTCAACCCGGGGTGGATGATCCTCTCGACTCCACAGGATGGGTTGTTGAGACCAGCGCAGATAACGAGGTACCGCTGGTTCAACAAAGTTCATAGCTCTTTTATGAAGCTTCTAATCGCGTTTACGTAGGCTAGTGGTGAAGACATGATACTGCCCACTATTCAACTGTTTTGGATTGGTCTGATAACCTGATTACTGCTGCTGTTGATTGCCCTGATGGTTGTAACCTCCCTGGTTGCCCTGGCTGTTCTGATTGCCATGTCCGGTTTGGTTGCCCTGGAACCCTGAACCGGAACTGCCACCACCATAACCCGGCCCATGGAAACTGCCTCCTGAACCGCCGTGCGGTCCATTATCATATTGAAAAAGATTTGAATTTTTGAACTCCCGCATAATGAAGCAATCTTTCCAAAGATGCGTAGCGGGTCTCTCCTTTGATCCGTGCTTTGGGTAAGGCTGATTTAACAGGCGCTCTAGATTGGGGCCTGACCCTCCACCCCGCTGAGCTGGTTTACCCTTACGCCGCTGACCGTTATCATGGGCGTTGGTGTTAGCCATAAAGTCCAAGCTATTGTCTGCCTTGCGTTTACCATTGTTCCCATGACCTACCGGATTATGCTGCTGTCCCTTGGTGTTGCCGCTCTTCTTTCCCTTCCCTGTCTTGTCATCCTCAGACTCGGGGTCCTTGGTACTATCAGAGTCAGCATACTTCACTAGAGCCGCCATAAGTGTTCCCATGTCATTACAATGGCGTTTAAGCCGTCCCAATTTCAGCTTCAAAGGCGCAAACCGGCAATTGCCTTCCAATGTTAGAACGGCCGTGTCAGCGTTGATGCGGTCTGACGAATGCAAAATCTCCGAAACCCGACGCTCCTAGTGGGTTTTTGATTCTCCTTACTCCTGGACACGGGTAGCTATGTCCATGATGGACATGGGCTGCTTGCACATATCTTTGAAATTCTGGATAAACCGGGTCCTTAACTTAGCCCATGATCCAATAGAGTTGGATGGCAGATTTTTCAACCACGTGTGATTTGTTCCCTCCAACATCATGGTAAAGTATTTGCCACATGCCTCTTCATCCACATCCAGCATCTCCATTGCCATCTCATAACTCTCCACCCATGACTCAGGGGATAAATCAGTGGTGTAATTCGACACCTTATGCGGGCCCTTGAAATCCTTGGGTAACCGTATGTTGCGCAACACTGGGACAAGACATGGCACTCCCAAAGAACTGGAAGTAACCCCTGGTTCCGCTGATGTTGTTGGACGAACCGGGGTGAACTGACAAACCGGCGTGAGCTGACGAACTGGAGCTTCGTGTTGTGCCGCTAACTCGGCTTCCCGACGTGCCCTAGAGCGATCCACTACATCCTGGGCATTGCCACCGCCACCCGCCAGGTTATTGCCACGGGGCGGATTACGATTCCTCACACTGCTTGATACGGCCGGCTCATTGATATGCCTGCTGTAGCTCCGGCTTGGGCGGGGAGCAGAATGAATCCTTTTGCGGCTATATGAATAGGCCTGCTGCTGAGTCAAAGCCGTCTGTAGGAGCTCCCTAGCCCGTCGTGTCTCAACTGCTACGGGGGACTCGCCATCAATCGGGAGAGCGGCCAATCATGAAGCGGCAGCAACGATGTTATCCAATGGGTTAGAGTAATGACCCGGAGGTGTTGAGACACGACGTGATGGAAGGTCGTTTTGACGAGGCGGAGGAGGCGGATCCGTCGCGCGAGGCTGAATCGGTGCCCCGGTCCCAGGTGCCTCCGCCCGGTTCACCATAGGTTGGTTGCTGGTGCCCGCTCTAGGTGTTTTAAAGAGATTCCTCGCCTCCAAGACCGATGGAAGGCGCGATCGGTATCTTCTCCTCATGACGTCATCCAACGCACTCTGATCCAGCATAAGCCGGTACGCCTGAGCCTCCAATCCGGCCTGCTCTGTAGCCATCCTGGTGTTTTCTGCTGCCAGGTCTGCTTTAGCTTGAGTTATCTGATCCTTCACCTTTGCAATCTCTGCGTTGTGCTGATCCCGGTTTATCGTGTCCACCTCTGCTGCCAGCAACATTGCTAAAGCGTCGAATTGATCAGACAAAACCTGAGCCGGAGGCGGCGTAGAGCCCCCTGCTCCCGCTGGTGTTGCTATTGCTAAACCAGAGATCATTGCCGCGACAGTAGAAGAGTGTTGCGCTGGTTGTGTACCGGCCATGAAGACCGCGACCCGACTTGGCAGATGGAGGGGGTCCGGAATACTGTTGCCATCGGAACCTCCACTAATCCGGCCATCTTGCAGCTGGTACAGCGATTTGGTCTCTCTGGTTGAAGACTCGTCATCAGAGCAGACAACAGTTTCGCCACCAGATGCGATCTATCCTCATACTCCGCTCCATGGATGTCACCTACGAAGACATGCTTTACGGCGGGCTGAACCTGGGCAGAGCTTGCACGCTGAGCCATCTCAATGATGTCGGTGCAGATGTCCGGCTGAGGGTCCGGTTCGCCGATCTTGCCGATGAAGACGTGAATTCCACCAAAGGGGACCCGGTACCCGTATTCAATTGAACCGGCCTCGGGACCCCATCCTGCATTGTCGATGTAGAGCTTGTCGCGACGACTTTTAGTCATCTGACCCACATCGTATCCCTTGAGTCCTTCGAAGCTGCCCTTCAAGAACTCGAAACCATCGTGCGATAGCCCCACGGTGGGCGCCAACTATCGTGGTTTTGTCATGGCATATGTCCTTGTGAAAGGACTTAGTCGTGGATCCATCGCTACGGGTTATCTTAAAGGGGTTTAAAGCGGACAAGGGACGCGAGAGATTTATACTGGTTTGGCCCCTTACAATGAAGGTAAAGTCTCACTCCAGTTGTGATGGAATTGCTAGGGTTTTGATGACCAGGGAGCGAATCCGCTTTGCCTGGCTCTCGAGTTTTTGTGTGTTGTCCCTAAACCGCTGTCGCGTCATCCCTTTATATACATAGGTCGACGCCCGTCGGTTTACAGAGTCCCGAGGTCGGATCATCAACATGTCCAACTCGGTCTCTATTCCTCCTATCTTACAATACAAGTTACATCATAATGTCAGTTTATATCTACATGCCTTAACCCGCCTTTGGACCTTGGGCCTTCATAAAGTGCCACCATCCTTTGTCTTCCTGGGCTTCTAATCCTCATAGAGTTAACCCGGCCACTCCTGGCCGGTTTACGTCCAGTAGTAATATCCCCAATAGAGGCCATGGACCAGAGGGGGAACTCTCCTCCCATCTTGAGAGGAGGCCAATGAAGAAGAAGAAGGAGGGGGGCTCTCTCCCCTCTCTCCCGGTGGTGCCTGAGTGTCGCCGGGGCTAGGATCATGACGGTGATCTACATCAACAATCTTGCTACCGTCAACATCAACTCTCTCCCCCTCTATGAAGAGGTGTAACACCTCTTATCCCCGCTGTAATCTCTACTTAAACATGGTGCTCAACTCCATATATTATTTCCCAATGATCTCTGGTTATCCTCTGATGTTTGAGTAGATCCGTTTTGTCCTGTGGGTTAATCGTGATCTTGCTTTGTATGATTGTATATTTTATATATCATGCTGTCCTATGGTTCCCTCTGTCTCGCGCAAACGTGAGGGCCCCCCGCTGTAGGGTGTTGCAATATGTTCATGGTTTTCTTATTGTCGGTGTTGCGGGGGTGAAAGCAGCCTAAACGCGGATAAGTGGGTTATGGCGTATGGGAGTAAAGAGGACTTGATACTTAATACTATGGTTGGCTTTCACGACCTTAATGATCTTTAGTAGTTGCGGATGCTTGCTAGGGTCCAATCATAAGTGCATATTGATACGTCTCCGTCGTATCTATAATTTTTAATTCCATGCCAATATTCTACAACTTCCATAAACTTTTGGCAACTTTTTATACTATTTTTGGGACTAACATATTGATCCAGTGCCCAGTGCCAGTTCCTATTTGTTGCATGTTTTTTGTTTCATAGTAAATCCATATCAAACGGAGTCCAAACGAGATAAAAACTGATGGAGATTTTTTTGGAATAAGCGTGATTTTTGGGAAGAAAAATCAACGCGAGATGATGCCTGAGGGGGCCACGAGGCAGGGGTCGCGCCCCAGGGGGTCAGCCGCGCCCTGGGACCTCGTGGACACCCCGTAGGTGTTGGGTTCCCTTCTTTTGCCGCAAGATAGCTAATATCCGGATAAAAATCATGTCCAAAATTCATCCCAATCGGAGTTACGGATCTCCGGGAATATAAGAAACGGTGAAAGGGCAGAATCTGGAGCGTAGAAACACAGAGAGACAGAGAGACAGATCCAATCTCGGAGGGGCTCTCGCCCCTCCCATGCCATGGAGGCCATGGACCAAAGGGGAAACCCTTCTCCCATCTAGGGATAAGGTCAAGGAAGAAGAAGAATAAGAAGAAGGGGGGCTCTATCCCCCTCTCTTTCGGTGGCGCCGGAACGCCGACGGAGCCATCATCATCACCGCAATCTACACCAACAACTTCACCGCCATCATCACCAACTCTTGCCCCCTCTATGCAGTAGTGTAACCCCTCTTTTACCCGCTGTAATCTCTACTTAAACATGGTGCTCAATGCTATATATTATTTCCCAATGATGTATGGCTATCCTATGATGTTTGAGTAGTTCCGTTTTGTCCTATGGGCTAATTGATGATCGTGATTGGTTTGACTTGCATGTTTATTATTGGTGTTGTCCTATGGTGCTCTCCGTGTCACGCAAGCGTGAGGGATCCCTGCTGTAGGGTTTGCAATATGTTCATGATTTTCTTATGGTGGGTGGCGTGAGTGATAGAAACACAAACCCGAGTAAGTAGGTTGTTTGCCTATGGGAATAAAGAGGACTTGATGCCTTATAATGCTATGGTTGGGTTTTACCTTAATGATCTTTAGTAGTTGCGGATGCTATATTGAGTTCCAATCATAAGTGCATATGATCCAATAAGAGAAAGTAGCTCACGCCTCTCCCTCAAATAAAATTGCAATAGTGGTTACCGGTCTAGTTATCGATTGCCTAGGGACAAATAACTTTCTTGTGTGACAACAAGCTCTCTACTAAAACTAACTTAGTTGTGTCTTTATCAAAACAGCCACTAGTTTTTATTTACGCGCTCTTTATTATCTTGCAAACCTATCCAAAAACAACTACAAAGTACTTCTAGTTTCATACTTGTTCTAGGTAAAGCGAACGTTAAGTGTGCGTAGAGTTGTATCGGTGGTCGATAGAACTTGAGGGAATATTTGTTCTACCTTTAGCTCCTCATTGGGTTCGACACTCTTACTTATCGAAAGAGGATACAATTGATCCCCTATACTTGTGGGTTATCAAGACTGAGGGAGTCCTGGATTAGGGGGTCTCCGGACAGCCGGACTATATCATTTGGCCGGACTGTTGGACTATGAAGATACGAGATTGAAGACTTCGTCCCGTGTCCGGATGGGACTCTACTTGGCATGGAAGGCAAGCTAGGCAATACGAATATGTATATCTCCTCCTTTGTAACCGACCTTGTGTAACCCTAGCCCCTTCCGGTGTCTATATAAACTGGAGGGTTTTAGTCCGTAGGACAACAGACAATCATACCGTAGGCTAGCTTCTAGGGTTTAGCCTCTCCGATCTCGTGGTAGATCAACTCTTGTACTACTCATATCATCAAGAATAATCAAGCAGGACGTAGGGTTTTACCTCCATCAAGAGGGCTCGAACCTGGGTAAAACACCGTGTCCCCAACCTCCAATTACCATCCGCCTTAGACGCACAGTTCGGGACCCCCTACCCGAGATCCGCCAGTTTTGACACCGACATTGGTGCTTTCATTGAGAGTTCCTCTGTGTCGTCATCATTAGGCTTGATGGCTCCCTCAATCATCGATGGCGATGCAGTTCAGGGTGAGACTTTTCTCCCCAGATAGATCTTTGTGTTCGCTGGCTTCGCGCTGCGGGCCAACTCGCTTGGCCATCTGGAGCAGATCGAGAGTTACGCCCCTGGCCACCAGATCAGTTTTGGAAGCATAAACTACACGGACGATATCCGCGAAGACATGATCTTCGACGGATTCGAGCCCCTTCCTAATGCTCCACAGGGTCACGATGAGCATGATTTAGCTCTGCCATTGGACAATGTTCAGGAGATCGCGCCGGCAACCGCTCCGACCCTCAATTCGGAGCCAGTTGCGCCATCCGTGGACGGGTGGATAGACCCCGCCACGGAGGCCGCACTCTCATCAGCGATCGAGCCGAGTATCGACCTTACCCTTCACGGGAGCCGTGACACCGAACTACCAGATTCTTCCCCGGCCACGAACTCCGAACCGCCTGCGCACGTACCTATCGAATCCGACTAGGCACCGATCATGGAGTTTACCTCCGCGGATATTTTTCAGCACTCGCCCTTCGGCGACATACTGAACTCATTAAGGTCTCTCTCCCTGTCAGGAGAGTCCGGGCCGAACTATGTTCGGCAGGATTGGGATGCGGATGACGAAGAAATTCGCCGCCCACCCAGCACCCACTTAGTAGCCACTGTCGACGATTTGACCGACATGCTCGACTTCGACTCCGAAGACATCGACAGTATGGACGACGATGTAGGAGACGAACAGGAACCACTGCCCACAGGGCACTGGACGCCCACTTCATCATATGATGTATACATGGTGAACACACCCAAAGAAAACGACGATGAGGAACAGAAGGACGCAGCGAAGGGTTGTTCCCTCGAGAAGCAGTCAAAGCGGCGGCGTAAGCGCCGCTCCAAATCCCGCCTCGACAAAAACAACGATCATATAGACCCAGCGATAGAGCAGGGTGAACCATCGCCCGACGAGGGTAACACGGAGAATCAAAACGAACAACCCGACCCCGTCAAAGATAACAGTCCGGACGACATCACACCAGACAGGCACTCGGAGCAACAGAATGGCCATCAAAGGCTGGTTGCCACTGCGAGGAGTCTAAAAAAGGAGAAGCAAAGGCTCAGGGCTGCACAAGACACACCTAGAATCAGATGGAGTGAAGTACACAACACCGCAGCGAAGTACGGCGGTAATCACCACACCAAGAGCTACCCGAAGCGAAAGCTGCTACCTGAATTCGATGAGGAGGCCTTAGATCCCCCGCAATCAAAAAACAAAACAGCCATCCAGTCGGATAGACGACCTCGTAGCCAACATAGAACAGCAAACGACGCCGCACATAAGCCGGTACGCGATCCACGTGAGGACTCGCATCAAAAGTACGGCGCAACCAGATCCATCTATGAGCCACGCAAGTGCGCTTCAGCACGCAATGCAACACAACAAACATCCCAATACCACGGTAGACCCAAATACAGGGGTGCCACACACCCCCTATGTTTCACCGATGAGGTGCTAGACCATGAATTTCCAGAGGGATTCAAACCCGTAAACATAGAGGCGTACGATGGAACGACAGACCCTAGGGTCTGGATTGAGGACTACATCCTCCATATCCATATGGCTCGTGGAGACGATCTCCACGCCATTAAGTACTTACCCCTCAAGCTCAAAGGGCCAGCTCGGCACTGGCTTAAAAGCCTCCACGAAAACTCCATCGGAAGCTGGGAAGAGCTCGAAGACGCCTTTCTGGAAAATTTTCAAGGGACCTATGTCCGACCACCGGATGCAGACGATTTAAGTCATATAACTCAACAGCCCGGAGAGTCAGCCCAAAAGCTTTGGAACAGGTTCCTCACTAAAAAGAACCAAATAGTTGACTATCCGGACGCCGAAGCCTTAACAGCTTTCAAGCACAGCATTTGAGACGAATGGCTTGCCAGACACCTCGGCCAAGAAAAGCCGAGAACAATGGCAGCATTAACAAGCCTCATGACCCGCTTTTGCGCGGGCGAGGACAGCTGGTTAGCCCAATGCAGCACCAGCGACCCAAGTACATCCGAAGTCAGGGACGGAAACGGGAAATCACGACGCAGCAAAAACAAGCGCCGGAATAAAGAAGACAACCCAAAGAGCACAGCGGTAAACGCCGGATTCAAAAGCTCTAGGCCAGGTCAGCAAAAGCTGCCCCCCAAAGGCAACATAGACGAATTGTCCAGCCTAAACAAGATTCTGGACCAAATATGTGAGATCCATAGCACCCCTGATAAACCTGCAAATCATACCCATAGAGAATGTTGGGTCTTCAAGCAGTCCGACAAGCTCAACGCCGAACACAAGGGGCAGGATACACCAAGCGAAGACGAGGACGAGCCTCGCAAGCAAAGCACTGGGGAAAAGAAGAAGTTCCCACTAGAAGTCAAAACAGTAAACGTATTACACGTGACAAAGGGGAGAAACAAAGCGTCACTCCTAGAGACACATGCCCCAGGGCCTATCACCGCGGAGTCCTGCCTCTGGTCGTTCCAACCGGCCACCTTCGACCATCGAGATTACTCGGCAAGTATCCGGCGTGCAGGATGGGCTGCCTTGGTATTAGACCCAATAATTGATGGATACCACTTCACATGAGTCCTGATGGACAGTGGCAGCAGTCTAAACCTGATATATCAGGACACAGTCCGCAAAATGGGGATAGACCCAATAAAAATTAGCCGCAACAATACTACCTTTAAAGGAGTAACGCCAGGCCTAGAGGCCCATTGCACGGGCTCCCTGCTACTAGAGGTTATATTCGGCTTTCCCGATAACTTCCGTAGCGAACATTTAACATTCCACATCGCTCCATTCCAAAGTGGCTATCAAGAACTACTCGGACGCGAAGCTTTTGCTCGCTTTAATGCAATACCGCATTACGCTTCCCTCATGCTTAAGATGCCCGGTCCACATGGCATCATTACAGTAAATGGAAATATTGAGCGCTCCTTGCGCGTGGAAGACCGTGCGGCTGCCTTGGCAGCCGCACACTAAACGGCCTCACCAACTAAAGCATCTGACAGGTCATTAAGACCACGGACACGGTTGGACGAGTCCAGTACTGCTACATGTAATTGATACAGGTTTGATGGCTATACCCCTATTACAATACAAGGGGGTCAACGCGCGCGCACAAGTGACAATCAGGCTCAACTTTACTCATATTGTTTATTTAGTACAGCTTACCTTTTGCACGGCATCTTTTCAATTAAGTTCCTCTCTTTTTCAGATTGCCATCGTGCTACAACCATCCAGAATACGGCACAATGGATACACAGGCGCAGACGTGCAGCAGGGACCCGTTCGAAGGATTCTTTTTAGATTAAGACCCTGCGTAAACATTTTTTACTGTCTCTTGTTGATACACATCCCTCAGATTCTCAGTACAATTGAGAAGGATGCTGATGTATTGGCATGTGGCCACATCAGAATATTGCACGTACCTGGACACCAGGGGCTTATTACAAAGGGCACTGTTTAGGCCTGGTTTACACCATAAAGACCCAATACCTTAGGGAGTGTTCGGCATCGCGAGTTTGGCCTTATATGCATCAGCTCCGAATCATGTCTTTGGTCAAATGTTGGGTTTGCCCGGCTCCTGTGTTTTGTTGCCTTACATTCCGATCTGTCGGCTAAGGCGGCACCAAGAGAACTACTGTGATTGTGCCCTGGTTCATCCGGACGCGCACTTCAGTAGAGAAAGCCGAAAACTGACTGTCATGATATAGCGTGAGACTGGACAACCACTTGATGACCTATCGGAATCTTCGGGATTTCTCTGCCTTAACGAAGGGCCTTTTCCCCGCCAGGCATGTACGCACCCCGAATTCAGATGAGTGCGGAGCCACCAGGGGCTATATAGTAGCCCCACTGTCAAACTCCTCTGTCTAAGTGAAAGTGTTAAAGCATTATAGTCTGGTTGCCTAGTTCACTGCGCTATCACCTCCTTAATGGACCAAGACATTGGGTCAAGTGTGAACATGCGTCTTCTGCGAACACCCCCGCATTATATGCGTGGGGGCTGAAGCCAACGACTGCAATCTTTCAGGTTATATACATATATACATAAACGGCCGCACAAGAGGCATCATAATACTTTCGGGCAAAAGTATAAATACATCCTTGATAAACTTAATAAAACATTGTTTTTACAATGGGAATACATGTCACTCAAACATAATATTCTTCGAGCACTAGGCCTCTATCGAATGAGTGCCTTCAAGAACTTCTTCAAAATAGTGCTAGGCAGCCACTCGGCCTATGGCCGAACCCTGCGCCGCAACAGTGGTGGCATCCATCTCCGCCCAGTATGTTTTGACACGGGAAAGGGCCATCCGCGAGCCTTCTATGCACGCCGACCTCTTCATTGCATTAATGCGCGGCACTGCACCAAGGAACTGCTGCACCAAACTAAAATAGTTGTTCGGCTTTGGCCTTTCTGGCCACAGATGATCCACAACAGACCTCATGGCTAGTCCGGACAATCTATTCAGCTCGGCCCATTCGGCAAGCCGATCACTCAATGGAAGCGGACGCTCTGGAGCGTTAAATTGTGACCAGAATAGCTTGTCCACTTCACGATCTGTTTGATCTCGGAAGTATTCGGCCGCATCGACAGCACTCGCCGCCAAGTCCAGATATGCGTCCGCCGAACTCCACATCCGGTCCAGAGGGGCATACCAAGGATCTCCAAACTTCTTCCGTAGCATAAAGGGTTTCCCAGCTGCGATATCCCTCGCTTGACGCAGCTCCACCTTTTTCGCTCTCATCGCAGAGTGGGTATCTTTGGTCTTCCATCGTGGCCTTTTCCAAGTCCGTTGCCTTCGCCCGGTTTTCTTCTTCAAGAAGCTGGCAACGGTCGGCAGTATCTTTTAACTTTACTGCCATCCTGGCCATTTTATCTTTGCTCTCGCAATGTGCGGCCTGTTCGGCCCTTAACTCTTCGGCCGCTTGCAAAGCAGCCGCATTGCTACTCCTTGCTTGCTCCTTGGCTCGGGCAAGCTCCACCTGAAGGGTCTCCACGATGGCCGCTCCATCTGCAGTCACAACATATTAAAGATACTGGCATCATGCTGCTCTTATTATGTGAAAATCACCAGAAAGGCCACTCACCCTGTGCCTCGTCAAGCCGCTCGTTGACAAGCACGATGTCGGCATCTGCCGCATCCAGCTGCCGCTTTAGTTCGGCATACCCATTAGTCCGGCTAGCCACCGGAGCCTTCACCACCTGCACATAAAGGCATTCTGGTTATTGCCTGGGACTATGATCCTCTGTTTGCTGCCGTTTTCGACAATAACCAGTCTCAAGGGCTACTATCTACACAGGGCACATCTAAAAATATGCGGTACTTTCAAAAATATACATCATTTCACCCGTCAGTAGACTCATAAAGGCTTCCTGCAGCCCGCTTTCGGCAGACGAAATACTTTCAATCACCATACCCATCAATGTGCGGTGCTCTTCTGAGATAACCGCCTTCTCCAGCAGATCCCTCCGTACATTCGACCGTGCATCAGATGGTGCCGGACTCTTTTGATTGCTCTGTTTGAGAGTCGGATACTGAGGACTTCGGGTGGCCATAGGATTACCTTCTGGCCTTGCCGGATCAGGAGAAGCCCTCTGTGACGACACCTCAGGGTCGCCCGCTTCGCAAGGCGGTGTGGAAGGGGGAGGCGTTTCGCTCTCCATCATCTCCGGAAGAAGATCCCCCGAAGACGAGCTCAGCTGAGGAGGGCTAAGATCCGAACTGCAAGATAAATACATCAGTTAATTTCCTCAGAAGTAAGGTAGGATATCTTCACTATTAAATACCTTTTGATTACTTACAGCTCGTTAGAGGGCTGATCCCCGCGCGGACATTGTGCGGCAAGAACACCCTCCGAGGCAGGACCCTCTGGCGGAGATTTCTTCTCCTATTTGGAAACCTTGATTTCCGGATCTTCGGAGGTAGTCCTCTTCCTTCCCCGGGGAGAGAGAATGTCAGATTCTTCCCCTCGGTTATCCTCCTTCACGGAGGCGCTCATTCCCTCGGTTGGAATAGGTAGCGATGGAGGCCCGCTTTCGCCCTCTTTATTCCCCCCTTCATCTTCCTTTGAGGGCACCGGACAAGGTGCTGGCTCGAGCATCTTTTCCAGCAACGGATTGTCCAAGCCTTCAGGAAGGGGGGCCGAACACCGGATCTTCGCCTTTGTTATCCAGTCCTGGTCAAAGAGCGATTCTTCAGAATGATGTCATGATAAATAAAAGGACGGTGTGTTCGGCCATGGGATTACTTACTTGGGCAGCGGTGCGGTTGCTGCTCAGGCCCACGTCCTCGGTAGTGTCTAGACACTCTATTTGGGGTCCGAAGAACGATTTGTACATCTCCTCGTGCGTCATGTCGAGGAAATTCTGAGTAGTGCGCGGTCCTTCTGGGTTGAATTCCCACATACGGAGGGGCCGGCGTTTGCAAGGCTGGACTCGACGAACCAACATGACTTGCATTACCATAACCGGACTGAAATCTCCCTCGAAGAGATCTCGGATACGGCTCTGCAGTGTTGGCACGTCCTTGGCTGGACCCCAGCTCAGTCCCTGCTGATCCATGACACCAGTTGTGGTGGAGGGCCCAAGCGAAAGGTGGGGCCAACTACCCACATGGCACTTCGGGGAGTTGTGACGTAAAACTACTCCCGTTGCCACAATACGGACACCTCTGGAAAGGAACCCTTTGGCCATGGAGCATCAGCAATTTTGCTTATTAAAACACCTCTGCACGCTGCGTACTCTCCCTCGACCATCTTCGGCTTCACACAAAGGTCTTGAGCCACAAGCCAAAGTGAGGGGTAATGCAGAGGAAGGCCTCACAGATGACAATAAATGACGAGATGTGAAGAAGGGAGTCCGGGGCCAGATCATGAAAATCCAGCCCGTAATAGAACATAAGACCCCTGACAAAGGGATCCAGAGCGAGGCCTAGTCCTCGGAGGAAGTGGGAGACGAACACAACACTCTCGTTGGGTTCGAGAGTAGGGACGACCTGCCCTCGGGCGGGCAGCCTATGCGAAATTTTGGCGGTCAGATATCTGGCCTCCCTCAACTTCTTGATGTCCTCCTCCATGACGGAGGAAGACATCCACCGACCTTGAATGCTGGATCCGGACATGATTGAAGGTACGAAGCACCTGACCTTGGCTTTGGGTGTTAGAACTCGAGGCGGGGGAGGGATTCGATTGAGCACGGGAGGGAAAAAAGTAATAGCCTTGTCCCTTTATTAAGAGGGTGAATATCAAGCGTCCTCCTCATGGCCGTTTGGAACTTGCCTAAAATCTAGGAGTCCTAGGCACGATTGGGTTACCCACGTCCGTATTGATGAGAATCCCTTAATAAGGGGAACACGATCTCTGCTTTGACAAGACGTGTCAAGAAGCCGCCTCGCATTATGTGCGGGGCTGGTTAAAGAAAAACGGTTCAAATAATTACCGGGCTGTGGAGTGATGTCATGCTGCCAAGACGTGTCAGCAGATTAGATTTGTGGTAATATTATTCTCTCTACGGTGGTATGTGGAACTTATTTTGCAGGGCCGGGCACTATCCTTGTATTCAAATTCTTCTGTGGTGTATTCAGAGGAGGAACCCGCCTTGCAATGCCGAAGACAACACTGCGTGCTGGACTCATCGTCATTGAAGCCTGGTTCAGGGGCTACTGAGGGAGTCCTGGATTAGGGGGTCTCCGGATAGCCGGACTATATCCTTTGGCCGGACTGTTGGACTATGAAGATACGAGATTGAAGACTTCGTCCCATGTCCGGATGGGACTCTACTTGGCGTGGAAGGCAAGCTAGGCAATACAGATATGTATATCTCCTCCTTTGTAACCGACCTTGTGTAACTCTAGCCCCTTCCGGTGTCTATATAAACCGGAGGGTTTTAGTCCGTAGGACAACAGACAATCATACCGTAGGCTAGCTTCTAGTGTTTAGCCTCTCCGATCTCGTGGTAGATCAACTCTTGTACTACTCATATCATCAAGAATAATCAAGCAGGACGTAGGGTTTTACCTCCATCAAGAGGGCCCGAACCTAGGTAAAACATCATGTCCCCAGCCTCCTGTTACCATCCGCCTTAGACGCACAGTTCGGGACCCCCTACCCGAGATCCGCCGGTTTTGACACCGACAAAGACCTTTTTCTGGCGCAGTTGCCGGGGAGTTATAGCGTGGGTGAATATTCTCGTGTGTGCTTGTTTGTTTTATCACTAAGTAATTTTTATTTGTTGTTATAAGTTGTTCTCTACCTTTAGTTATGGATATGGAACACCAAATACCAAAAAAAAAAAGTTTACTTGCTACTCATGGAGATGGGGAACCTCCTAAAACCCTCGATGCTCATTATGTGAAAGATATTATGTACTACTTTGATAATCCTGAGAAAACCCCATTCAACTTTGTAATGGGAGTAACGTTGGATCAACGTGAATACTTTAGGGATTATCGCTTGACTCAAAAAGGGAAACTATTATGGGATCAAATTTATATGTTGCATTGGTATGCTCGGAAACTATGCTTGAGATATGATTATACTTGTTGCTCTAGGATGAAGGCTCCACACCTTCCCTTTTCATGTGAATTTAATGATGATGAAACCTTGGCTTCTTATGCTAATGCTATATATCGCTTGACTCAAAAAGGGAAACTATTATGGGATCAAATTTATATATTGCATGGTATGCTTGGAAACTATGCTTCAGATATGATTATACTTGTTGCTCTAGGATGAAGGCTCCACACCTTCCCTTTTCATGTGAATTTAATGATGATGAAACCTTGGCTTCTTATGCTAATGGTATATATGATTATTACGATGTGGAACAAATAGAAGAATTCGTTGCTTTTATGGGTGCTTATGAAATTGAATCTTTGTTTAAAGAGTTTGAAGATTTTGATGATTCAGTTTATAGACCTGAAAATTTAGCTATCCTTAAATATTGCTATGAGAATTATAAATACAATTATGATATTTATGAATTTATTGAGAAAGTCTCCGATGTCCGGGAAGAGACTAATATTTTGCGGGAGTCTATGGAAGAAGAAATTGATGAAACTGTGAGCTCATTGGATGAAAAAGATGATGAGGAGGGCGAAGAACAAAAGGAGGAAGAGCGGATTAGCTACCCGTGCCCACCTTCTAACGAGAGTAACTCTTCAATTCATACATTGTTTAATTTCTCTTCAAATTTACCGAAGGATGAATGCTATGATGATTGTTATGATCCCGTTGATTCTTTTGAAATATCCTTTTTTGATGATGCTTGCTATGCTTGTGGCCAAGATGCCAATATGAATTATGATTATGGAGATGAACTTGCTATAGTTCCTTATGTTAAACATGAAATTGTTGCTATTGCACCCACGCATGATAGTCCTATTGTCTATTTGAATTCTCCCAACTACACTATATCAAAGAAGTTTGCCCTTATTAAGGACTATATTGATGGGTTGCGTTTCACTGCTACACATGATGATTTCGATAGATATAATATGCATGTGCCTGCTGCTCCTACTTGCAATTATTATGAGAGAGGAACTACATCTCCGCCTATCTATGTTTCCCACACGATAAAATTGCAAGAAACTGTTTATACTATGCGTTGGCCTTTACTATGTGTGCATGAATTGTTCTATTATGACATGCCGATGCATAGGAAGAGAGTTAGACTTCGTTGTCGCATGATATATGTTACTTTGTGCTCACTACTAAATCACAAATCATTGTTGATTCAAATTGGCTTTTATATACCTTGGGATCCGGGTGGATCTATTACTTGAGCACTATATGCCTAGCTTAATGGCTTTAAAGAAAGCGCTGCCAGGGAGACAACCCGAAAGTTTTAGGGAGTCATTTATTTCTGTTGAGTGCTTTTATATAGTTGAAAATAAATAAATAGGGGAACCCAAAACTTTTCAAAAAGGAAAGTGAAAGTGAGAGACACAAGCATTGTTGAAGTGGGGGAGCTCCTTGAACTTTGTTTATGCTCACGGAAACTTTGTGAATCTTGATTACAGAAAATTTTCAACAAAAATAATTATCCCCTTGTACAATTCCATTGTATTATAAAAATAATGTGCCAAGATTTGCCTTTAGGATGTTTACATTGCTTGTTGGTTTGTGCGGTGCAGAACAGAAACTTTGGCTGTAGTGCGCGATTTTACATTTTTTACTGGAACATCAAACGGTTCTGAAACTTTTTGAAATGTCTTGCTATACAAATTTTACATTTTTTCTAATTGTTTCAGAATTTTTGGAGTACAAGAAGTATGGTGAATGTTCAGATTACTACAGACTATCCTGTTTAAGACAGATTCTATTTTTGATGCATAGTTTGCCTGTTTAGATGAAACTATCAATTTCTATTAGTGGATTAAGCCATGTAAAAGTTATATTACAGTAGCTACAATGCAAAAAGAAAATATGAATTGGTTTGCGAGAGTACTTAGAGTAGTGATTTGCTTTATTATACTAACGGATCTTACCGAGTTTTCTGTTGAGTTTTGTGTGGATGAAGTGTTCGAAGATCGAGGAGGTCTCGATATGAGTAGAAGGAGGAGAGGCAAGATCTCAAGCTTGGGGATTCCCAAGGAACCCCAAGTAAATATTCAAGGATACTCAAGCGTCTATGCTTGGGGATGCCCCAGAAGGCATCCCATCTTTCTTCAACAAGTATCAGTATGTTTTCGGATTCGTTCCGTTCATGTGATATGTGCAAATCTTGGAGCGTCTTTTGCATTTAGTTTTAAATTTTCTTTAATGCACCATGCTGGTATGAGATAGTTCATGGTTGATTTATAGAATGCTCATTGCACTTCACTTATATTTTTTGAGTATGGCTTCATAGAATGCTTCATGTGCTTCACTTATATCATTTGAAGTTTGGATTGCCTGTTTCTCTTCACTTAGAAAACCGCCATTTGTAGAATGCTCTTTTGCTTAACTTATATTTGTTAGAGCGTGGGCATATCTTTTGTAGAAATAATTTAAACTCTCTTGCTTCACTTATATCTAGTTAGAGAGATGACAGGAACTGGTCATTCACATGGTTAGTCATAAAATCCTACATAAAATTTGTAGATCACTGAATATGATATGTTTGATTCCTTGCAATAGTTTTGCTATATAAAGATGGTGATATTAGAGTCATGCTAGTGGGTAGTTGTGGATTGTAGAAATACTTGTGTTGAAGTTTGTGATTCTCGTAGCATGCACGTATGGTGAACCGTTATGTAACGAAGTTGGAGCATGAGGTATTTATTGATTGTCTTCCTTATGAGTGGCGGTTGGGGACGAGCGATGGTCTTTTCCTACCAATATATCCCCTAGGAGCATGCGCGTAGTACTTTGTTTCGATGACTAATAGATTTTTTCAATAAGTATGTGAGTTCTTTATGACTAATGTTGAGTCCATGGATTATACGTAATCTCACCCTTCCATCATTGCTAGCCTGTTCGGTACCGTGCATTGCCCTTTCTCACCTCGAGAGCTGGTGCAAACTTCACTGGTGCATCCAAACCCCGTGATACGATACACTCTTTCACACATAAGCCTCCTTATATCTTCCTCAAAACAGCCACCATACCTACCTACCATGGCATTTCCATAGCCATTCCGAGATATATTGCCATGCAACTTTCCATCATCAACATATACATGACTTGAGCATTCACTGTCATATTGCTTTGCATGATCGTAAGATAGCTAGCATGATATTTTCATGGCTTGTCCGTTTTTTGATGTCATTGCTACGCTAGATCATTGCACATCCCGGTACAGCGTCAGAGGCATTCACATAGAGTCATATTTTGTTCTAGTATCGAGTTGTAATATTGAGTTGTAAGTAAATAAAAGTGTGATGATCATCATTATTAGAACATTGTCCCATGTGAGGTTATCAAAATAAAAGTGGCCAAAGAAGCCCCCCCCCCAAAAAAATAGAGAGAGGCCAAAGAATCCTACAAAAAAAAGAAAAGAAATAAAAAACTGAGAGAAAAGAGCGAAGGGACAATGTTACTATCCTTTTACCACACTTGTGCCTCAAAGTAGCACCATATTCTTCATAGATAGAGTCTCATATGTTGTCACTTTCATATACTAGTGGGAATTTTTCATTATAGAACTTGGCTTGTATATTCCGATGATAGGCTTCCTCAAATGCCGAGGTCTTCATGAGCAAGCAAGTTGGATGCACACCCACTTAGTTTCCAGTTTGAGCTTTCATACACTTATAGCTCTAGTGCATCTGTTGCATGGCAATCCGTACTCCTTGCATTGACATCAATTGGTGGGCATCTCCATACCGTTGATTAGCCGCGTCGATGTGAGACTTTCTCCCTTTTTTTGTCTTCTCCACACAACCTCCACCATCATATTCTATTCCATCCATAGTGCTATGTCCAAGGCTCACGCTCATGTATTGCGTGAAAGTTGAAAAGGTTTGAGAACGTCATAAGTATGAAACAATTGCTTGGCTTGTCATCGGGGTTGTACATGATTTGAATATTTTGTGTGGTGAAGATGGAGCATAGCCAGACCATATGATTTTGTAGGGATAACTTTCTTTGGCCATGTTATTTTGAAAAGACATGATTGCTTTATTAGTATGCTTGGAGTATTATCTTAATGTCAAATGATAGACTATTGCTTTGAATCACTCGTGTCTTAATATTCATGTCATGATTAGATTACATGATCAAGGTTATGCTACGTAGCATTCCACATCAAAAATTATCTTTTTTATCATTTACCTACTCAAGGACGAGTAGGAATTAAGCTTGGGGATGTTGATACGTCTCTGTCGTATCTATAATTTTTTATTATTCCATGCCAATATTCTACAACTTTCATAAACTTTTGGCAACTTTTTATACTATTTTTGGGACTAACATATTGATCCAGTGCCCAGTGCCAGTTCATGTTTGTTGCATGTTTTTTGTTTCACAGTAAATCCATATCATACGGAGTCCAAATGGGATAAAAACTGACAAAGATTTTTTTTGGAATATATGTGATTTTTGGGGAGGAAAATCAACGCGAGACGATGCCCGAGGAGGCCACGAGGCAGGGGGCGCGCCCCAGGGGGTCAGGCGTGCCCTGGGCCCTCATGGCCACCCCGTAAGGCGATTGGTTCCCTTCTTCTGCCGCAAGAAAGCTAAAATCCGGATAAAAATCGTTTCCAAAATTCAGCCCAATCGGGGTTACGGATCTCCGGGAATATAAGAAACGGTGAAAGGGCAGAATCTGGAGCGCAAAAACAGAGAGACAGAGAGACATATCCAATCTCGGAGGGGCTCTCGCCCCTCCCATGCCATGGAGGCCATGGACCAGAGGGGAAACCCTTCTCCCATCTAGGGAGAAGGTCAAGGAAGAATAAGAATAAGGGGGGCTCTCTCCCCCTCTCTTCCGGTGGTGCCGGAATGCCGCCGGGGCCATCATCATCACCGCAATCCACACCAACAACTTCACCGCCATCATCACCAACTCTTCCCCCCTCTATGCAGTGTTGTAACCCCTCTTTTACCCGCTGTAATTTCTACTTAAACATGGTGCTCAACGCTATATATTATTTCCCAATGATGTATGGCTATCCTATGATGTTTGAGTAGATCCGTTTTGTCCTATGGGTTAATTGATGATCGTGATTGGTTTGAGTTGCATGTTTTATTATTGGTGTTGTCCTATGGTGCTCTCCGTGTCGCCCAAGCGTGAGGGATCCCCGCTGTAGGGTTTGCAATATGTTCTTGATTTGCTTATGGTGGGTGGCATGAGTGATAGAAACACATACCCGAGTAAGTAGGTTGTTTGCGTATGGGAATAAAGAGGACTTGATGCCTTATAATGCTATGGTTGGGTTTTACCTTAATGATATTTAGTAGTTGTGGATGCTTGCTAGAGTTCCAATCATAAGTGCATATGATCCAAGAAGAGAAAGTATGTTAGCTTACGCCTCTCCCTCAAATAAAATTGCAATAGTGATTATCGGTCTAGTTATCTATTGCCTAGGGACAAATAACTTTCTTCTGTGACAACAAGCTCTCTACTAAAACTAACTTAGTTGTGTCTTTATCTAAACTGCCCCTTCTTTTTATTTACACGCTCTTTATTATCTTGCAAACCTATCCAAAAACACCTACAAAGTACTTCTAGTTTCATACTTGTTCTACCTAAAGCAAACATTAAGCGTGCGTAGAGTTGTATCGGTGGTCGATAGAACTTGAGGGAATATTTGTTCTACCTTTAGCTCCTCGTTGGGTTCGACACTCTTACTTATCGAAAGAGGCTACAATTGATCCCCTATGCTTGTGGGTTATCACATATGATCCAAGTAGAGAAAGTATGTTAGCTCATGCCTCTCCCTCGTGTATAATTACAAGAATGATTACCGGTACTTGTTATCGATTGCCTAGGGACAAATGACTTTCTTGTTGACACAAGCTATCCACTTTTATCACCTTATAATTTATTCGTAGTTTTATTCTCGGAAAGTACTCGTAGTTTTATCCTTGCAAAATAGTTTCATACTTGTTTCCGGTAAAGCAAACGTCAAGTGTGCGTAGAGTTGTATCGATGGTCAATAGAACTTGAGGGGATATTTGTTCTGCCTTTAGCTCCTCGTTGGGTTCGACACTCTTATGTATCGAACAAGGCTACAAATGACACCCTATACTTGCGGGTTATCAGTGGACATACGAGAGTTGATCACTAAGACACCAACGTTCGAGGACATTGAGGATGAAGAAGAAGATGGCACTGGGGGGATTATGATTCAGACTGATACACATGGGGAAGATGTTGACGGTGCTGCTGCGCATGATGATTAGATTGCTTTTGTCGTATTTGCCCGTGAGAAGACAACTTTTTATCTACTATGTCAAATTGTGTTTGCTATGACAACTGAAACTTGATGAAGTTGTTGTTTAGTATTTTGCTGTGAGAACATCACTTATTATGTATGTTGATTTGTGTTTGGTGATTGTATGATGACTAAAACATGATGACATTTTTGTTTGGTTGTACTCATATTTGGCGGTGAAACTTTTATTTGATGACATAGTTTGCTGTTGGACTGCACTTTTCTCGACGTCTTCGGATGGGAACAAAGCTGACCCGACAGAGCCTTTGCTAATTTATTTATTTATTAGCAAAAGGGTCTCTGCTATTTATTTATTTATGACCAAAAGGGAATATCCCCCAATTTCCGTTAATAGAAATCATTAGATGTTCACAACACTACGTCGAGCCTGCTAAACAGGTTTCATTCATTACTAGTTTCAGCAAAGTGCTCATGTCATAGCCACTGAATACATCACGAGTGCTACATACAGTGCAAATAAAGAGACAATCATCCTACAGAACACAACGATCTTGCCCATTATATTCACAAGCTCTTTCATCTCCTCATTGTTGTCAAGGACGTTCAGCAGCTGTTGCTTGGCCATGATCAGATGAACTACATCTTTAACCTTCTGATCTGCATCTTCCTCTTCTGTTGTTCCTTTAGTTACTTGTCCAACACCCCAACCTGCTGGTATTGGGATTCCTCGGCTAACCAAATAATCAACGTAGTTCCATTCCCCCACATCAACAACTTCCTAGAAATACAAATCACACGAATCTTCCCTTTTCTGCACGAATCAAATTGGAAGATCATCAATGAAACTATTAAAAAAGCAGGAACTGAAAGCAGGCGAAGAACACTTAAACATACTATTACCCCATGATTCGGGCATTTGTAGAAGACTTGGCCAGGGTTGAGGATTGTAGTTGAGATGCGACGGATGACTCTGCGTGATTTGTAGCAGTGGCACCACAGCAACGGCAGCGGGTTGCGATGAGAAACCGGCTGCGGTGAGTGTGCTAGTGGGGATGTGTTGAGACCCACAGGGGATGGTACGAGTGGTGACTTGGCGCATATCTGGTTATTGCCTACTCAAGAGCAGGTGGACGAGCCGCCAGCAGACATGGTTGATGTGGCTGGAGCTTCTGATGCTAGGCACAGTAACTAGAGAAGAGGATAAGCGAGCGTTAGATATGTTTGTTTCATTACTTGCAGAGTAGCATAGCACTATATATAGTCATAGTCTAGACTTGGATTCGAACTAGCTATAGGAGCACATCTCTCTTTTTTCTAAAACTCAACAATGTCTCTTTACTGGTACACTAGTTTGTTATGTACGTATTCTCATGTCTTTGATTTTCGGGAATGTTATGTGGCGAACGTTCCCTGGAAGGAGGACAACAAATAAATGCATTTTCCTGGCAGTTTTAGTTGAAACGCAAGATCAAACGGTGGTAGTTTCGGGAAAGTTATCTGGCGAACATGCCCAGACTTTATTTCTTCCTATAAAAAAATATGATACATGGTGTCGGCTTAGTCAACAAATGATTGTGCCAACCCTGACCATTGGATTGACATTCAACGTCTATCGTGTTTCTTCATTCTCTTCTTCCTCCGGCCGCCAAAGCCAAACCAGCGCTGGTGGGACCGCCTGCTCCCCCCTCCCATGGCTGGTTGTGCTGCCGCGCATGCATCATGGTCACATCGCACTCTAAAACATTGTGCATGTTCCCTGGCTCCTGTTCTTTCCCGTCTGAGGCCTCACCATCGTTCTCCGCCTTGGTTCGCTCGTCGTGGTGCCGCCCTCCGGTGTTGTCAACATGGTCAACAACCAAGAGCAATAAGGAGATAACTGTACATGGTGAGGATGACAGTAGGGACCCACCAGGATCATGGCAGCAGGCAAGCAAGTGCCTCCTTTATTACAAGAAAAAATGGTTCCTCTTGATGGTTTCCTAACATCTGGGTCGCACACCACTGTCAACGTAGTCAATAAGTGAGATAACTTCACAAGGAGCAGCTGACACCCGGGACCCAGCAGCTCTCGCATTATTTTTTTGTTTTCAGGATGGAGTGGGGTATCAACTGGGTTATGCGGGAGTTGTGGACCGTCTAGCCCAGGCTTTTATTTCATATGTTTACCACTTGACCAGACCCGTTTTTCCTTTCTGAAAATGGCTAGCCCAGCTATTTTGTTTTTTGTAGAATAACCAACGGGGGCCTACTTGCTTTTCTATGCCCTGCTGGGCCTGAAATCTTTCAAGACCAGGACGGATGCGTTCGACTTGCCCAGAAAATGGGCTATAAGTAATAAGAAATGGGCTATAAAATAAAAAATACAATAAACATGCAATTAGTTCCAAATTACTTTTTTCCAATTTTGATATTTTAAATTTCATTGTTTTTGTGCGAGTAAAATTTCATTGGATTTTGCATTAAGGTATGTTTATTTTTTAAATTAATTTGAATCTGGCTAGAAATTTCGGGTTGTATGCTGTTTGGGACAGATTTGGAAGCTCACTTGTCGGTCTACAAGGTTGACGTGTATGAAAGGCTTTGTCAACTTAGTCTACAAACAATTCTAGCAGTAGTGCATGTTGGATGGTTAATCCAACGGCTGTGCTTTTTCTTCAACCTATGGTCTTCTTTCTCTAGCCTCCCAAACCAGCGCCGTCCGTACTGCCTGCTCATGCCTCCCGTGGCTGGTTGTGCTGCCATGCAGGCCTAACCGCCCCACACTACTCCCATTGTTGGCTTGGCCATCCCTCTACGCACCAACAATTCCTGTTATTCTTTGGCAACGGCAGACGAACCAGTAAACCCTCGTACCCCCCTCTATGTGGGAAACAACTGTGGAGTCTTCTCCGGCTCCGGGTCGTTCCCTTCCTAGGCCTCGCCGTCGTCCACCGTCCTGGTGCTCTCGGCGCGGTGTGGTGAACATGGTCAACAAATGACATCCTTCAGAAGAGGACTGTACGTGGAGAGGATAACAACTGGGTCCACGGCCGCATGCAAGGAAGTACCCCCTTATTACTTGCAAAATAGGAAGATCTTGAGAAACTAAGGGTGAGTCATGAAGATCTTCAGTAGGAAAATGATTCATTGCTTGCTCAATAGATTAGTTCTGCTCAGGATAAATTCATTCCACCATGTTTGAAATGCATTGAACGTGAATCTGCCAATTCCTCACCTGAAAGTTCAAATGCTTCTATTGTTGCAAATTCTTCAACTATTTCTGTGGTCACTGAAAGTGCATTATATCAACTAGAGGGGGTGAATAGGCGATTTTTATGAATTTGTCACTGAGGAAATTCTAGGTGAGGAATTTCCTAAGCAACAAGCAACTAGAAGTGGAATAAGTACTCAGGTGCATGCATAACAAAGCAGTAGCATAGTCATCATGATGAAATGAAACATACACAGAGCACATGTAGCATGAAAACAGGATAAGCAGGCTGAAGATAAGATGACTAAAGAATTAGGATTGAGGAAATTGATAATGTCTTCAGTCAAAGTATTCAAACAGTAACGATTAAGTTCATCAACACATGAATGAGGAAATGAAAGGGTTGAGGCAATAGAACCAGTAGCTTGGTGAAGACAATGATTTGGTACACCAGTTACAACTATTTTGACAGTTGTACGTCTGGTTGGAGCGGCTAGGTATTTAAACATGAGGACACACAGTCCTCCCCATATTCTCCTTGAGCTAAGGTCACACAGACCTCGCCCAATCACTCGTGGTAAGTCTTCAGGTGACTTCCAAACCTTCACAGACTCGGTCACTTGGTGATCCACAATTCCTCTTAGATGCTCTAGTCCATGACGGCTAATCGTCTGGCGGATGCACAGTCCTCAAAGGTAACAAGCGTCAGTTCCACATAGGAACAATCTCTTCCGTGATGCTCAATCACTTTGGGTTGTAGGTGTTTGGGTTTGCATTTTTCCTCATTGATGATTTTCGCTCAAAGTCCTTGGAGGATGGGGTGCTCTCAATGACAAGTGTCAGTTTCTCTCGGAGCAGCCAACAAACTAGTGGTTGTAGGGGGAAGCTATTTATAGCCGGGGAGCAGCCCGACATGATAAGACATAAATGCCCTTCAATGATATGACCGTAAGGCGGATAAGATATTTTGGGAAAGCTGGCGCATAGCACAACAACGGTCGGAAGTTTGAGCTCTCAAATTCCTCAGGGCTATGATTGTCGTCGGAGCAAGTCTGACGGTAAGAATAGGGGGTACGTAGGAGGAGGCAATGCCCTAGCTACGACAAGGTTGTGCATGCAAGATTTACAAGTTCAGGCCCTTCTCGGAGGAAGTAATAGCCCTAAGTCTCGGTGCCCGGAGGCTTGGTCGATTGGATTATGCGTGAGAGTTACAGGGGGTGCGAACCCTTGTGTCAGAGGGGAGGGGTGGCTTATATAGAGTGCTCCACCCCTTCACAAGCCTCAGTTACACATGGTTTAATGTAGGTTAAGACAAAGACGTTACTGGTAACGCCTGCTATAATGACTATTAATGACCTTTAAGGCTACGGAGTGAACGCTTGACCGTTGCCATCCAGAGGTGGCTTTAGATTTTCTGTACTCCGAGTGATTCTCCGTATGGTTGAGTGACTCTATCTTGGTCGAGTGGAGTTGGGGTATCCGAGTGGGATAGCTGGTCGAGTGGATTGCACTCCAAGCTGATTTTAGTCGGTACCTTCTGTTGTACTTTGAAAGTTCTTGACTCTAGGGCAGTGTCCTTGGGTAGGGTGTCTAGGATAGGCCTACAACCCTACCCTAGGTACATGTCATCTTCATTAGCCCCCGAATGGATTAAGGTCCTAGTGAAGAAGGGTTTAAGTTGGTTCTGACTTGATTCCATGCTTCAGAGGCATTCCACCGGAGTCTGGTAATCATGTTGAAGCTTCAACCTTGTTTCAGTCACCTTGATCAATTTAGAGGTCATCGAGTGAATTATGCTGATAATATCTGAGTGTTATTCTGGTCTAAAATCTTCGGTATGATTGGTTGCTCTGCGGTTCCCAGATCTCACGGGATTCAAAATTATGGAGAAGCGCGCGAGATGGAGTGTGACATAGTAATCAGAGTGGGTAGACAGGCGTGCCTCAAACCCCGTGCCGCATTTTTCGCCATGTATCAGGTGAGCGACTGTTACGGGATATGACAGGATTGCTCGGGCCAATGGGTCAGCCACTCGGAAGCAAGCCCATAAAAGGCATCAAGGCCAATGCAATGCAAAGTGCGCCTCCTTCAATCTCTTCTTCCTCTATTTCTCAATCACGTCCTCCTCTGCTCTCTACGCATCCGCTCGGTCCATGCCCGTTCTGCCGCCATGGTGAAGGACAAGACAACAGCCTTGGAACGCGTGAAGAAGGCAACGGTGGTGGTGGAAGGCAAGTAGACGGCTCCGGGGACGTCATCGCGGTCCGGTCTGTCGCCGGGTTGGATCCAGGGGGATTTGATCTGCTCCACCATCGAGCGAGAAGATCTGGAAGGCTCGCTAAGGACGGCATGATTGCCGTTGGATCTTGGAGGTTGCTAGAGGGGGAATCTGAGCCTCAGCCACACGAGGGTGAGCGTGTCCTCCTCACCACCCATGTCGACCGAGGTTTTTCTCTTCCTCCGCACCCGTTCTTTAGGGGTTTCTTGAACTTTTCCGGTGCCCAAATCCACCATTCCCCCCCCCCCCAAACACAATCACGTATCTTGCTGTGTTCATCTCGCTATGTGAAAACTTCTTGGGTTGTCAACCACACTGGGGTCTGTTCAAACACATATTTACTTGTCGTTCCCAGTCGGTGAAGAAGGCAAATCCGGATGACGAAAAGACACATGTGATCCAGATGTCTGGGAGTTTAGGAATTCAAACTAGGGGTAGAAGCACCTTTCCTTCCATGACCCTTCCCGAGTCAGTTCGGGGATGGCAGTCAACCCGGTTCTACTGTAAAGACGTCCCGACTCCTGGTAAGTCGACCGGTCTCCCCCCTTTCACTATGGAGCGAGTTCGCCAACCTTCTTCATTGACTGTGACCCTAGAGGAGAAAGGCGAGGTGTCTCTTTTAGTCAACCAGGTCGTTAACTTAGTTCGGGAGGGCGTGACTGGCATGAATCTGTTGGAGGTGTTCCTCAGTCGATGCATCCAGCCTCTCCAAGCCTGAGACCACCCGATGTGGATGTACTCAGGCCCTGGAGACACTGTCGGGTCCACCCAGAGGAGGTTGCCGAGGAGACAGTGGCTCAGTGGCTGCGAAGCATCACCGGAAACAAGGATTACCCCAGGGGGTCCAGGAGAGTTTAGCCATTCGACACCAACCACGAGCCGGAAGAGGTTAGGCTCAAAATATCGAGTGCTTTCTTCTTTCGATCTGCAATTGCTCTTGAATCTGATTGACTCTTGTTGATTTCTTTTGATCTGCAATTGCAGTGTTGAATTTCAGGGGTCATTTGACCTTTTAAGACATTTAAGTGATTTTCTAGCGGTGAGGACTTAGGAGGAAGCATTTTTTTGGCTTGTAATAACGAGGCACCGGCTTGCGTAATGCAATGACCGTGGTGGGTCCCTACTGTCAGCCTCTCCACATACAGCCATGTCCCGATTCCTCTTGGTTGTTGACCATGTTTTTTTGCGGGGAGGTTGTTGACCATGTTGACAATGCTAGACGGTGGCAGGCACAGCGAGCGAACCAAGGCGGAGAATGACGGCGATGCCTTAGACGGGAACGAACAGCAGCCATGGAAGATGCGGCAGTCTAGTGGCAGGTGGAGGGGAGTACGAGGGCAACAACATGCAACTCAAGCTTACAAACGGTACAAAAATCCCAAGTATTAATTGTTCATCAAATTTTAGACAAAATCCAGATTGAACATGGCAGTAACATCTAACCCAACCACTCGTTTTCGCAGTCACAAACAAATGGATCGGTCTAATCCATAAAATCAACATCCTGTGCAAAAAACTTATTTCAGGATGACTACAACTTGTTGTAAATAGAAGCCGAGCACGTTTAGAAGCCCATTTGTGCACCTAAAACTTCTTTTTTTGCTGTCCAACGTGTCCGTCAGTGAGAAATCTCTTGCAGTAAAACTTAAGCCTCATGGACAATAGTAACCTCGCATTCAATAGGAATAATGTGACAAAGTTTCTGTTTGCCTGGTTGGATGCATATCCTTCCATCGTTATTGTCCTCAAACGAATGTCATGAGAACTAAGAAAATCTTGGTGCTTATTACGCCACCGATTGTTTATACATTTTTTTCCATGTGGTAGCACTGCCTAAGTAGACATGAAGATTAAAAACAGTTAAGGTCTGAACAAAGAGTATGTCAAAAGAGCGACAACTGAATGATTAATTCTAGTACAATATATACGGGCTTTCAATGTGCATGAAATCATCAGCTCTATATATAAATTCTCAAGAGATGGAAAGCATCAGAGCAAGCCAATAATTATGTTCAGATCAAAACTAAACATTCTGATATATAAGATCTTGACAAAATCCAACAGCATTGATAGGCTATCCATGGACGAACTCTTCATTGAGCATATAACATAATACTAGTACCCAAAGTGTACTCCAAGATGATATAAAACTTATGCGCACAAATGAAAAATGCAGCTTATGATTACAAATGTGTAGATGATAATATACGGTACCTGAATAAGTGTGGAGCGAAATAAGTTTGGGCGCAGAGACGACAGTTATTTGCGAAGGTGTATAACAATTATCACGGAACAACCTTTGAAGTGAAGGCGCATCTTCGATGATGAGCTGCTGTCCTTCAAAACAAATTCCAATGCTTTTAAGGTGAGGCAACTTTATTTCGAGACAACTGATAGGGATTTCTATTCCCAAAACAATCAGCAAGCGCTCCAGGGCAGGGCAACTGGAGTGGATGATGCTGTGTAGTGAG
Source organism: Triticum dicoccoides (assembly GCF_002162155.2). Lineage (NCBI taxonomy): Eukaryota > Viridiplantae > Streptophyta > Magnoliopsida > Poales > Poaceae > Triticum > Triticum dicoccoides. Next base: position 466,648,818 of record NC_041388.1, on the reverse strand, counting down.
GCCTCCGACAGATAAACCACCACAAGAGAAAGTTTTTTTAGCAGTGGGAGTCGAAGCATTTGTACTAGATCATCTGGTAGATGGCACCGGGCGAAGGTGGCGGTGTGGAGAGAGGAGGAAAACCGCGAGATGGACAACGGTGGTGTGGGCACGAATTCTTGGCGTGTTCGTGGTATGAAACTTTCGTGGTAATGGTGGAACTCAAACTGCTGGAGTTTTCCGAATTCAGGGGATGTCAGCCAAGCATCCACTGTGATGGGTATGGACAGCAGGTAGCATGTCGGGATGCAGAGGCGTTGAACGGGGCCTTGCTGGTGAGAGGATACGATGGCTCTGAGGAGATCAAATTCAGGAAGGACAGATATCTGACGACAGTCGAGATTGAGGGGCGCGGTGCGCCATAGAGGGCACCACCGAGTTGAGATGACTTGTGTGCGGCAGCAATCCTTGGTGGGGAGAAGCGAGATGATCTCCTCAAGGATGACATCCGGGAGATCGCTGATGCGGTCCACTGGAGATTCTACCGGTTCCTCAGATCCGGGTGGGGGGGTCGCCGCTTCTCCCTGCGCTGCCGGGTGCGGGATGTACAACAGGCGTCGCCGCTGGCGGGAGCCTCATCTTCTTGGTGCTGGGGCCAGCCGACTCCATTTTCCTTGTGGGCGTCACGCCGAGCTCACGGGTTTGAGCAGAGTAGCTAGAGACGAGCCAAGTGGCAGTGCGAGTGGGGAAGAAGGAGGGCTGGGGTTTTCTTAGGAGTGGAAGAAGAGGAGCAGGCGTTTTCTGTACTAGTGAGGAAGAAGGTGAGCAGGGGTCTTCTAGACGAGTGAGAAAGATAGGGAGCGGAGGGAATTGGGGGGCGACGGAAGCGGGAGAGTCCAGCGAGCTGTAGTATAAGTGGAAGCAAGGAAGGAGGAGGGTTTTCCTGGGATTGCCCCCTCTTCAAGAAATATGGGCTTCTCCTCGCAAAAAACAAAAACAAATGGGCTTTAAGATGGATAGGCTTTTGTATCGGCCCAGTCAGCTGCCCGTGTTTCGTACTGGAGGGCCTTGTGCTAGAGGCAGGCCGAGACACTCTCCATCTTATTACCCATTCGAAATAAAAAAAGGGACACCTCCAGCTTATCGCTACTCATCGGTAACCTTTTTCAACTTGGCATCCACCAAATTAGAGGATGCGGTACTAGATGCAGACACTCACACTGGTCGCGTAGCGAGGCAAAGTGAGGTGTCAAATAATAGGCCTACAATATACTTACTAGATCGTGAAGGTTCACAGGCTAGTCAACATTTACATTAAACTAAGCTTCAGAAGATACGGTATGCATACTAACATTCAGAAGAACAAAAGTTCAGCATCTTTATTCATCTCAATGATTCACCATACTATAACCAATACAAAGCTGTGAGAAGGTGTGCAAATAAAGAAAATCGGTCGATGCTTCTCTGAACAAAGGGCCTCCCTGCGCACCCATTAATTTCCTTAATTTCCTGGGCATTCTTGTTTCTTCTCAATGTTGTGAGTACTTTGAGCATGTTGGCAACTCCACAGCTAGCTAGCTACCTCATCTTGCAATCGATGCTGACACATTGGCAGCAAACACATGAGGCAATAGAGATGACTCAACATGAGTCCATATTGTGCAGTTCCCCTGAAATCATCTTCATTGTCCTGAATCTAAAAATATAGGAAAACAATAGCTATACTTAAACGATGTTGCAAAACAGTAGCACATATCAATAGCTCGGCATGACAAAACATGATCATCTGGACGAAGGGGATACTGACCTGCCTGAGGAAGATTATATATAATTTCATAAGTCCTTGATTGATTTCCACCTTCGGCTGCACTGCTTGTTTGCTACTCCACACATGACAAGATCGTTCCGCACTGCAATCTGCAAGTCCACGTATGAGTAAGCTTATTTCATGTTGTGGTGGTGATTGTACCTAGTTACGAATGTTGGAATACCTGGAGCACCATGAGGTTAGCTGACAGTAGGTAGATGCAGCCATATAAGTTTTGTGCGGTGCTACCAAAATTGAGGTTTGTATCCCTTCCCATTATGAGAATTCTTCTTGAAGTTGGTATAATGTGACGGCTTGTTCTTTGCATCAAACTTGCCTTTCCCTTGAGATTTGTTCTTCTTGTTTTGGGGCTGGTTGGGCTGGAAGTACTTCTTGTGTACCATGTGGGCACTAGAAGCTCCCTCAGCAACCCAAGCACGTGTGTCTTTTGATGTCGCCTTCTCTTCAAAATGAAGAGTGCTAATGAGATCTGAAACAGAAAACTCATGTCTCTTGCTTTTCAGAGAAGTAGCAAAATCGTTCCACGAAGGTGGAAGCTTGGCAATGATGGTCCCAGCAACAAATTTGTCCGGCAACACACACTTGAAGTACTCAAGTTCCGTAGCGAGTGACTGTATCTCATGAGTCTGCTGAACAATACAGCGCTCATCAGTCATCTTGTAGTCACATAATTGCTCCATGATGTACAACTCGTTGCCAGTGCCCGAGGCCCCAAACGTGGCCTCGAGCACAACCCACATGTATTTGCCGCTGTCAAATGACATATATGAATCCATAATGGAATCGTCAAGAGCACTTAGCAGGGCGGCTTTGAAGAGGGTATCCATGTTCTCAAAAGCTTCCTGCTGTGTAGGATTAAGATCACCCTCAGGCTTACCCTTAGTGGCGTCATAGCAGTACATGATCTGAAACTAATGCTCTTGTGTTCCACCTTTTATATTGCACCCCCTTAAAAGTAGGTGCTTCAAAAGCGCAGCAAAACCAGGAGTAAATTGCCTATAATCAGGTTTTTGGATTGGATTGTTGAATATATGAGCAATTTACTATGAGATGTAATCCAAATCAATAGTAAATAGATCATGATGACAATTGCAAAGATCAAAGTAATGATGTGGACTAAACCAGGAGGAGAAAATCACATACTGTACGGCGGGAGCAGAACCGCTGTGGTTGATGTTGTCACTCATGTCGTTGATGAAGAGGTTACCGAGGTCGGGGAAGAAGGCTGTCGTTGAGGAAGTCGTCGCTGGTAGCAGTCACAGGAGTGTGCTCCCCAAAAACCTGATCGCCCCTCTCTCGTACAGGATCACGAAAGGCGGGGTTCGGAGGACTGTTGTCCCTTCTCGCGGTGCAAGCCAGAAGGAGGGATCGAGAAGAATTGTGTGGCGGCGCTAAGATCTGGAATGGTGTGAAACCATATGATACAGTGGCGGCTAGGGTAGAGCCTGTCAGGTCGGTCGTGCGAGTAAGGCCAAGTAGTATAATAGTAGGCCTTTGTCCCAAACCCCATGTCCAAGTCAATAATAGCCCCACTATCCAAAAGAATCAGAAACAGCTGAGTAATTAAGGCGTCTGTTAATTATTAATTAATGACCTAGTAAATTTTCCGACTCATACCACACTTAGAGCATGGTTAATAGTATATCCAATATCCGGCTATGTGAAGTTGACACATCATCTAGAACCAACCTTATACGGAGCCTACTTACAATAGTTAGTCCCTTTAGTATAATACTATATCATTAATAATGGCCCCACCTTTTGTCTCACAAAGTATGTGTAGTCTGAAATGTCGGGCGTGCAGCAGGGCCCTCGGTCGGCGCGCCGCTTCAACGGCGGAAGCAGTGAGAGGTCGCGTGGCCCTGACTTGCAATCAGTGTGGAGCGGTGGGCTCAGCTAGCGCCGGGTAGGAAGGTTTCGATTTTTGATTCAGTTGTTGTGCTGCTACCGTCCAATATTCGCGTGTGGTTGTTTCTAGAATAAAAAAGGAGGTACTTCTACTTATGTTACTCCCACTATGGCTAGCCTTGCGCTTGGCTGTTCGCCTCTTCCGGAAGTCGAACAAAAATGGTTGTACTACAGTAGTACTTCTGGCAATCTAACACCAAATGAACTGATGCACGTCCACAGCTTGTAAGCAAAAGTTTCTCCTCATGCTGAGAGCCACCGCGCACGCGTTGGCGAGGGAGAAGGCGTAGTAAGTTAGCTTCTCATCATTCTACAAGTTGACGGGACACATGAAAGTTATTTAGTACGTACTCTCTCCAAAAAAGGGCTGACCATGTCATGGCTACCATCCCGTGCTCCGTCGTTGAGTATGTGCACTATTCATGTGCCATCGAGGAGAAAAAATAGTGCATATAGGAGTAGTGCCATCGAAGTGCATGACTCACTTACGCACTGCTTATCTGATTATCTTAATTTTCTTGCATGACACGTGCACCTTGATGCTAGATTTCTCGCGTGTTGGCAAAAGGATGAACGAAGCTCACGTAAAAAAGGGTGGAAGAACATAGATTCCCGTCGACTGCGAAGGAGCAAGGAACCTCGTGGTGGAGCGTCTGCAAGGAACCTTGTGTGCTTCCCCCTGTTTTTTGCCGCCTTCCTGCCTATGAACAAATAAAAGAACATGAACTCTTCCTAACTGAGGGGGTGTCCGGATAGCCAGATTATAAACTTTGGCTGGACTCTCGGACTATGAAGATACAAGATTGAAGACTTCATCTCGTGTCCGGATGGGACTTTCCTTGGCGTGGAAGGAAAGCTTGGCAATACGGATATGTAGATCTCCTCCCATTGTAACCGACTCTGTGTAACCCTAGCCCTCTCCGGTGTCTATATAAACCGGAGGGTTTTAGTTCGTAGGACAAACAACAATCATACCATAGGCTAGCTTCTAGGGTTTAGCATCTTTGATCTCGTGGTAGATCTACTCTTGTACTACCCATATCATCAATATTTATCAAGCAGGACGTAGGGTTTTACCTCCATCAAGAGGGCCCGAACCTGGGTAAAACATTGTGTCCCCTGCCTCCTGTTACCATCTGACCTAGACGCACAGTTCGGGACCCCCTACCCGAGATCCGCCGGTTTTGACACCGACATTGGTGCTTTCATTGAGAGTTCCTCTGTGTCGTCACCGTTAGGCTTGATGGCTCCTACTGTCATCGATAGCGATGCAGTCCAGGGTGATACTTTTCTCCCCGGACAGATCTTTGTGTTCGGCGACTTTGCACTGCGGGCCAATTCGCTTGGCCATCTAGAGCAGATCAAAAGTTATGCCCCTGGCCATCAGGTCAGGTTTGGAAGCTTAAACTACACGGCCGATGTCCGCGGAGACTTGATCTTCGACGGATTCGAGCCTCTGCCTTGTGCGTCACGCGGTCATGATGAGTACGATTTAGCTCTACCATCGGACAGTGTTCAGGAAATCGCACTGGCAGCCGCTCTGACGCTCAATTCGGAGCCAGTTGCGCCTTCCGCGGATGGGTGAATGGACCCCGCCACGGAGGCCCTACCCTTAGCAGCGATCGAGCCGAATATCGACCTTACCTTGCACGAGAGCCGTGTTGATAAACTGCTGGATCCTTCTCCGGCCATGGACTCCGAACCGCCTGCGCCAGTTCCTATCGAATCTGATTGGGTGCCGATCATGGAGTTTACCTCCGCGGATATTTTTCAGCACTCGCCCTTTGGCGACATACTGAACTCGTTAAGGTCTCTCTCCTTGTCAGGAGGATCCTGGCCGAACTATGTCTGGCAGGACTGAGATGCGGACGACGAAGAAATTCGCGACCCACCCACCACCCACTTAGTAGCCACTATCGATGACTTAACCGACATGCTCGACTTCTACTCTGAAGACATCGACGGAATGGACGACGATGCGGGAGACGAAGAGGAACCACTTCCCACAGGGCACTGGACAGCCACCTCATCATACGATATATACATGGTGGATACACCCAAAGAAGGCAATGGCGACGAAATAGCGGAGGATGACCCGTCCAAGAAGCAACCCAAGCGTCGGCGTCAACGGCGCCGCTCTAAGTCCCGCCAAGGAAAAAGTGGTGATACCGGCACATGAGATAATAACACTCTGGATAGTGCCAAAGACGACAACAATCCTCTCCCGCAAGATTTAGAGCAGGAGGATGGAGGAGCCATCCCTCGTGAGAGAGCGGCAGACGGAGAGGAGGAGGATGATAATTACATGCCCCCTCCGAAAACGAGGCAAGCCTCGGCGACGACGAATTCGCTGTGCCAGAGGATCCCATCGAACAAGAGCGCTTCAAGCGCCGGCTTATGGCCACGGCAAATAGCCTGAAGAAAAAGCAGCAGCTTCAAGCTGATCAAGATCTGCTAGCTTACAGATGGACTGAAGTCCTCGCTGCCGAGGAATATAAACTCGAGCGCCCCTCCAAGAGTTACCCAAAGTACAGGTTGCTACCCCGACTGGAGGAAGAAGCATATGACGCGGCTGATCGGCCACCTCGTGGCCGCGATAGAGAGGCATTCCAGCCAAAAACTCAGCCCGCACCCCGACGCCATTCAAATAAAAAGGCATGGGGAGATACGCCAGACCTACGAGACATATTAGAGGACAAAGAAAAGCATGCAAGATCGATCTACGGATCACGAGGGCGCGCCACCATGCAAGACGATAAACGTCATGCCGAATACAGTAAAAGTAAATCCGGCTGGGCCGAACACAGCGGGCAAGACCCATTCGAGCTGCGTCGCGATATAGCCCAGTACAGAGGCGCCGCACACCCTTTATGCTTCACAAACGAAGTAATGGATCATCAAATCCCAGAAGGTTTCAAACCTGTAAATATTGAATCATACGACGACACTACAGACCCTGCGGTATGGATCGAGGATTTCCTCCTCCACATCCACATGGCCTGTGGTGATGACTTACACGCCATAAAATACCTCCCACTAAAGCTCAAAGGACCAGCGCGGCATTGGCTTAACAGCTTGCTAGCAGATTCCATTAGTTGTTGGGAAGATCTGGAAGCCGCATTCCTCGACAACTTTCAGGGCACTTATGTGCGACCGCCAGATGCCGATGACTTGAGCCACATAATTCAGCAGCCAGAAGAGTCGGCCACACAATTCTGGACTCGGTTCCTTAAAAAGAAAAATCAAATCGTCGATTGTCCGGATGCAGAGGCCTTAGCGGCTTTCAAGCAGAACATCCGTGACGAGTGGCTAGCCTGGCACCTTGGTCAGGAAAAGCCAAAATCTATGGCAGCCCTCACGACACTCATGACCCGCTTTTGTGCGGGAGAAGACAGTTGGCTGGCTCGCAGCAATAACATGTCAAAGAACCATGGTACTTCGGATACCAAGGACGGCAATAGCAGGTCACGTCGCAACAAACATAAGCGCCGCACTAACAGCGATAATACTGAAGATACGACAGTTAATGCCGGATTCAAAGGCTCTAAACCCGGTCAGCGGAAAAAGCCATTTAACCAAAGTATGCCGGGCCCGTCCAGTTTGGACCACATACTCGATCGCTCGTGTCAAATACACGGCACCCCCGACAAGCCAGCCAACCACACCAATAGGGATTGTTGGGTATTCAAGCAGGCCGGCATGTTAATTGCCGAAAACAAAGATAAGGGGCCACATAGCGATGACGAGGAGGAGACCCGGCAGCCGAAAACCGCAGGACAGAAGAGGTTCCCCCCCACAAGTGCGGACGGTGAACATGATATATGCAACGCACATCCCCAAACGGGAACGGAAGCGTGCGCTCAGGGACGTATATGAGTTGGAGCCAGTCGCCCCAAAGTTCAACCCATGGTCCTCCTGTCTGATCACCTTCGATCGCAGGGACCACCCCACTAGTATCCGTCATGGCGGATTCGCCGCAAATCATTGACGGATTTCACCTCACTCGAGTCCTTATGGATGGCAGCAGCAGCCTGAACCTGCTTTATCAGGACATAGTGCGCAAAATGGGTATAGACCCCTCAAGGATCAAACCCACAAAAACGACCTTTAAAGGCGCCATTCCAGGTGTAGAGGCCCATTGCACAGGCTCAATTACACTGGAAGTGGTCTTTGACTCCCCGGATAACTTCCGAAGCGAAGAGTTAATCTTTGATATAGTCCCGTTCCGCAGTGGTTATCATGCACTGCTCGGGAGAACCGCATTTGCTAGATTCAATGCGGTACCGCATTATGCATACCTCAAGCTCAAGATGCCAGGACCTCATGGAGTTATTACAATCAATGGAAACACAGAGCGCTCACTCCGAACAAAGGAGCACACCGCGGCCCTCACAGCAGAAGCGCAAAGCAGCCTCTCAAGGCAATTAACCAGTTCGGCGTTTCAAAACCCGGACACCGTCAAGCGCGCTCGGAGCAATCGGCAAACAGACCATCTGGCACGATCTGAGCTCGGGTAGCAATGCGGCCCCACCCCAGTCCCAGCCATACAGTGAAACTCGTGCCACGTGTACATAATTACGCATTAAAAATACTATGGGCACAGGTGGGAGGGGGGCACAACTGCAGCACGCCCCAAGACGCATCTTAAACCGCACTAGGGGCTCCCCATTTGGTTATTCTTCTCTTTTTCAGGACCTTAATCTCTGTAAACCCTGTCCGGCAGCACTATTGCCGAACACATGATGCAGCAAACAAGGCGGCCGAAAGCTACGTCACAGCATGAAACTCCCAGGTGGATTACAGTAACGAGCGAAATATTTGATTTAATATCATTCCTCAGCTTTCCCTTGGAAGGGACATAATCCCACTCTTTGCTTATCGCACTATCTGTATCATTCTGCTTTTATGCAATTTTTTGAATAAACAATGAATGACATTACGACTATTATTGCATTCTTGTTATATATATATATATATATATATATATATATATATGTGTGTGTGTGTGTGTGTGTGTGTGTGTTCACTAATGACGCCTTGCAACCGTACACTTCGGTATGGCCAATACACCAGGGGCTTACGTACCCCACAACACGGTGTGAAAAGTCCAAACACTTTCACAAGTGCGGCACCCCGAACTTATAGCACTATATGCATCAGCTTCGAATCATGTCTTTGGTCAAATGTTGGGTTTGCCTGGCTCCTATGTTTTGGTACCTTACGTTCCGCTCCATCGGCTAAGGTAGCGCTAGGAGAACTACTGCGATTGTGCCCCAGTTCTGTTGGGTTCAGCACCTTAGTAGAGAAAGCTAAAACTGACTGTCATGATAAGGCGAGAGACGTGTCGCTGTTCGGCGAGGTTTTCGAGTCCCTAAAGACTTATGCCGCTTAGAGCGAGGGGCCGGCCCTGTCCGGCTTAAAGGCGTGTATCGCGCCCCGAATTCGGCCTTCCGAATACCAGGGGCTTCGCCGAAATTTAAAATTATAGAATTCTTTGGCTAAGTGAGAGTGATAAAGCATTATTAGTCCGGTTGCCTTGTTCGTTGTGCTGAGCACCTCCCTCGAAGGACCCAAATATGGGAACAAGAGTGCTCAGGTTTATCCCGAACACCCCAGCACTCGTGGCATGGGGGCAGAAGCCGAGGACTAGCCATCTCTCAGAGTGGATAAACGGCCAAATAGAAGGTAATATTTTAAATTCACACAAGCGTTGCATAGCGCATATGAAACAAGTTTTCATCATACAGGATCACATGAGCAAGTTTACTCAAATATTACATCCTTTGAACATTCGTCCGCTACAAGACCGGCACCCTTCAGGACACCCTCATAATAAATTTCTGGGGTGCGATGCTCCTTGCCCTGCGGCAGCCCTTCCTTGATCAGCCTCACAGCGTCTAGCTTGGCCCACTGCACCTTCACGCGGGCGAAAGCCCGGCGTGCACCTTCGATGCAGATGGACCGCTTGACGACCTCCAGCGGTGGGCAGGCATCCACAAGCCGCCTCACCAGGCCGAAGTAGCTGTTCGGAAGGGCGTCGCCAGGCCACAGCCGGACTATAAGGCCCTTCATGGCCTGTTCGGCCGCCTTGTGCAGCTCGACCAGCTACTTTAGCTGGTCGCTCAGAGGCATCGGGTGTTCGGTCCCAGTATAATGAGACCAGAACAACTTCTTCGTTGAGCTTCCCTCCTCGGCCTAGTAATACTGTGCGGCATCCGACACGCAGCGGGGCAAATCTGCGAATGCTCCTGGAGAGCTCCGAATTCGGGTAAGTAATCGGTAATTTACTTTTACATGCTTCATCTGCATATAGAATGCCTTACCTGCCGCTATCTTCTTCATTGCGTCGATCTCCTGGAGGGCCTTTTGGGCTTCAGCCTTGGCACTTTTCGCGCTCTCGAGGGCCGCGGCAAGCTCAGACTCTCGCATCTTCGAGTCAAGCTCCAACGCCTCGTGCTTCGTCACGAGAGCCTGGAGCTCTTGCTGCACCTCGCCCACCTGAGCCTCTTACTTTTCCGCTCGGTGTGCTCCTTGGCCACTTTATCTTCGGCCTTGGTTAGCACTTGCTTCGGGGTCGCCACCTCAGTCGTGGCCCCTGGTAGATATACGATGATCCTGTCATTTTGCATTCGTATTTTTTTATATATACATATCTATAGACAGGGTATTACTTACCCTTGTTCTCCTCGAGCTGCCTCTTGGCAAAGCCGAGTTCTTTCTTGGACCCCTCGAGGTCCTGCTTCAGTACGGCAACCTCCGCAGTCAGTGCGGCGGACGCCAGCAGCGAGGTCTGCATACACATATTGACATACTTATATTAGACTCCTGCGATATTGTTTGATCCTCTGTTCGACTTTTCTTTGTGAACACCGAACAAAGCATCAGGGGCTACTGTCTATGCGGTAATATTTTTCCTATATTTTAAAACACTTACCTCAAAACCTGTTAGAAGGCTGGCACAGGCTTCAGTCAATCCGCTCTTGGCGGATTGAACCTTCTGGACCACCGCACTCATAATAGTACGGTGCTCCTCGTCGATGGAAGCGCTGCGAAGCGCCTCTGGATGGACAGAGGTCACTGGCACAGGCGTCTTGCCCCTCTTGGAAGGAGGCCAACTGCCTGAGCCCGGAACCACTGGAGGTTCCGACGCGGTGTTCGGCTGAGGGCCGAACTCGGAGCTCTCAGGGGCCCCGTCCCCTCGGCTCCCGGAGTCCGGAAGGTCGCCTTGAGGCACCTCCGGGACTGTCTCCCCTCGACCCGGTGCTTCTTGAGACAGCACCTTGGCGTCGTCAGCAGGATGAGGGGAGGTGGCGGTCGGGACTGGATCGCTATCCATGTCCGACGAGCCCAGGGAGCCGTCTGATGATACATCGATACTGGCTCGTGGCGGCCTGCATAATCATGTTCGGCGTTAGGGAAAGCAGTGCGGCAAAGGAATACTATGACTTACTCTGGTATCCAAATACTTACGACCTCCCCAGGGGCTTGGCCCTAGGCAGCCACTCGTCTTCGCCGTCGGCGGCGGTGGTAGAGTAGTCCGGAAGGAGAGTTCGCCCCTTCTTGGACCCTTCGGCCTCCCCAGTTGGGGCGGCCTTCCTTTTCTTGTCTCCCCTATTTGGAGGGGGAGCATCCTCTTCTGCCTCCTCGTCTTCGGGGGAGGATTGCGCCGTATCATCCATCGACGGTGAGTCCGACGACGCCTGGCGTCGGGAACTCTTTCGGGTTCCCTTGGCCTACTTGGTCTTCTCTGGCACCGTATAAGGAGCCGAAGTCAGCATCTTCGCCAGAAGAGCGTTTGCTGGGCCTTCGGGCAAGGGAGCCGGACAGTCGATCTGTCCGGCCATTTTCTTCCAGTCTTGTCAAAGGAACGGGAGTTTAGATCCCGCATGGAGTCAATCTATAAAAAAACAAGTATCCTGTAAGAGGTAAAGCAGCCTACCGCACTGGCTTGGCGCTGAATCCGCGATCCTCAGTAGTGGGAGGGGGGACCTCGGCGCTCTTGAACAGTACCCTCCAGGCATCTTCGTGAGTTGTGTCGAAGAGCCTGTTCAGAGTTCGGTGCTGCGCCGGGTCGAACTCCCACAAGTTGAAGGCCCGTTGTTGGCACGGGAGGATCCGGCGGATGAGCATGACCTGGACTACGTTGACGAGTTTAAGCTTCTTATTGACCATGTTTTGAATACATGTTTGGAGTCTGGTCAGCTCTCCCGAACTACCCCAGGACAGGCCCTTCTCTTGCCAGGAGGTGAGCCGTGTGGGGAAGCCAGATCGGAACTCGGGAGCCGCTACCCATGTAGGGTCACGCGGCTCGGTGATGTAGAACCACCCCGACTACCACCCCTTTATTGTCTCCACGAAGGAGCCCTCGAGCCATGTGACGTTGGGCATCCTGCCCACCATGGCGCCTTTGCACTCCGCCTGGCGGCCGCTCACTACCTTCAGCTTGACATTAAAAGTCTTCAGCCATAAGCCGAAGTGGGGCTTGATGCGGAGGAAGGCCTCGCACACGACGATAAACGCCGAGATGTTGAGGATGAAGTTCGGGGCCAGATCGTGCAAATCCAGGCCATAGTAGAACATGAGCCCCCGAACAAATGGGTGGAGAGGAAATCCCAGTCCGCGGAGGAAATGGGTGAGGAAAACCACCCTCTCATGGGGCCTGGGGTTGGGGATGAGCTGCCGCTCATCTGGGAGCCGGTGCATGATGTCGTCGGGCAGGTATCCGGCTCTCCTCAGCTTTTTGATGTCTCCCTCCGTGACGGAGGAGACCATCCACCTGCCTCCCGCTCCGGACATGGTTGGGGGAGGTTGAGGTGGGAAGTGCGGACTTGGGCGCTAGAGCTCGAGTGTGCGAAAACGGATGAGCAAAGGAGGAAGAAGGCGCGGATGAAAAGGTGAATCCGTATCCCTTTATATGGGCGGACGAAACTAAGCGTCCCCACTAGCCTGGTAAAACTCGCTTATCCCCCAAGCGCCGTAATCGACGGCGCGGTTGGGTTACCCACACTCGTATTGATGAGAATCCCGTACTAATGGGACACGATCTCTGCTTTGACAAGACGTGTCAAAAAACCGCCTCGCGTTATGTGCGGGGCTAGCTAAAGGAAACGGTTCGAATAATCACCGGGCCGTGACGTAATGTCATGTTGCCAAAATAAGTCAGCAAATTGGATTTGTGAAATATTATTCTCTCTACGGTGGTATGTGGAACTTATTTTGTAGGGTCGGACACTATCCTTATATTCAAAATTCTTCTGTGGTGTATTCGGAGGAGGAACCCGCCTTGCAATGCCGAAGACAATACTGCGCGCCGGACTCATCGTCATTGAAAGCCTGGTTCAGGGGCTACTAAGGGAGTCCTGGATTAGGGGGTGTCCGGATAGCCGGATTATAACCTTTGGCCGGACTCTCGGACTATGAAGATACAAGATTGAAGACTTCGTCTCGTGTCCGGATGGGACATTCCTTGGCGTGGAAGGCAAGCTTGGAAATGCGGATATGTAGATCTCCTCCCATTGTAACCGACTCTGTGTAACCCTAGCTCTCTCCGGTGTCTATATAAACCAGAGGGTTTTAGTCCGTAGGACGAACAACAATCATACCATAGGCTAGCTTCTAGTGTTTAGCCTCTTTGATCTCGTGGTAGATCTACTCTTGTACTACCCATATCATCAATATTAATCAAGCAGGACGTAGGGTTTTACCTCCATCAAGAGGGCCCGAACCTGGGTAAAACATTGTGTCCCCTGCCTCCTGTTACCATCCAGCCTAGACGCACAGTTCGGGACCCCCTACCCGAGATCCGCCGGTTTTGACACTGACACTAACCACTAGAGACGATACATTAGGATGCTAAGTTGAAGATATTTTAATAGATTATATTGATAACCACGCAAGAAGCCACACATGTACAGGACGCATGCAGCCACGCATGTACACACGCCAACGCACTAACTTATGCCGATCCAACCCATGCACAAATGCGCACATCATGGAGCACACAACGCACATACACAACACATGCATGAACACACACTCGGCCGCAGAATGCACATGAATAACACATGCATGCGCACACACTCGGCTACATGGAGGCATGCGCCATCTGCGGTGACGTCCAGTTCGTCGTGCTACGACGAAGCTCGCACACAACAGTGCCTACGCATCTCTTGCAGCACCTTTTGCCGTCATTGCTCAATGACTAGTCGGAGACGAAGATGACCGCAACCTCAGCCTTAGAGCTAGCACCGATGGAAAAGCACGCACGCTGCACGCACACAAGCACGTACGAAGTGCCCACGATGTGGTGCGTCCCCAGTCGCCTCTACTCTTTCTGCGCATGTTGTCTATGAAGGCGGCTGCATGCCTAATGATGATGTGGGTGAGATCTTCTAGGACTCAGATGATGACGAGGAGGGTGTCTCCAACAGCGTTCCTCGGCTCGCACCTCTTGCATCACGGTGGTCGAGCTTGGAGTCATTCATCTGGTACACATGGCATCTCAGATCTGGACGCAAGGTGACGTGCACCGTCAAGGGGGTCAGGGCGGACACAACCTCTCACTGCATCCGCCATTTGAAGTGGTGCGCCGGCCCAGGGCGCTGCCCGCTGCACTCCCAGCTGTACCCGCCTCCTCACCGCATTCAAAAACCTACATTTACTTGTATGTATACACGTGCAAGGCACGTCTTAATATAACTGTTCCGCGCAATGCACGGGCACTTTACTATAGGCCCTGTTTGGATCCATGAGTTAGAGTTAGTTTGAGCTAGTTGGGGCTCAAATAGCCCTAAAGTATCCAAACATGAGGGCTAGATTGGAGCTAGTTGCATCTAACCCACCCAAAAAACTATCCCACCCAAGAGGTGCTAATTGGAGCTAGTTCTCATGGGGCCCACTGAAAAATCACTTTTCTCTCTCTATCCCGCCAGCCAAGTGGTGCTAATTGGAGCTAGTTCTCATGGGGCCATTGAAAAAACACTTTTCTCTCTCCATCAAGTGCATTTGTTGTCAATCTAACCATGTTATCCAAACACCTCTTTATCTAGAGTTAGTTCAGGGTTAGTCATGAGCTAGAAACTAACTCTAAGCTCTAGCTAAGTTAGAGTATCCAAGCAGGGCCATAGATTAGTACGACCAAAAATTGAATTAACATTATATATAGTACGATAAATGCTGATGCATGTCACCTAAAATTATATCATTGAAAACTATGTGCAAATACTAACCCAATGATATAGTTTTTGTTGACATGCACTAACATTTTTTCAGTTAAATCTTCAGTCAAATTCAATGGGGGACTAATAAACCACGACCGATATAGTACTAGTGTAGAGGGCGGTGCTGCATGCGAGTCTCGCGGCAGTAAAGCCGTCATATCACAAAACCCAACCACTAATAAGTGGCCTGGTAAAATAAACGGACAAGCAACCATCACATCCCTTCGTCTTGATTGTTCTAGAACACACGTGAGGTAGCAGCAGTGTACTGTTCATGTGAATCCTACTGATATTGGCCGTTGGATTTAGAAGATCAACTGTTATGATTGATGTTCTTAGTCCTACTTAAAATTGGTACACTATATAGTAGTATAGATATAGATATAGATATAGAAACCCGCGTGGAATGTGAGAAACCAACTCCGACCACACACGTCCGTTCAGGAGCAGGACGCCGGCCAAGCTCCTCCTTCCAACATTTTGTCCACTCTTTCGGCGGCATCCTACGAGCAGGAAGAGCAGTTCTTCGGCATAAAAGCCGCCTGGGTGGACCGCCGAGCCCGGCAGCTCGCTTCTCCACCTACCTAGCCTAGCCCATCGGAGGTAGTTGCCGCACTAAGCCAGCGCGTGGTTCCGCAGCTGGCCTCTCCAATACAGCTCGAGGAAGGGTGCCGACTTGGTCCATGCCGGCTTGTCGGGGAGCACGGTGGCACGGATGTCGGTGTCAAAACCAGCGGATCTCGGGTAAGGGGTCCCGAACTATGCGTCTAAGGCGGATGGTAACATGAGGCAGGGGACACGATGTTTTACCCAGGTTCGGGCCCTCTTGATGGAGGTAAAACCCTACGTCCCGCTTGATTATTCTTGGTTTTATGAGTAGTACAAGAGTCGATCTACCACGAGATCGGAGAGGCTAAACTCTAGAAGCTAGCCTATGGTATGATTTTATGTTGTCCTATGGACTAAAACCCTCCGGTTTATATAGACACCGGAGGAGGCTAGGGTTACACAAGGTCGGTTACAAAGGAGGAGATATGCATATCCATATTTCCTAGCTTGCCTTCCACACCAAGTAGAGTCCCATCTGGACACGGGACGAAGTCTTCAATCTCGTATCTTCATAGTCCAACAGTCCGGCCAAAGGATATAGTCCGGCTGTCCGGAGACCCCCAAATCCAGGACTCCCTCAGTAGCCCCTGAACTAGGCTTCAATGACGATGAGTCCTGCGCGCAGTATTGTCTTCGGCATTGCAAGGAGGGTCCCTCCTCCGAATACACCATGGAAGAGTTTGAATACAAGGATAGTGTCCGACCCTGCAAAATAAGTTCCACATACCACCATAGAGAGAATAATATTTCCACAAATCTAATCTGCTGACACGCTTTGGCAGCATGACATCATGCCACGGCCCGGTAATTATTTGAACCGTTTTCTTTAACCAGCCCCGCACATAACGCGAGGCGGTTTCTTGACATGTCTTGTCAAAGCAGAGATCATGTTCCCCTTATCACGGGATTCTCATCAATACAAACATGGGTAACCTAACCGTGCCTATTGGTATGACTCCTAGATCTTAGGTAAGTCTCGAATGGCCATGAGGAGGACGCCTGATATTCATCCCCTTTATAAAGGGACAGGGCTTTTTCTTTTTCCCTCCCACGCTCAATCGAATCCTTCCCCCGCCCCGAGTTCTAACACCCAAAGCCCAGGTCAGGCGCTTTGGACCTTCAATCATGTCCGGATCCAGCCTTCAAGGCCGATGGATGCCTTCCTCCATCATGGAGGAGGACATCAAGAAGTTGAGGGAGGCCAGATATCTGACCGCCGAAATTTCGCATAGGCTGCCCGCCCGAGGGCAGGTCGTCCCTACTCCCGAACCCAACGAAAGCGTTGTGTTCATCTCCCACTTCCTCCGAGGATTAAGCCTCGCTCTGGACCCCTTTGTTAGGGGTCTTATGTTCTATTACGGGCTGGATTTTCACGATCTGGCCCCGGATTCCCTTCTTCACATCTCGTCATTTATTGTCGTTTGTGAGGCCTTCCTCTGCATTACCCCTCACTTCGGCCTGTGGCTCAAGACCTTCGATGTGAAGCCGAAGATGGTCGAGGGGCAGTACGCGGCGTGCGGAGGTGCTCTAATAAGCAAAATTGTTGATGCTCCATGGCCAAAGGGTTCCTTTCCAGAGGTGTCCGGATTGTGGCAACGGGAGTGGTTTTACATCACAGCTCCCCGAAGTGCTAAGTGGGCAGTTGCCCCCACCTTTCGCTCGGGCCCTCCACCATAACTGATGTCATGGATTAGCAGGGGGCTAAGCTGGGGTCCAGCTAAGGATGTGCCAATACTATAGAGCCGTATCCGAGATATCTTCGAGGGAGATTTCAGTCTGGTTATGGTAATGCAAGTTATGCTGGTTCGTCGAGTCCGGCCTTGCGAACGCCGGCCCCTCCGCATGTGAGAATTCAACTCGGAAGGACCACACACTATTCATAATTTCCTCGGCATAACGCACGAGGAGATGTACAAATCGTTCTTCGGACCCCAAATAGAGTGTCCGGACACTACCGAGGACGTGGGCCTGAGCTGCAACTGCCCCGCTGCCCAAGTAAGTACTCCCATGGCCGAACACACTGTCCTTTTATTTATCATGACATCATTCTGAAGAATCACTCTTTGACCAGGATTGGATAACAAAGGCGAAGATGATCCGGTGTTTGGCCCCCCTTCCTGAAGGCTTGGACAATCTGGTGCTAGAAAAGATGCTCGAGCCAGCCCCTTGTCTAGTGCCCTCAAAGGAAGATGAAGGGGGAAATAAAGAGGGCGAAAGAGGGCCTCCATCACTACCTATTCCAATCGAGGGAATGAGCGCCTCCGCGAGGGAGGATAACCAAGGGAAACAATCTGACATTTTCTCTCCTCGGGGAAGGAAGAGGGCTACCTCTGAAGATCCGGAAACTAAGGTTTCCAAACGAGAGAAGAAATCTCTGCCGGAGGGTCCTGCCTCGGAGGGTATTCTTGCAACACAATGTCCGCGCGGGGCTAAGCCCTCTACCGAGCTGTAAGTAATCAAAAAGTACATATCCTACCTTACTTCTGAAGACAATAACCGATGCTTGTAAATTGTAGTCCGGATCGCAGCCCTTCTCGACAGAGTTCATCTTCGGGGGATTTTCTTCCGGAGATGATGGAGAGAGAAACGCCTCCCCCGGACTCCCCAGCTCAACAAGCGGGCGACCTTGAAGTGTCGCCGCGAAGGGTATCTCCGGATCCAATATCGCCAGAGGATAACCCTTTGGCTGCCCAGCATCCCCAGTATCCGGCTCCTGAGGAGAGCGACAGCAAGGGTCCGTACTGTGTGCGGTCGGACGCGCTGAAGGATCTTCTAGGGAAAGTTGTCATCTCAGAAGCGCATCGTATGCTAATGGGTACGGTAATTGAAAGTATTTCATCCGCCGAAAGCGGTTTGCATGAGGCTTTTATGACTCTGCTGAAAGGCTTTGAGGTAAGTAAAATAATGTATACCTTTAATAGTACCGCATACGTTAGGTATGCCCATGCAGATAGTAGCCCCTGAGACTCTGGTTGTCGTCGAGAACGGCGGCAAATAGAGGATCATAATCCCAGGTAATAACCAGACCGCCTTTATGTGCAGGTGGTTGAAGCTCCGGTGGCTAGCCGGACTAGTGGGTTTGCCAAACTGAAGCGGCAACTGGATGCGGCAGATGCCGACATCGTGCTTGTCAACAAGTGGCTTGACGAGGCACATGGTGAGTGATTTTTCTGGTGATCGTCACATAAGAAGAGCAGCATGATGCCAGTATCTTTAATATGTTGTGACTGCAGATGGAGCGGCCACCATGGAGACCCTTCGGGCGGAGCTTGCCCGAGCCAAGGAGCAAGCAAGGAGTAGAAATGCGGCCGCTTTATAGGCGGCCGAAGAGTTAAGGGTCGAACAGGCCGCACATTGCGAGAGCAAAGAAAAAATTGCCAAGATGGCCGTAGAGTTAAAAGATGCTGTTGACCGTTACCGGCTTCTTGAAGAGGAAAACCGGGCGAAGGCGACGGACCTGGAGAAGGCCCGGGTGGCTGCCAAGGAAGCCCGCTCCA
Organism: Triticum dicoccoides; assembly: GCF_002162155.2. Taxonomy (NCBI): domain Eukaryota; kingdom Viridiplantae; phylum Streptophyta; class Magnoliopsida; order Poales; family Poaceae; genus Triticum; species Triticum dicoccoides. The sequence continues at coordinate 466,629,778 of NC_041388.1, read as the reverse complement.
AAATTAGAGCGATGAAGGAGGAGCTGAATCCAGCTGCAGATATCGTGTCTGGGAAGCCCTTCTTGTTGCGGACTAAGTTCGGAGATCCGAAGTATGCTCCTCTGGACCGGCTATGGAGTTCTGCAGACGCGTACATGGATTTGGCTGCCAGTGCTACTGATGCAACCGAGTACTTCAAGGATCAGAAAGGTCCCGAAGTGGAAAAGTTGTTCTGGTCACAGTTTCACGCTCCAGTCCGTCCGCTGGTGCTGAATGAGCGATTGACCGGTTGGGCCGAGCTCCATAGGTTATCCGTACTTGCCATGATGTCCGTTGTGGATCACCTGTGGCCGGGAGGGCCAAGGCCGAGTAGCTACTTTAGCTTAGTGCAATAATTCCTTGAAGTTGTGCCATGCATCGATGCTGTAAAGAGATCAGCGTGCATAGAAGGTGCACGGATGGCCCTTGCCCGTGTCAAAACATACTGCGCGGAGATGGATGCCACCACTGTTGCGACACAGGGTTCGGCCATAGGCCGAGTGGCTGCCGAGCACTACTTTGAAGAAGTTCTTGAAGGCGCTCGTTCGATAGAGGCTCAGTGCTCGAAGAATATTATGTTTGAGTGACATGTATTCCCATTGTAAAAACAATGTTTTATTGAATTTATCAAGGCTGTATTTATAGTTTTGCCTGAAAGTACTATGATGCCTCCTGTGCGGCCGTTTATGTATATATGTATATAACCTGAAAGATTGCAGTCGTCGGCTTCAGCCCCCACGCATATAATGCGGGGGTGTTCGCAGAATATGCATGTTCACACTTGATCCAACGTCTTGGTCCATTAAGGAGGTGATAGCGCAGCGAACTAGGCAACCGTACTATAATGCTTTAACACTTTCACTTAGCCAGAGGAGTTTGACAGTGGGGCTACTATATAGCCCCTGGTGGCTCCGCGCTCATCCGGATTCTGGGCGCGTACATGCCTGGCCGGGAAACGACCCTTCGTTAAGGCGGAGGAATCCCGAAGATTCCTCTAGGTCATCGAGTGGTTGACCAGTCTCACGCTATATCATGACAGTCAGTTTTTGGCTTTCTCTACTGAGGTGCTCGTCGGGATGCACAATCGCAGTAGTTTTCCTGGTGCCGCTTTAGCCGATAGAGCGGAACATAAAGCAGCAAAACACAGGAGCCGGGCAAACCCAACATTTGACCAAAGACATGATTCGGAGCTGATTCATATAAGGCCAAACTCGCGACGCCGAACACTCCCTAAGGTATTCGGTCTTTATGATGTAAACCAGGCCTAAATAGTGCCCTTTGTAATAAGCCCATGGTGTCCGGGTACGCGCAATATTTTGACATGGCCACATGCCAATACGTCAGCATCCTTCTCAGTTGTACTGATAATCCAAGGGATGTGTATCAACAAGAGACAGTTAAAAAGGTTTACGTGGGGTCTTAATCGAAAAAGAATCCTTGGAACGGGTCCCTGCTGCACGTCTGCGCCCGTGTTTCCGTTGTGCCGTATTCTGGACAGGTGTAGCACGATGGTCATCTGAAAAAGAAAGGAACTTAATTGAAAAGTTGTCGTGCAAAGGTAGGTTATACTAAATAAAACATGTATAGTTCAAAATGAGTAAAGTTGAGCCTAATTGTCACTTGTTTGCGCGCGTTCAGCCCCTTGTGTTGTAATAGGGGTATAGCCATCAAACTTGTATTAATTACATATAGCTGCGCCGGACTCGTCCAACCGCGTCCATGGTCTTAACGACCTGTCAGATGTTTTAGTTGGTGAGGTCGTTTAGTGTGCGGTTGCCAAGGCAGCCGCACGGTCTTCCGCGTGCAAGGAGCGCTCAATATTTCCATGTACTGTAATGATGCCACGTGGACCGGGCATCTTAAGCATGAGAGAAGCATAATGCGGTATTGCGTTAAAGTGAGCGAAAGCTTCACGTCCGAGTAGTGCTTTATAGCCACTTTGGAACGGAGCAATGTGGAACGTTAAATTTTCGCTCCGGAAGTTATCGGGAAAGCCGAATATAACCTCTAGTAGCAGGGAGCCCGTGCAATGGGCCTCTGGGCCTGGTGTTACTCCTTTAAAGGTAGTATTATTGCGGCTAATTTTTGTTGGGTCTATCCCCATTTTGCGGACCGTGTCCTGATATATCAGGTTTAAACTGCTGCCGCCGTCCATCAGGACTCGTGTGAAGTGGTATCCGTCAATTATTGGGTCGAATACCAAGGCAGCCCATCCTGCACGTCGGATACTTGTCGAGTAATCTTGATGGTCGAAGGTGATCGATTGGGACGACCAGTGGCAGAACTCCGCGGTGATAGGCCCTGGGGCATGTGTCTCTAGGAGTGCTGCTTTGTTTCTCCCCTTTGTTACGTGTAATACGTTTACTGTTTTGACTTCTGGTGGGAACTTCTTCTGCTCCCCAGTGCTTTGCTTGCGAGGCTCGTCCTTGTCTTCGCTTGGTGTATCCTGCCCCTTATGTTCGGTGTTGAGCTTGTCGGACTGCTTGAAGACCCAACATTCTCTATGGGTATTATTTGCAGGTTTATCAGGGGTGCTATGGATCTGACATATTTGGTCCAGAATCTTGTTTAGGCTGGACAGTTTGTCTCTGTTGCCTTCGGAGGGCAGCTTTTGCTGATCTGGCGTTTACCGTCGTGCTCTTCGGGCTATCTTCTTTATTTCGGCGCTTGTTTTAGCTGTGTCGTGATTTCCCGTTTCCGACCCTAACTTCGGATGTACTTGGGTCGCTGGTGCTGCATTGGGCTAACCAGCTGTCCTCGCCCGCGCAAAAGCGGGTCATGAGGTTTGTTAATGCTGCCATTGTTCTCGGCTTTTCTTGGCCGAGGTGTCTGGCAAGCCATTCGTCTCGAACGCTGTGCTTGAAAGCTGCTAAGGCTTCGGCGTCCGGACAGTCGACTATTTGGTTCTTTTTAGTGAGGAACCTGTTCCAAAGCTTTTGGGCTGACTCTCTGGGCTGTTGAGTTATATGACTTAAATCGTCTGCATCCGGTGGTCGGACATAGGTCCCTTGAAAATTTGCCCGAAAGGCATCTTCGAGCTCTTCCCAGCTTCCAATGGAGTTTTCAGGGAGGCTTTTAAGCCAGTGCCGAGCTGGCCCTTTGAGCTTGAGGGGTAAGTACTTGATGGCATGGAGATCGTCTCCTCGAGCCATATCGATATGGAGGATGTAGTCCTCAATCCATACCCCAGGGTCACTCGTTTCGTCGTACGCCTCCATGTTTACGGGTTTGAATCCCTCTGGAAATTCATGGTCCAGCACCTCATCGGTGAAACATAGGGGGTGTGCGGCACCCCTGTATTTGGCTGTACCGTGGTGTTGGGATGTTTGTTGTGTTGCATTGCATGCTGGAGCGCGCTTGCGTGGACCATAGATGGATCTGGTTGCGCCGTCCTTTTGATGCGAGCCCTCACGTGGATCGCGTACTGGCTTATGTGCGGCGTCGGTTGCCACTCTATGTTGGACACGAGGTCGTCTATCCGACCGGATGGCCGCTTTGTTTTTTGGTTGTGGGGGATCTAAGGCCTCCTCATCGAATTCAGGTAGCAATTTTCGCTTCGGGTAGCTCTTGGTGTGGCGATTACCGCCGTACTTCGCTGTAGTGTTGAGTACTTCACTCCATCTGATTCTGAGTGTGTCTTGTGTAGCCCTGAGCCTTTGCTTCTGATTTTTAAGACTCCTCGCAGTGGCAACCAACCTTTGATGGGCATTCTGTTGCTCCGGGTGCCTGTCTAGTGTGATGTCGTCCGGACTGTTATCTTTGACGGGGTCGGGTTGTTCGGTTTGATTCTCCGTGTTACCCTCGTCGGGCGATGGTTCACCCTGCTCTATCGTTGGGTCTATATGATCGTTGTTTTTGCTGAGGCGGGATTTGGAGCGGCGCTTACGCCGCCGCTTTGACTGCTTCTCGAGGGAACAACCCTTCGCTGCATCCTTCCGTTCCTCGTCGTCGTTTTCTTTGGGTGTGTCCACCATGTATACATCATATGATGAAGTGGTGCCCTGTGGGCAGTGGTTCCTGTTCGTCTCCTGCATCGTCGTCCATACCGTCCATGTCTTCGGAGTCGAAGTCGAGCATGTCGGTCAAATCGTCGACAGTGGCTACTAAGTGGGTGGTGGGTGGGCAGTGAATTTCTTCATTATCCGCATCCCAATCCTGCCGAACATAGTTCGGCCCGGACTATCTTGACAGGGAGAGAGACCTTAATGAGTTCAGTATGTCGCCGAAGGGCGAGTGCTGAAAGATATCCGCGGAGGTGAACTCCATGATCGGCGCCCAGTCGGATTCGATAGGCACGGGCGCAGGCGGTTTGTAGTCCATGGCCAGGGAAGAATCCGATAGTTCGGCTTCACGGCTCCCGTGAAGGGTAAGGTCGATACTCGGCTCGATCGCTGCCGAGAGTACGGCCTCTATGGCGGGGTCTATCCACCCATCCATGGATGGCGCAATTGGCTCCAAATTGAGGGTCGGAGCGGTTGCTAGTGCGGTCTCCTGAACACTGTCCGATGGTAGAGCTAAATCATGCTCATCGTGACCGTGCGGTGCACTCAGCAGGGGCTCGAATCCGTCGAAGATCAAGTCTCCGCGGATGTCGGTCTTGTGGTTTAAGCTTCCAAACCTGACCTGGTGGCCACGGGCGTAACTCTCGATCTATTCCAGATGGCCAAGTGAGTTGGCCCACAGTGCGAAGCCGCCGAATACAAAGATTTGTCCGGGGAGAAAAGTCTCACCCTGGACTACATCGCTATCGATGATTGAAGGAGCCATCAAGCCTAACGGTGATGACTGTCGGCATTCTGGGAACGGGGGTCCCCAAACTTGCCTGCCTGCGGCCTGCAGAGTGGCTCAAAAGGAGGCCCAGCGTGGCCCATCCTCACCAACACAAACCCAAGACCCTCGCGAGGGTCCAAGCCTCGCGGGGCGGACGATGCGGAGCTTCCTCAGGCGCGGCCTCGTCAGGTTGGCTCACGAGGAGGCGGAGAGATCAAGGCGGGGTACCTCACGAGGTGCCCATGATGCAAGCCATGACGACCAAGGGTGCCAGGCGGGTGCCAGCCCGTGCAGTGTCCTCCTTTCCTCTTTGGTGCAAAGGGGGCAAGCGTAGCCGCGGAGTACCAAGGCATTAGGCAAAGGTTGCCATTTCGGTGCAACGAGACCAAGACCAGGAAGACTACGAGACGGAGGTCACTGTGGAGCCCAAGACGGCGTCATCACCAGAGCTTTGCGCAAGCGAAGACTACTTTTGTCAGGATAGTTGATACTGGCTGTCCCCCTTCAAATTAGCCCGCCATTGTTGGCTCCCTTCCCGCTCGATATTTGGGAAGAGGATCAGGGCCCCTATAAAAAAGGATCAGCCACCCGCTAGACGGGGGAGAGAGGACCGAAGGGCCAGAGAGAGAGAGAGAGAGAGAGGTGACTGAGCTCCTCCTAGCAGTTCATCGCCCCGACCAAGAACAGACCCTCGCGAGGCTGTTCTTCCTTGTATTGTTCATCATCATCAGCCCAAGAGGCAATCGACCACACCACACACTGGAGTAGTGTATTACACCACAACGGTGGCCCGAACCAGTATAAACCCTGCGTCTCTTGTGTTGTTCTTTCTTAGTTCAGATCTTAGCAAGGCGGAGGGGTGCAGGTAGGTAGGAGGCGAAATCTCCGCACACACCCCAGTGCTCGAACCTCAAGGGTCTGCCGGAACCCGAAATCTGACATTTGGCGCGCCAGGTAGGGGTGCACCTGGATACGTCTTCCACCACCCCGTTCTCCTCCGACCATCACGCCCATGTCTGACGCTCGTCGGGCCCGCGCCGAGCGCCGGGTCGCGTTCGCTTCCCGCGTCGCCCAGACGGCCCCTGTCGGCGGGCGTCCTCACCGTTCCCCGTCACCTGCCGTCAACGCTGCCACCGGCCCGACGGGGGGCGAGCGGCAAGCATCGTCCCAGCATCTGTCCGTGCGGCAAGGCGGTCGCATCGCAACTCCCTCGCTCACCCCAGCTGGTTCTTCGTCCCGCACGCTCCGCGCGCCCATAGAGCCTCGCAACCTCTCCCCCGCCCATCACGCTGCACCAACACCCCCGGTCATCGCGGCCCTCTTGGGAGGCTCACAGGCGCCGCCTACAAGTCACCACATCAAGCCGTTCATCCGCCGGGTCAGCGCCGCTTCCACGCGGCAGGGGGCTCCCCTGGGTCGGGCGGCACCCGAGACCGGCCTAACCTTCAGCTCGGAGGACCACCCCTCCAACTCGGCCTGCTCGGGTGCGCTCCCCATGCTGTGCACCCCCACCATCTGCCAGGTGGCCGTCACCAGGACCCTCATTGATGGCGGCGCGGGCCTCAGCATGCTCTCGGTCGAGGCCTTCAACCTCATCTGCATACCCCTGGAATGGCTGCAACCCAGCCGGCCCTTCTCAGGCGTTGGGGGCGAGTCGTCCAGCTCCTTGGGATAGATCCGGCTCCCAGTAACCTTCGGCACCTTCGGCACCTACGACAACTTCCGCACGGAGCTGGTCGACTTCGACATCGCCCCCATCGGCCTCCCCTACAATGCCATCCTCGGCTACCCAGCGCTGGCCCAGTTCATGGCCGCGACGCACCCGGCGTACAACCTCATGAAGATGCCTGGGAGCAGCGGTGTCCTCACCGTGCACGGGGACACTGGAGACGCGCTGCGGGCGCTCAAGCTCGCCTTCAAGACGGCGGCGACGGCACAGCCCACCGACTTGGAGACCCTCAGGCCCAAGGGGGCTGCACCCGCCAAGAAGAAACAGTTGTTCACCCAAGACAAGGCAGAAACCAAGCAGATACCCGTCGATGAGGACGGGTCCACCAACGCCACCTTCACCATAGGCGCCCACCTCGAACTCGAGCAGGAGAAGGCCCTGGTCGGGTTCCTGCGTGCAAACAAGAAGGTATTCACATGGGAGCCTGACCAGTTGGCAGGGATCCCTAGGGGTGTAATCGAGCATCACCTCAATGTATGCCCCAATGTGCGCCCTGTGAAGAAGAAGGCCAGGCGGCAGTCCACCGAAAAGCAGGCCTTCATCGTCCAAGAGACCCGCAAATTAGAAGCCGCTGGGGTCATTCGCGAGGTCCAATACCCGGATTGGTTAGCCAACCCTGTCGTTGTGCCAAAGAAGGGACGGAAGGAGCGCATGTGTGTCGACTTCACCAACCTCAGCAAAGCATGCCCGCAAGATCCGTTCCCGCTCCCCCGCATCGACCAGATCGTCGATTCCACTGCGGAATGCGACCTGTTATGCTTCTTGGATGCCTTCTTTGGGTATCACCAGATCAAGATGGCGATAGAAGATGTCGAGAAGACAGCCTTCCTAACCCCGTGTGGGGTGTACTGCTACACATGCATGCCATTTGGGCTGCATAACGCAGGGGCGACCTTCCAGCGGCTGATGCACATCACCTTGGGCCCGCAGCTCAGGAATAATGTTGAAGCTTACGTCGATGACATTGTGGTAAAGTCTCGGGAGGCCAGGACCTTGATACAAGACTTGGAGGAAACCTTCGCGAGCCTCAACGCAGTGGACCTACGGCTCAACCCAGAGAAGTGTGTGTTCGGAGTCCCCTCGGGCAAGCTCTTGGGTTTCCTCTTGTCCCACCGAGGCATCGAGGCTAACCCGGAGAAGGTCAAGGCGGTGGAAGACATGATCCCGCCAAAGACCCTCAGAGAAATGCAGAAGCTCACAGGGCGCGTGACCACGCTAGGGCGCTTCATCTCAAAGTTGGGGGAACGAGCACTGCCCTTCTTCCAGCTAATGAAGAAAAAGGGGCCCTTCAAGTGGATCGAAGAGGCCGACAAGGCGTTCCAGGATCTCAAGAGATACCTGACCAGCCCACCGGTCATGGTGGCTCCACGCCCACAAGAGCCCCTGGTGCTTTACCTCGCCGCCACTCCCTACTCCGCCAGCGCAGCCTTAGTGGCAGTCAAAGAGGAGCGTCGAATCAAAACCGCGGCAGCAGCCCGGGACAAGACAGAACAGGGACAAGGAAGGCCTACAGAAACCGCCATCGCGGCTTAGGAGGATCAGCCGCCGCAGAGGGGCGCACCAGAGGCGGAAGAGGCCCCTCTTCCGAATGGCCAGCCTCAGGAGGCCTCATTGCCTCAAGAGGCGCCGCGGTCTCCGAAGGGAGCCACCAGCACTGACGCACTCCACCTCGTTGAGCACCCAGTGTACTTCGTCAGCATGGTGCTGCGGGATGCAAGGGCACGGTACCCCATGCCTCAGAAACTCCTCCTCGCGCTACTGATGGCCTCGCACAAGCTGCGGCACTATTTTCTGGGTCACCCCATCAAGGTCGTCTCGTCATACCCCCTGGAGAGAGTACTCAGGAGCCCTAATTCAGCTGGAAGGGTCGCTGAGTGGAACATAGAACTGCAAGCGTTTCAGCTCGAATTCAGCATGACCAGAGTCATCAAGGGAGCAGCGTTGGCGGATTTTGTGGCAGAATGGACGGAGGCGCCAGGCCTCAAGGCCGATGAGGATCGGTCCCTGTCCCCGGGAAGCGAGGCGCCAGAAGGCTGGGTCATGTACTTCGATGGGGCGTTCTCCAGGCATGGCGCTGGGGCTGGAGCGGTGCTTATATCACCCGCTCAGGACAAGCTCTATTACGCCGTGCAGCTCTGTTTCCAGCAAGGTGAAAAGGTCTCCTACAACATAGCAGAGTATGAAGGTTTAATAGCGGGCTTGAAGGCCGCGGCTGCCCTGGGGGTGAAACGCCTCACCATCAAGGGCGATTCGCAGCTCCTTGTCAATTTCTCCAATAAGGTGTACGAGCCGAAGGATGAGCACATGGAAGCCTACCTAGCGGAGGTCCACAAGATGGAGAAGCAGTTCTGGGGGTTGGAGTTGCAGCATGTGCCCCGTGGCACCAATCAGGAGGCCGACGACATCGCCAAACGGGCGTCCAGGTGGTTACCTCAGAAGCCTGGCATTTTCGAGGAGCAGCTCTTCAAGCCATCAGCCCTGCCGTCATTATCGAACACGGCTCAGCCCCGGGAGGAACTCCCCCAGCCACCTGCCTCAGGGGCTCCGGCCTGTGGCCCGGCCTCAGGAGCGCGTCTGCTCCTGACGATGGAACCTCAGGAGGGATGTTGGATCGCGGAGCTCCGGAGTTACCTAACGCAAGGGACCCTGCCGGAGAAGGAGGAGGAAGCGGAGCGAGTGGCACGCCAGGCCACGGCATATTGCATCAAGGATGGAGAGCTCTATCGGAAGCGGCCAAACGATGTATCCCTGCGCTGCATCTCCAGGGACCAAGGGAAGGAACTGCTGGAAGATATACACGGCGGGGACTGTGGACATCATTCATCATCACGGACCCTCGTCGGCAAGGCGTTCCGCAGTGGGTTTTATTGGCCCACCGCGCTCAATGACGTCATCGAACTAGTGAAAGCTTGTGAGGCCTGCCAATTCCACGCCAAGAAGATCCATCAGCCAGTAGGAGGCTTGCAGACTATACCCCTTTCATGGCCATTCGCAGTCTGGGGGCTGGACATTCTGGGCCCGTCTCCTCGGGCGCCCGGGGGCTACGGCTACCTCTACATCGCCGTGGACAAGTTCACCAAGTGGGCTGAAGTAGAGGCTGTCCGCACCATTCCCGCAGGTTCCGCGGTCAAGTTCATCATGAGCCGGTTCGGGGTGCCGAATCGCATCATCATGGACAACGGTTCGCAGTTCACCAGTAACCTCTTCAAAACATACTATGCTAACCTTGGAACGCAGATATGCTACGCTTCGGTGGCGCACCCCCGAAGCAACGGCCAGGCCGAGCGAGCCAACGCGGAGGTCTTGAGGGGCCTCAAGACCAGGACGTTCAAGAAGAAGCTGGAGGCCTGCGGCGGAGGTTGGTACGACGAGCTTCAGTCCGTGTTGTGGTCCATCCGCACAACCGCGACCAAGCCGACTGGAGAGACCCCGTTCTTCCTGGTCTACGGAGCCGAAGCGGTCCTCCCTCACGAGGTCAGATGTCGCTTCGCGCGGGTCCTAGCGTTCGCCGAGGCACAGCAGGACGCCATGCGGGGGATGGACCTCGTGCTGGGGGAAGAACGTCGCTGAGAAGCCGCGCTACGAGCGGCGAGGTACCAACAAGCACTGCGGCGATATCACTGCCGCAACATCCGCCCCAGAACTCTCGAGGTAGGAGACCTCGTGCTCAGGCGGGTTCTCTCTAGGGAGGGGCTGCACAAGCTCTCTCCCATGTGGGAGGGCCCGTTCAAAGTTGTTCATGTTTCCAGGCCCGGCTCCGCGCGCTTGGAGACTCAGGAGGGGGTGCCAGTCCAGAACGCATGGAACATCCAGCACCTCCGGAGGTTCTACCCCTAAAAAGGCCCGGAGCCTGTGAAGAAGGCGAATGCCTGTGAAGCTATCGCGTTTTGGAAAAGGCCCGGAGCCTATGAAGAAGGCGAATGCCTGTGAAGCTATCGCGTTTTGGAAAAGGCCCGGAGCCTGTGAAGAAGGCGAATGCCTGTGAAGCTATCGTGTTTTGGAAAAGGCCCAGAGCCTGTGAAGAAGGTGAATGCCTGTGAAGCTATTGCGTTTTGGAAAAGGCCCGGAGCCTGTGAAGAAGGCGAATGCCTGTGAAGCTATCGCGTTTTGGAAAAGGCCCGGAGCCTATGAAGAAGGCCAACGCTTGTGAAGCTCGCCACCCGTGACACTCTCACATAACAATGAGTTGGGGCTGTACACGCCCCGGAGTCTCAGGAGCGCCGGCCTCAGGCTCTGGGGCTCCCTCCCAGGCCCAGTGGCAGTACTTAGCTCCGCGCTGGTGAGAAGACGTCGAAGACTAGATTAGGTGCCGGACACGGCTTTTCATTTGCTTTCCGCAGTTGGCTTGTTCCTTCTCGTTCGGAATTTTATTGAAGTTGTTGCCATCTTTGGCTTGTGGTTCTTCGACTTTTCGCTCTCCTACCTCGATTTCTCTTGTGCAAGGCCTCGCGAGGGGGGGTAGCCGAGCGCCCTCGCGAGTGTTCCTACCCTGGGCATTCAAAGGGTTCGCGACCTGGGCCCATCGCAGGAGCACCCCTCCAGTCCGTGCCCCATGGGCACCACGACACAAACAAAGGGCCTGGGTCGGTCGCCCCCCACGGCCGGGGCCGGGAATTACCCACGCGCGGGCACGTAGCCAGAAGGTACAATAACGAAGGCAAAATGATGGTTAACAGCAATAACCCAAACACGCCCCCGCGGGGCTCCACGCTACTGTCTTTGTTATGCAGGAAAAAGGAAAAGAAAGGACAAATCTGGTGCAGCTTGCATCACACCGGCCCACAGGGAAGGTCCGAGCTGCCTCTGGAGCTCAGGCGGACTCCCTCTCGCGCTTCACCAGGGCGCGACGGCGGGCGGACACGTTGCCACCTCCCAAGCAGATACGACGGCGTGGAGGCTGACCGCGGCCACCGCTAGAAGAGTCGCCGCCTGAAGAAGGGCCGGAGAAGCTTGAGGAACCCCGAGCGCTACCCTCTCCATCATCGCCGGAGCTGGGTTCCCAGCCGCGGTCGTCACCCTCGGGGCAACACCCTGCGCGGCGACCATCTTCCCCAAACACCCTCACGTAGAGGGTGGCATCGCCGTCGAACTTGAAGTGTAGGGTGCACCGACGGCTCAGGCCACGCGCGTGGGCAAACGTCTGCCACCCGCGGGCCAGGGAAAGGCTCCCGGCCGCGAAGACCTCCAGTGAGACCCATGAGGCCCGGCTGCAGCAGCCGTCGGCCTGGAGCCAGAGGCCGCACGGGGCGCCGGCCGGGAGCTCGCCAAGGAGGAAGCGAGGAAGTGGAAGCCGGGTGCTAGTCGGCTCCGCCGACCACACGACGAACTCCGGCAGCACTTCAGCAGCGCAAGAGCGCGGCCTAGGGGGGACGCGCAGCCGGAGCGCGCCCCCCGGCCGCAGCAATCCGCCTGTCGCTGTACTGAAGATCGCCTCCGCGGCCGCGGGGAGCCACCATGGTGGCCACGGGATGTTTGCGAGGGCGCCCTCGACCGCGCTTGGGCGGGGAAGAGGCGAACGCAACCTGGTGAGCCTTCCCCTTCTCTGCGGCCGAGAACCTCCTTGACGGGGCCATGAAGAAAGGGAGAAGCAATGAGGGATGAACTGGAAGGGCGCGCACCGGTCCATACTTATAACTGGCGATGGCCAACCAACGGCCCCCACGATCGCAGGTAATTATGACCCGCTTTGCATGCAGGGACTTGTCCAATCCGTGCAGTTGCCGAGGCGCCATGGGGAAGTGGAGACGCCCACGTCCAATCAACCGCCATGCGACGCCCAAGGCCGCAGGCTTTTAGGGCCCGCGGCGCTTCGCTCTTGCCCTTCCGCCTCCCTGCACGGCCAAGTCCGGGCGCGCCTTGGGCCCGGGGGCTACTGTCGGCGTTTTGGGAACGGGGGTCCCCAGACATGCCTGCCTGCGGCCTGCGGTGTGGCTCAAAAGGAGGCCCAGCGCGGCCCATCCTCACCAACACAAACCCAAGACCCTCGCGAGGGGCCAAGCCTCGCGGGGCGGACGATGCTGAGCTTCCTCAGGCGCGGCCTCGTCAGGCTAGCTCACGAGGAGGCGGAGAGATCAAGGCGGGGTACCTCACGAGGTGCCCATGACACAAGCCATGATGACCAAGGGCGTCAGGCGGGTGCCAGCCCGCGCAGTGTCCTCCTTTCCTCTTTGGTGCAAAGGGGGCAAGCGCAGCCGCGGAGTACCGAGGCATCAGGCAAAGGTTGCCATTTCGGTGCAACGAGACCAAGACCAGGAAGACTACGAGATGGAGGTCACCGTGGAGCCCAAGGCGGCGTCATCACCAGAGCTTTGCGCAGGCGAAGACTACTTTTGTCAGGATAGTTGATACTAGCTGTCCCCCTTCAAATTAGCCCGCCATTGTTGGTTCCCTTCTCGCTCGATATTTGGGAAGAGGACCAGGGCCCCTATAAAAAAGGATCAGCCACCCGCTAGACGGGGGAGAGAGGACCGAAGGGCCAGAGAGAGAGAGAGAGAGAGAGAGAGAGAGAGAGAGAGAGAGAGAGAGAGAGAGAAAGGTGACCGAGCTCGTCCTAGCAGTTCATCACCACGACCAAGAACAGACCCTCGCGAGGCTGTTCTTCCTTGTATTGTTCATCATCATCAGCCCAAGAGGCAATCGACCACACCACACACTGGAGTAGGGTATTACACCACAACGGTGGCCCGAACTAGTATAAACCCTGCATCTCTTGTGTTGTTCTTTCTTAGTTCAGATCTTAGACAGGCGGAGGGGTGCAGGTAGGTAGGAGGCGAAATCTCCGCACGCACCCTAGTGCTCGAACCTCAAGGGTCTGCCGGAACCCGAAATCCGACTACGACACGGAGGAACTCTCAATTAAAGCACTAATGTCGGTGTCAAAACCGGCGGATCTCGGGTAGGGGGTCCCAAACTGTGCGTCTAAGGCGGATGGTAACAGGAGGCAGGGGACACGATGTTTTACCCAGGTTCGGGCCCTCTTGATGGAGGTAAAACCCTACGTCCTGCTTGATTATTCTTGGTAATATGAGTTGTACAAGAGTCGATCTACCACGAGATCGGAGAGGCTAAACCCTAGAAGCTAGCCTATGGTATGATTGTATGTTGTCCAATGGACTAAAACCCTCCGGTTTATATAGACACCGGAGGAGGATAGGGTTACACAAGGTCGGTTACAAAGGAGGAGATATGCATATCCGTATTGCCTAGCTTGCCTTCCACGCCAAGTAGAGTCCCATCCGGACACGGGACGAAGTCTTCAATCTCGTATCTTCATAGTCCAACAGTCCGGCCAAAGGATATAGTCTGGCTGTCCGGAGACCCCCAAATCCAGGACTCCCTCAACGGGCATCGTCACTGCCCTCGATGCCGCCGCATCATACAGTGCGTCCAATGTCTGCGACTGCGCCATCTGCCGTTGACGCGCGCGTAGCCGCAACATGCAGGCAGAGAAAGAAGCCACCGCGGATGTCGACGAGGTGATGCGGCTATGTGGATGTGGACGAGGTGACGGGCAACACGTCCCCGCCCGCCGGCATCATCAAGGAAAAGTAGAACACGGGAGGTTGTCGCTGATTGTATCCCATGAAGGCCACCGCCGAGGCGACGCCGGCGAATACATCCGGTGTCTTGCTCGATTCTTCTTCTGTCGGATGCTGGAGGAGGACAAAGAGATCGGGTGGCGACCATTTAGATTAGGTATTTTAATTCTACCAGGCTGGTTGTAATGGGAGTATTATAGGTAGTATCATGCATGCCAACTACTCCCTCCGTTCCAAAATATAGGAGTATTATAAGAGCATGGTTAATAGTATAACCAGCTGATGGCGACATGACACTGCCACTTCATTTATAGCCAACCTTGTAGCCTTCAAATATAATACTCCCTCCGTCTAGGTGTCATCTTACGAAAACCAAATAATCCCAAAATACTTAGGTGTGGTGCATTAACTTCTACCTCGTTTCTTGTTTCTTGACATATCAACCAAAGAGATGTGAGTGTGCATGCTTTTAATGACTTGAGACTAGCAAACACGACATGTAGTGGTTAGTTCATTGCATGCAATGCTATTAATTAGCAAATAAACATTAAGTTCTCTCATCTCTTCCGAAAGTCGAACAATGATGATGGTACTACAGTCGATAGTGTACGTACTAGTAAGCAAAGCTTCTCCTCGTTTGCGAGTAGACCGGACACTTCAAAAGTAGTGCATTAGTTTCCAAAAAGGGTTGACCATGTCCATGGCTACCATCCCGTGCTCCGTCATTCAGTGTGTGCTTCTCGTCATTCTGCGAGTTGACGGGACACATCAAATTTAATACGTATTCAGTACTCTCTCCAAAAAGGGCCGACCATGTCCATCAGTCCATGGCTACCATCTCGTGCTCCGTCATTGAGTACGTGCAGTATTCACGTGCCATCGAGGAGGAAAAATATTACGTAGTACTAGGTGCCATCATAGTGCACGACTCACTTACGCACTCCTTATGTCCATTTTCTTGCACGACACGTGCACCTTGATGGTAGATCCCCCACGTGTTGGCAAAAGGATGAACAAAGCTCATGTCAAAAAAAGAGAGTGGAAGAACATAGATTCCCGACGATCGAGAAGGAGGAAGGAACCTCATGGTGGAGCATCTGCACCCATAGTATTTTATATTATTTAGCGATATAAAATCAACCAATCATCTCCACAGTAGACCGGAAGAGTTCGAAACCCGACAGCCCAGTGTAGTTACATCATATTGTACGTGGCCAACCCACGCTATCACCATATTTCTTGGCCTCCGTGCAACACCTAGCTCTAGTAATCCACCAGCCCGTATCGCTTCTCGCTCCTCGTCTCTCTCAAAGTGCGGCGGGCTGGCGTTTTTGCCATCTATTGAGGTCGGTTAACTCATCACATGTTAGCGACATGCCAAGAGCATTCTAAAAAAAATATTGTACTCTATTGTTATGCCAAGAAGAGAAAGCGCTTTGACCGACGGACCAAACGAGATAGGCATGTCGTGCTGTGAGTGGGTCCAGTTTCTCGTTTTGAACTTGTTTGGTGTAGTAGTAACACTTGGTTTTGACTATTGGTAAGATTTTATATACTCCCTCTGTCTAGTGAATAAGTCATCTTAGACTGTGCACCGTGACCAAGGAAGAGGGGAAAACGAGAGAAATTAATATTTATTTGCTAATTAATAGCATTGCATGCAATGAACTAACCATTGCTTGTCGTGTTTGTTAGTCTAAGTCATTGAAAACATGCACGCCCCACATCTCTTATTGGTGGATATGTCAAGAAACAAGAAACAAGGTGGGAGTTAATGCACCGCACCTAAGTATTTTGGGATTATTTGGTTTTCTTAAGGTGACTTACACACCTAGACGGAGGGAGTAGGGCCTAATGTATTCTTTGAGGATGCCTTTGACTATTGATAAGATTTTATATAATTTGAAAATTATATCATTCGAAGATCCTTTCATGTTCCGTTTTCAAAAAGAAAAAAGATCCTTTCACGTACGAATTTGACTGTATGCTTTGAGCAACTTGCATGTCCTATATTGCTCATGTTTGGATACTCTAACTTAGCTAGAGGTTAGACTAACTCATGACTAACCCCGAACTAACTATAGCCAAAGAGGTGTTTTGGTGACAGGGTTAGATTGACAATAAATGCACTTGATGGAGAGAGAAAGTGATTTTTCAGTGGGCCCAAGGAGGTACTTACTGTGGGAAAGGTGAAGTGATGGTTGCTTCGCCCGAGCAACTTATTACTCTGGGAATATGGGTGTCGGTGTCAAAACCGGCGGATCTCGGGTAGGGGGTCCCGAACTGTGCATCTAGGCCGGATGGTAACAGGAGGCAGGGGACACAATGTTTTACCCAGGTTCGGGTCCTCTTGATGGAGGTAAAACCCTATGTCCTGCTTGATTAATATTGATGATATGGGTAGTACAAGAGTAGATCTACCACGAGATCAGAGAGGCTAAACCCTAGAAGCTAGCCTATGGTTTGATTGTATGTTGTAGTTGTTGTTCTACGGACTAAAACCCTCCGGTTTATATAGACATCAGAGAGGGTTAGGGTTACACAAGGTCGGTTACAAAGGAGGAGATATCCATATCCGTATTGCCTAGCTTGCCTTCCACGCCAAGTAGAGTCCCATCCGGACACGGGACGAAGTCTTCAATCTTGTATCTTCATAGTCCAACAGTCCGGCCAAAGATTATAGTCCGGCTATCCGGACACCCCCTAATCCAGGACTCCCTCAGTAGCCCCTGAACCAGGCTTCAATGACGATGAGTCCGGCGCGCAGATTGTCTTCGGCATTGCAAGGCGGGTTCCTCTCCAAGGCATTATTCTTGGAGGCATACTAACCCCCAAGCCTTCTTTTTAGGAAAAAGAGTGCTCGCCGGACTATATCCGGAGAGGCTACTAATCGCGCCTCCACCAGTTAGGCGCCAAGGCAGGATTCGGAGGCGGGAACGAATATGAGGCGTGCGCCGGGCGCTCCTCCGACAGAGGATGCGGATAGACTGTCCGCCACCCATTCCGAGGTGGAAAGTGCCATGAACCACATGCATCGCCGGACTGTTCTTCGTGACGCTTGTTTCTCCCAAGAGGCATTAGATGCCTTCAACTCGGGAGATGCGTACCTCTGTGCCGCTCAAAATGGTCTAGCCAGAGCCACGGAGCAGTATGTAAAAGACATATGGGTGAGAAAATTTGGTGATTATATATATTAGTAGCCCCTGAGACTTGAAACAGTTAGAATAACTGATTTAAGGATCATTTGTTATACAGGTTCTTACAGAAAAGAATACCCAACTGTCCCAGGAGCTGGAAGGGTGCAAAGCCCAACTTCAGGCCGCACTAGCCGCGGCAGGGGAGCCCAAAGAGACCCCCTCTGGTAATATATCCGTTAAATTATAAGTATCATATAAAGTTCGGCGTATATGCAGATCTGACGGTAAAATTGCAGATGACGCTGGAGTAAATCCGGATAAGCAACAGCTCCTACGCCAGCTAAAGGCCGGTGAGAGCATGCTTACGAGGGTGAGGCGGGAGAAAAATGATCTCCTAGATGCCAACACCAAGCTGGGCGTGGAATTAACAGTTGTTCTCGCCCAACTGTCGAACTCCGTTAAGGAGAATCGGCGGCTTTGACACGGCATATTTAGTAAGTGCTTGAACGAACTTTGAAAAAGAGTTCGGCGAGGAAGCTGGCTCACAGAGTTATGTCTGTAGGTATGCTAACAGGTCGTCCTGCAGAGGAAATGCCCGGTTCTACGGGTGACCTTCTTCCCTAGCTCTCACAACTACACGAACGAGTTCGACAGGTGATGCAAGGCGTCGCCCAGGCCTTGTGGCCATCCGTCTCCATGCCCGAAGGCCTTGGAGAGCTTGTAGAGAAGATGAAGGGAGCGCGACGGCGCTTCCGATTATGGAAGATATCGGCCTGTCGTCAGGGCGCCAGGGAAGCCTAGGCCATGGTGAAGACGCGGTACACGAAGGCTGACCCAAACCACATGGCCGAGGTCGGATCTGTGGGGCCCGATGGGAAGGAGATCCCTGTGAGCTTAGTGTATGGCCAAGTAGAATTGGCCGTAGAGTATTCCCAACAGGACTGTAGACTAGACAGCCTATTGGATGGTATTGAAGAGGAATTCAACCAGTCAAATTGACTATGTAATTTTAAAGTGACATGTATAATGCCTTCTAGCCGGATTGTAGATCGTTTGTCGTGGCGGACCTTTTCGCTTCAACCTCGGGACCCAACGGTCCGGAGTGTATCTGAATACCCTCTCGGTTATGGAAGAACCGGGGCATGCATGGAGACCAGGCGTAGGGGTCATTAGTGCTTTAACAGACAAGTGCCCAACTAGTTATGTTATATTACATGGTTAGTAAGAAACATCTTCCAGGGAGAATAGTTCCGTTAGGGGTTCCTTTACCTGGGAGGCATGCCCTAAAGTACATGTCCGTACTGCGAGAGGAGACGCAGAAAAAACATCTAGGGGCAGATAAGTAAATAAGTGAAAAGTCATCTTTAGTTCACCGACCGAGTATTCCCTTAAGAACGCTAGCTTTCGGCTTCACCCAGTCTAAGGTACACATCCGGATGACCCGGAAGTAACAATCACAGAGGTTCTCCCCTTATGCCCTAGCCGAATTAACGGGAACGTAGGGCATAAATACAAGAGCGAGGCAACCCAGCTTGGCCAAAACTTAAGTTATATCGATGCATATAATGGTGAATAAAGGGTACATGTGGAAGGATAACACATGTGTTGGGCATAAAGCCCGTATGAATAAGCTTCTGTTAAAGAAGCCCCCAGGTATAATGAGCGCGGGTAGCGCGTCAGTTGGGTGCAAACAAGGCACGAATGGGTCCCTAAAGGCTGTGAGAGAAAAGATAGGGAGAAGGAGAAAAATAGAAGACAAATAGTGTATAAAAGTGGACAGAGGAAGGAGACGAACACAGAGTCCGTCGTTAGGCGTAGAATCTTCGGAGTCTGCTGCGTTCCATGGGTTCGGCTCGAGTCGATTATCCGATGCATCCCGCAGACGGTACGCTCCACCAGTCAGGACTTGGTCAATGATGAATGGACCTTCCCATTTGGGCTTGAGTTTGTCCTTTTCTTGTCCGGCAGGCGTAGAACTAACTCGCCAACGTTGTAGGTTTTGGCCCGTACTTCTCTGCTTTGGTATCTTCGAGCCTGCTGTTGATAGAATGCGGAACGGGCTTTTGCCACGTCACTCTCCTCCTCCAAGGTGTCCAAACTATCCTGCCGATCGAGCCCGGCTTCTCTTTCTTCGTACATGCGCACTCGAGGTGAGTCATGAATTATGTCGCAGGGCAGAACTGCCTCTGCGCCGTATACCATAAAGAATGGTGTGTGTCCGGTAGTGCGATTTGGCGTGGTCCGTAGCCCCCAGAGTACAGAGTCGAGCTCCTCTACCCAATGTGTGTTAGATTCCTTGAGGGACCGCACTAATCTGGGTTTGATGCCGCTCATGATAAGACCATTTGCTCGCTCGACCTGACCGTTGGTTTGTGGGTGATAGACAGAAGCATAATCGAGCTTGATGCCCATGTTTTTGCACCAGAGTTTTACCTCGTCGGCCGTGAAATTCGTGCCGTTATCAGTGATGATGCTGTGGGGGACGCCGTAACGGTGTATGACCCCGGATATGAAGTCTATCACCGGTCCGGATTCGGCCGTCTTAATAGGCTTGGCTTCTATCCATTTGGCGAATTTATCCACCATGACCAGTAAGTATTTTTGCTTGTGGGTTCCTCCTTTAAGGGGTCCAACCATGTCAAGCCCCCAGACCGCGAAGGGCCAGGTAATGGGGATAGTACGGAGGGCGGTGGGTGGCATATGGTTTGGTCTGCAAAAAGCTGGCAACCAGCACAATGTTGGACTAAGTCCTGAGCGTCTGCCCGGGCCGTCGGCCAATAAAAACCTGTACGGAAGGCCTTGCTTACAAGGGCCCGAGCTGCAGCGTGGTGACGGCCGAGTCCGGCATGAATTTCCGCTAGAAGATTCCGCCCTTCCTCTTTGGAGATGCACCTTTGAAGGACTCCGGTGGTGCTTTTCTTATAAAGCTCTCCCTCATGGACTTTATAGGATTTAGATCGCCGCACTATGCAGCGTGCCTCGTTTTGGTCCTCAAGAAGTTCCTGCCTAGTTAGGTAGGCTAGGAATGGTTCTGTCCACGGGGCGATGACTGCCATTATTACGTGGGCTGAAGATGTTATTTCATTGGCAGAACCTCCAATTATGTCAGAATGTTCGGTGTCGGGCAGTGCGGTTGGGTCCGGGCTGTTATTTCCGGGTTCCCCCTCCCATACTACGGATGGTTTGAACAGCCTCTCCAAGAAGATGTTGGGGGGACGGCATCGCGTTTTTCGCCGATGCGTGCTAGGACATCTGCTGCCTGATTGTTTTCCCGGGCTATATGGTGAAATTCGAGCCCCTCGAACCGAGCTGACATTTTTAGGACGGCGTTGCGATAAGGTGCCATTTTCAGATCCTTGGCATCAAAGTCTCCATTTATTTGGGATATCGCGAGGTTCGAGTCCCCGCGCACCTCTAGGCGTTGAATGCCCATGGATACTGCCATCCGGAGACCATGTAGAAGGGCCTCATATTTGGCTGCGTTGTTGGAGTCTGTATACATTATCTGGAGTACGTATTGAACTGTATCTCCTGTTGGGGACGTCAAAATGACGCCAGCCCCCAGTCCAGCCAACATTTTGGAGCCGTCGAAGTGCATGATCCAGTTGGAATATGTGCCGTACTCTTTAGGGAGTTCGGCTTCCGTCTATTCGGCGACGAAGTCAGCCAAAACTTGCGACTTAATAGCTCGCCGTGGCTTGTAAGTTATGTCGAACGGGAGGAGCTCAATGGCCCATTTGGCAATCCGGCCTGTCGCGTCGCGGTTGTTTATAATATCGTTAAGTGGTACTTCCGAGGCTACCATTATTGAACACTCTTGAAAGTAGTGTCGCAGCTTCCGAGATGCCATAAATACCGCGTACGCTATCTCTTCATAATGCAGGTACTGTGACTTGCATGGAGTAAGGACAGTGGACACATAGTAAACCAGCTTTTGAAGGGGGAATTTGTGTCCTTCCGTCTCTCGTTCGACGACGAGCAATGCGCTTACAACTTGATGAGTTGCCGCAATGTATAATAGCATTGGTTCGCCAATGTTTGGCGCGGCCAGGACTGGGTTTGTTGCCAATATGGCTTTTATTTCTTCGAGTCTGGCCGTGGCGGCCTCCGTCCACTCGAAGTGTTCGGTGCGCCGGAGGAGGCGATAAAGGGGTAATGCCTTTTCTCCTAAGCGGGAGATAAAGCGGCTTAGAGCCGCCACGCATCCGGTCAATTTTTGTATTTGTTTAAGGTCCTTTGGGATGTCCAATTGTGACAGAGCTTGGATCTTGGCTGGATTTGCTTCAATTCCTCTACCGGATACAATGAAGCCCAAGAGCTTTCTGGCTGGTACGCCGAAAACGCATTTTTCCGGGTTGAGCTTGATGTCGTATGTTCGGAGGTTATCGAATGTGAGCCTCAAGTCGTCTACTAGAGATTCGACATGCTTGGTTTTGACGACCACGTCATCTACGTATGCCTCCACTGTTTTGCCGATCTGGTTTGCCAGACATGTCTGAATCATGCGCTGATATGTTGCCCCGGCATTTTTGAGCCCGAAGGGCATTGTGTTGAAGTAGAATGGGCCGTATGGTGTGATGAATGCCGTTGCGGCTTGGTCTGGCTCTGCCATCTTAATTTGATGGTAGCCGGAGTATGCGTCGAGGAAACACAATGAATCGTGTCCTGCGGTAGCGTCAATAATTTGATCAACGCGGGGGAGGGGGAAGGGATCCTTTGGGCAAGCCTTGTTGAGGTCCTTAAAATCGACGCATAGGCGCCAGGATTTGTCCTTCTTTGGTACCATCACCAGGTTTGCTAGCCAGTCCGGATGTTTTATGTCTCTGATGAATCCGGCCTCAATAGCTTGGCTAGTTCCTCTCCCATGGCTTGTCTCTTAGGTTCGGAGAAACGCCGAAGAGCCTGCTTGACTGGCTTGAATTCTTTTAGGATATTTAGACTGTGCTCGGCCAGCCTGCATGGGATTCCTGGCATGTCTGAAGGGTGCCAAGCCAAAATGTCCCAGTTTTCGCGTAGGAACTCTCGTAGTGCGGCGTCTACATCAGGGTTTAATTGTGCCCAGATGGAAGCTGCTTTTGTGGGGTCCGTTGGATGGACTTGGAATTTGACTATTTCATCCGCCGGTTTAAAGGAGGTGGACTTGGATCCTTTATCGAGTATCACGTCATCCCTGTTCACCATGGAGCGCAGCGCAGTCAGTTCCTCGGCCACTAGGGCTTCGGATAGTGCCTCGAGGGCTAGTGCGGCTGTCTTATTTTCGGCGCGGAGTGCTATGTCCGGATCACTAGCAAGAGTGATGATTCTGTTGGGCCCGGGCATTTTGAGCTTCATGTACCCGTAATGGGGTATGGCTTGGAAGATTGTAAACGCCTCCCGCCCTAATAGAGCGTGGTAACCGCTACTGAACGGGGCCACTTGGAACGTGACCTCTTCGGACCTGTAATTATCTGGCGTGCCGAACACCACATCTAGTGTGATGTACAGCGCGCTTCCCGACTGGGGATTATTCCTCTAAAGGTTGTGCTGCTTCGCTCAATGCGGTTCTAGTCTATTTCCATTTTTCGAAGGGTTTCCTCATAAATGAGGTTTAATCTGCTACCACCGTCCATGAGTACCTTGGTGAGTCGAAAGCCATCCACTATTGGACTGAGGACCAATGCGGCTGGTGCTCGGGCTGTTCGGAATTTAGGTTCGTGACTGGCGTTAAAAGTAATGGTCGTGTCACTCCAGGGGTTTATTATTGCCACGTGGTGGACTTCGGCAAGGCTGCGGAGTGTTCGTTTTCGCATATTATTTGATGCGAAAGTCTCGAAGACTGTTAATACCGTACTGGTATCCCTGGGATGGTGCTCTGTGGCTTTCGGGTTAGAAGATCTTTGCCACTTTTGGCCACCTGCCAGAGTATCCAACATGCTCTAAGGCTATGAGTTGGTGTGGCGCTCTCTGCACTGTGAATTTTACAGGGTCCATTGAGCCATCCCTCCAGTACGGTTCCATGCCCTGTAGAGGGTTTTTGCTTTTTGGTGTTTAACCCGGGTGTCTGGCGATAATGCACCCTTTTTATTTTGGACTGGGTTTGTATTTAGGGCCGGATTGTCCCAAAATTTTATTTCGGTTTTCCAGGCACTTTCCAGCGCACAGTACTTTCGTACTATGGATGCCAAGTCGGCAAAGCGTGTAATTTCACGGCGACTTATGGCGTTGAGGATTCCCTTGTCCGTGCAATTATTACTGAAGAATGAAATTGCGTCTTCCTCGCGGCTGTCCTTTATCCTGTTCATGACCAGGAGGAATCTGGCCCAGTAATGGTGTACTGTTTCTTCGGGCCCTTGCCTAATTTGGGATAGATCGCTTATGTTTGGGTGGGTGGGTGGAATTGAATCCGAAACCTCATCCAATCTGAGACCCAGGGGCCAAGGAGTTTCCGAACTCGGAAGTTTGGATTCTTGGATGTTTTCCACTGAATCTAGCCTGCCGCCTGACTCTAGGTTCAGGTCTTGAGTGACGTCCTCCCCTCCGTGGGTATCCGGCTTGGAGGAATCGGGAATCCGGACATAGCTAGACCGTAAGATAGATGAAGGGTCGCCGCATTGTTCCTCCGCCACTGCAACGTGACGGGTGCCCTGGGGAGAGTTTGTTTCTCTCAGATCGGGTTTAGGCCCAATCTGACCGTAGTATGTAGCGACTCCCAGGGCGGCGATACGATCCAAGAGATCGTTTAGGGACGATAGCTCCATTGGATCAAACTGCTCGGCGAGTTCCGAGTTGGTGTGAAGATTGTTTTTGATGACCCGAGAAGTCATCGTCAGCGCAGCGGCCGAACAGGCGGTCATAAGGAAACCACCTAGTCAGAGAGTTTGGCCGACAGCCAAAGCTCCCTTAGCAATAGTGCCGTCTTTAAAGACAGGATGAGGC
Organism: Triticum dicoccoides; assembly: GCF_002162155.2. NCBI lineage: Eukaryota > Viridiplantae > Streptophyta > Magnoliopsida > Poales > Poaceae > Triticum > Triticum dicoccoides. Next base: position 466,605,671 of record NC_041388.1, on the reverse strand, counting down.
ATCCTTCCTGATGGCGACGGCACAGCAGGACTCTCAATCGAAGCACCAATGTCGGTGTCAAAACCGGCGGATCTTGGGTAGGGGGTCCCGAACTATGCGTCTAGGCCGGATGGTAATAGGAGGCAGGGAACACAATGTTTTACCCAGGTTCGGGCCCTCTTGATGGAGGTAAAACCCTACGTCCTGCTTGATTAATATTGATGATATGGGTAGTACAAGAGTAGATCTACCACGAGATCAGAGAGGCTAAACCCTAGAAGCTAGCCTATGGTTTGATTGTATGTTGTAGCTGTTGTTCTACGGACTAAAACCCTCCGGTTTATATAGACACCGGAGAGGGTTAGGGTTACACAAGGTCGGTTACAAAGGAGGAGATATCCATATCCGTATTGCCTAGCTTGCCTTCCACGCCAAGTAGAGTCCCATCCGGACATGGGACGAACTCTTCAATCTTGTATCTTCATAGTCCAACAGTCCGGCCAAAGGTTATAGTCTGGCTATCCGGACACCCCCTAATCCAGGACTCCCTCAATGGGAGTACCAGCGGATTCAAGGAACAGAGAAATGATGGTTGCTTCGTCCGAGCAACTTACTATGGAGAAGGTGGGGCTCTGTGATTTGACTGCTCACTAGTCATTACTAATGCGGCGCAACGACCAGGGTGAATCTTTCCCTGCAGTTGTGCACTCAATATTGCTGCACGACAGGTGGAGACAGATGAAGGATGTCCCACATGTCGGCGAAATGAAGTTGAATTGTTTCTGGCATTGCTATCAATCCTTCAGGATTTGTTTATATGTACACATAATTTTAATGAAATTGTACTGTGATGATATGAAGGTTTCAATTTTGGTTCCCGCAGGAAAAAATGGTTTCAATTGAGGATTCATGTGTCCTCTTGCCTCAAGATTATCTCGTTACAACATTCCATCAAATACAAATGAAACTGCCATGGGTGTTAATGCATCTCAATGGTGAGAAGATCAACGCCAATATTCACATCACAACTGAAGACAAAGTTGTGAGAAGGTGTACAAATAAAGAAAAATATATAATTGATCGATGTTGTTCGTAGGCATGGGTCCATTTCCTGGGCATAGTGTTCATTGTTTGGCAGCTATTTCACCCAGCGTTGTAGCCAAAAAGGGGGTGTACGGAGCACACCACAATCCGATCATTTTGTGCAGCTCCACTAAAATCGAGCCGGCCATCCATGTTTGCAAAGATATCCAGTCGGTGTGATTACAATAATATTGGAACTAGATGATGAAACATAACACACACAAATAGAAGCTGATCACCTCTGCGATATCTCTTTAGGACTAACTAATTGTTGGAGAAGATTAGGTACGAGTTGGATGAGGAGGATAGCAAAACCAATCTCCTTTTCTGTTGTCCCACAGAAATGTAAAAACATTGCCCGTGTGACATTTTGGCAAAAATGCACAAAACATTCTTAAGAAAAAAAGTGATTTGTGCAGTTCACCAAAAGGTCGCAATAGCAACGAGGTGAAATGGCTAGCCCTGTTTGCAAAAAAGAGGTAGAAAGGAAACAATTACTGGCGGATAACACGAGTTGAAGACACATACACCAACAAAAAAGAAGCATATTCCATGTAATAAGGGAAAGATAGCAGCATGGTGGTTTATCAAAAATGGTTTGAGGATGAGATTGCAAGATGGAAAGTACGCCGGCCGAGATATGTTTTAAGCAAACAACTAAAGAAGATCCACATGCAGCAACGTGGGAAGATGGGCAGTGGAGCAAGGCCGAAGGAAGCTGTTCCTGAAGGTCGTCGGGATGTTACTAGGAGGGCGCCGGCGGCCGGGATCTGCCCATACTGCGGCAGCGAGCAAGTGGCGAAGGCCCTACCATGCCGGAGCTTGGTCAGAGAGAACGGCAGGTACCGCAGATCGGGGCGTGATGCCTCAACGCCATCGAACGGAGAAACGATGCAATCCTCCCTTTCCGCCAGCGGACGGAATGGGGCCGGATCACTGACCAACGGTGAGAGAGAGGCCACCGCCGCCTTGTGTGAGATGGTGTGACGAGAGAAAAACCCCGGCAGGCAGGCTCCGTTGTATATAGTGGAGCGGATTTTTCCATTTTCCCCACGGCAATCATTTTATATTTTGTACTACGCGCCATTGAGGAGGAATATATAACTTTATTTAATACAAACGCGTCAAGTCGAACTTTGTTCCGTCTAGGTGTGGTACCCGACCCTCCTTCGAGTAAACAACCGCTACACGCGACAAATTATCACGTGGGCTGCCTTTTCGTACAGAAACGAACTCCAGCGTGTACCCGCGTGGGTGTGACCGGGAACGAGACGTGAGTCCGTGCGTCCTGCGTGCACCTCTTCTTTAGGTGCAGGTACGTACGTGGGTGGGTGTGAGAGAGATGGTTGGTGCAAAACCGAGGCAATGTGTCGATGATATCTTAAACAAAAAAACATAACATATGCAATGTGTTTGAAATAGAGTCATGGATATATCATATATAGAGGGAGCGATCCACAAGAAGAGAGTGGAGGGATCATCGACGTGAGATATCGATAGAATCAAAAACAGGGTTGAAGTGTGTGGCTGCGCGATCGATAAAGAGTGCCATCGAATTTGTGTTTTCCCACGTCAAAGATACAGGGCGGCTAGCCTACTGGAATTTGAGAGGGCAGAGGTGCAGTTTTTCTCTATGGCATGGATTCCTACCTACAATGTTCGACTATCGGTGGGGGGCAGAGACCTAACTATAGAGAGGTAGATCGACTAGTATATGTGTGGAGAAGGAGAGAGACCTAGCTATGTATAGAGGGAGATCGATCGGCATCCATGGATATGTGTAGCAGAGGAGTAAGGTTGGGAGAAAGACAAAGGTGGAGTGTCGGAGGGTTGGTGGTGGAGTGGCGTCTCACAAATGGTGGGAGAGGCCTGCTAGACAAATGGAGGGTACGAGTGCAATATCAATAAGAGAGGGCGGGGATGTCTGTCTGTCTATGCACGTGCGTGTGAGAGATGGGTTGGGAGGTAAGCAAGGATTATGAGGGGAGATGATATGGTTGTGGCAAGCATACGTAACTACATAGGAAGATCAACTATCGTGTGTCCGAGAAAGGGAGAGACATAACTAGCGAGGTAAGTCTATCGGTGTGTGGGGAAAAGAATTATAGTCGACCTAGATATATGTAGGGAGATCAGTATGTATACATGCATGCATGTGTTAGAAGCAAATAAGGTCCGAAGAGACAGAAATGGGGAGAGGGGTGCGGCTAGGAGGTGGTGCGAGAGGCCTACTATGTCGAGGGGGAGGAGTGTGCGACTATGAGATCAATGAAAAGAGGGGTGGGAGTGTGCACCTGCGTGGAACCGTATTGGACATAGGGGGCATGGACGATGAGAAGAGAAGAGGGGAAGTATGTGTTTGTGGTAGGCACACTTGGCTAGAGAGGTATATCGACCGGTGTGTGCCAGAAAGAAGGAGTCGGGGGGCATACACACACCGCAGGTGAACGACCTAAAGAGAAATAACGAACGTGCGTGATGAAGGGGACGCTGAGGGAGAGTGAGAGGGGGCGGGCGTGTGCATGCACGATAGAAACTTAGCGCTAGCTAGCTACAAAGAGAAGAGGGTCGTGAAGGTGTTAAAGACGAACATAGATCATAATTCATTATAAAAAAGTGGATACGGATACTTGAAGAAGATATCATAATGTAGAACGTTGATTATAATTTGGGCTAATGTGTGGCTTTTGCAGCTCAGGAATAAATACTTGTCATAATGTAGGGGCGGGGCACTATACTTTGTGTGATAAACACGGTGTACGTATGGAACATGGTTTGGATTATGAATATATAGTTAGTACATCAAATGTACTATTATTTGGAATCAATATCAAGTGTATTCAAAAGATTGAATTCGAGTTCATATAGTACACATAGTTCATATCTATGTCTATAGTAATCATGTGGTGTGTTGTTAAGGTAATACACGAATGATGGTTGAAGTTGGCAACAATCATGATTGTAGATTCTTATTGAAATAGATAAATGAATTCAAATTCGGTTCGAATTGCAGCGGTAGTATAAACATTTGGAATGCACTAAAATGTTGGTATGAGTAGGTTACATGCATTATACAGCCAGTGAAAAAAATTAATTGGACATAACATGGATTCATACTCTCTCTTTGTGTAGCTTTGAACAACATTTGTATAGTAAAACGGGACAAGACACTCTCTTTGTGTGGTGTGAATAGTTTTATTTTTTTCATTTTTATTCGTTGACAGAAGTGCGAATTGATTTGGTATGTACAAGTACACTATTACACATTAGGCTTGTCCCTAAAATTCAACCCGCGCCTTGTTATATCCCGAAAATTCTGATATCGTGCTCCCAAAACTGGCGCTTTCATAACCCGCGCCTTGCGATCCCGAAATTACAACACGCGCAGAAACTCCCTCTAGCTGCCAAATCCCGACACGCAAAATCCCCCTTCTAACCCTGAGCCGAACCGGCCGCTAGTTCAAATCGGTGGGGGTACTTTGGTAACACACCCTACATTTTGGACAAGCGCGTCCCTAAGTCATGGTTCCCCCTCCCATCGCCTCCTTTTCGACATTCGAAATCCCAGGCCGCCATAACCTCTCCGCTCCAGTCGTGAAACCCCACCCTCCTCCGTCCGTCACCTCACCTCTGCCCAACCAAAGCCTCTTCCCCGAGGATGTTGTCCATCGCGACAGCTCGACGTCCCTCATCCACCTACCGGATGAGGATCCGTCGTCCATCTTGTCGTCCCACCGGTTCAGCCGCCCCTCCTCCACCTCCAAGGAGTTTCTCAGAAGATCGGCTCGTCTATCGCGTCTACTACATCCCCGCAGCACTGCCTTAACCTGCTCCACCAGAACCGCGGCATCCTCACCGACTCCTTGGACGAAGCCGAGGCCTACTCGGTGACACCAAAGAGGTTGTACACTCATCGCATCACACCTTCTCCTTAGCTCAACCTACCGGCGCCGACGGTGCTCCATCCCGCACCCCCATGGAGCGGCTACCTCAATGCCGGCGCCGCGGGCGACATCTCCATGACGGCACTACCCAGTGCGAGCCCCCTTCGGCGGCGGCATCCATACCAGCCAGATCTGCTGCTGCTGCTCCAGCGGTCGCTCGCATTGCTGCTGCTGCTCCGGATCTCGCTCGCTCGCGCTGCTGCTGCCACCCGGGCTCTCACTTGCTCGCTGCTACTGCTATTGTTGCTCCGGCTCTCGCTCGCGCTGCTTCTGCTGCCCCGGCTCTCGCTCGCTCGCTCTGCTGCTCTCCCCCTCGCTCGTGCTACTACTCTGCTCCGATTTAGCTACACTTCAGTCGACTGAATCGACTTTTGGGTCAGTCGATTTTCAGGGAGTGGTGGGTCTCGTCGGAGTTAAGGAAGAACCACCCGCAGCGGAGAGGGGGGCTCGCCGGAGAGGTACCCCACTATCTATCTTAGGGTTCTGGGTGGGGTGCTGCTCGCCGGTGGTGGGGGTGCGGTGGTGGAGCGGTGGCGTTGGGATCGCCAGAGAAAAAGCTTCGCGCGAGGGGGGGGCTAGAGGGCTGGCCGGGGCAGCGGCGGACCGATGGTGGGGAGTTGTTTGGGGGCGGCGAGGCGGCGGCGGACCGGTGCTGGGAAGTTGTTTTGGGGTGGCGAGGCGGCGGTGGGGATTTGTTTCGGGGCGGCGAGGCGGCGCGGGGTTCTGCCGGTGGTGGCTGGCGGCTCAGAGGGTGCAGGTTGAAGATGAACTGCAGGCCCTCCCTAAACTATCCCATGTGAAGTGCATCACTGCTACCATTCCGTCTAGTTTCGACAGTAACATTCAGATTCCATAGTAAATTTTAGTTTCGACAGTTAAGTTCAGAGTCAACAGTTTTTTACCTCATTTGTTGTAGTCAGGTGGTTTTTGGTGATGTAAATTTTACATCTATCACTTTTTGGTAATGCATTTACATCATCTATTGGAGATGCTATTAGAATCTCACTTGCGATTAACGATGTCTATCTTGTGCTGCTTTAGCATTGACCTCTTACGGCTCACCGGAGCTGCTCCAAGGACGGAACGATCCATCACAATAGAGCAGTGCCCTGGACGCCGTTTACAGATTCCTCGGATCTTCCTCCACACCTCCGATAGCCACCTCTGCCTCAACTTCTTCAGCGACCAACCCAATGATGCTGAGGTCGACACGGCTACGGCAAAGAGGTTGTACACTTGTCGCGTCACTTATTACTCTACATTCATGTTGATCCATTAGGGCTATTGTGGTTCAACGGAAAAACATAGCAATAGGAAATTTTCCTATGGCACTCTACTATTCAATTATTCATGCATTTTGTTGAAAGGAATGGAGCAAAACATCAACCTGGACCTACTTTTCAAAATCCTATGCATGAAAACAAGACCAAGTGCATTAGTGGCAGAATAACATTCTAACTGTACATGCTTTCATATGGTTTCACTTTATTTTGGCTATGTTTGTTTGCATTCCTCTGCTCCTCCTTTTCCTGTGAACCAAACACCCAAGTTGACAGAAATCCTATGTTCACAAATGCTCTATTTCCCATGTGCATTCATATCATGTTCCGGTGTTTTCCTCCTATCCCTGCGTTTTTAGAATCATGCAAGCCAAATGAGCCCTTACAGAATTATTTCAGTTGCAGGTAGGTGTCGAAGAAAACTTTGTGTGGTTTGTCCTGCTCCTGCCACGATGTCGTCCACCTCACCTGAGTTTCTCAATCGACAGAAGCATCCACCAAACCAGACATCACGACTCCTGACCATCTTTCGCCGCCTCAGATCTCCTTCCCTGTCGCCGGCACCAACCGCAACGGCATCACCATCATCGACTCAGCAGATGAACCTGAGGAGTACATTGGTCCACAAGAGAGGTCGCACTCTTTTGTTTCTGCTTATGTTATGCATTGCTTAATATTACCTGCTACTTTATTGTCATGTTCACCTCTTAGACTACAAGCCAGGTCTAAATTGATGTTCAAACTTGAGTTCTAAATTAGTTGTGGGGCACATATTGAGGCAGCAATGAATAGTATCTCTGTCTAATATCTGGTTCACCTAGGGTATGCCTATGTTGTTCATCTTGGGTGGGAAACAAATAGTAAAGCAATCATCATCTGTTCTTTTATTAAATTAAAGCAATCATCATCCTGCTATCATTATTTTTGGACGCATCCACTGCTTGTTACCATTACTCTCGATTTATGCATGCTCTCCTTAAATAATCTCACTATATTTTTTTGTATGCATGTCAGATATTGTACATAGTCATGCTAAACATGTAGAGAAAAAGAGAAGAGTTTTGTGCAGCAATACAATGTCATGCAGACATCACTCCATGGTGGGTTCAATGGCAAACCCTCCCCCCTCTCCAAATTGTAATCCAGAGGAACATATTTGTTCTGAGGCGGATTCAAACGCAGTAGACCACTCCTATTTACCCCCGAAGGTGTTTGCTCTAACTTGGCATGATGATGTTAGTCATATCGTGCATATGTTGCCTTGCAGTGCCTACTTTCGACATCATATATGCCATCTGTTTAGTTTAGACATATTCTTTAATGCCACCTATTTAGTTTCAGTATCATATATGGGAATTATGCAGTCTCATGTCTTTTAGCCAGCCATAATATATGTGAAATGTGCAATGCCATCCTGTTTAACCAGGCATCATATATTTGAATGATATCTAGCCCATCCTTTTCTTCATTAAATTTCCACTTGTCGACAATGTTTGTACATTAAACTACTCTTCCTGTGAATTAGCCATTTGAGTGGGTGATGGAAAAATCTGTAGTAAAAACAAGGCCTTCAGAGCAGAGAGTGCTACCTGTCAAAGAAGATGTATGCTCTAACTTGGTGTATGCTCTAACTTGGCACGGTTCTATTCCCCCACCGAGGTGTATGCTCTAACTTGGCACGGTTCTACTGCTCATGTCATGCATATGGTGTCTTGCATTGCATAGTTTAGACATCATATACATAATATTCAACACCAGGTTCTTAGTTCAGACATCATATATGTGAATACCCTCTGCTTAGCATATATATCACATATGTGAATTAAATTGTGCGATCTTGGTTACTTAGATAACATGTATGTGAATTATGTTATGCGGTCCTGTTTAGTTAGTCATCATATCTTTGAATTATGTTATGCTATGCTATCCAGTTTAGATAGACATCATATATGTGAAATTATGTCATGCTATCCGTTTTAGTTAAACAATATACATGTCAATTATTTAATGCCCTCTTTTTTCCACACTATCTATTACATCTGTCTCTCATACAATGTTCGTACATTCAATCATGTTTCATGTTTATCAGCCATTTGAATTGGAGCGGGTGATGGCAGTATCTAGCGGAGTAAAAACACAGTCTTCAAATAAAATAGTGATACCTCTTGGTGGAGATAGCACCCCGGTTGTACATGCACGAGAACCAGCCCTACCACACATAACCCAGACTCTCGCAGATTTTACTCCTATTGCGATGGCGGCGGCAACCTTTGCTCCGTCGGGGCGGCGGTACAGAGGAACAAAGGAGTCAGGAGGGTACCCCTGGTTGTCCCCGACCAGGGAGTGGAGAGCTGTGCAGAGAACCAGCTTCACCCAATCTAACCCCAACCCCAACAGATAGTAACCTAGTTCCTGTCGACACAGCACCATCTCCACCACAGAGCTCCCAAACAAGAGCAGTTAGTAAGGCAGCTCCAATGCCCAAAGCGCCAGTACTACCATGGCGAACCCCAACTCGACCAGTTAGTACACCTACTCCTGTGGAGGAAGCACAACCAGCCATTCATAGTTTAGCATCTATTGCATTTGATGTTGTTAAATCCTATGTGCGTATCTTCCCATCATGGAAATATTATACTAAAGATGAAGGAAAATGCCAGTTGCAGGTGTTTGTCCAGGAGTTATGTGTAAGTAATGTTATTCATGGCAATTACTTTGCTTTGTCCCATACATTCTACCTCCATGATGGTTATAATATAGCAAATTTTCCCATTTTTCACTATAGAGAAGGACTGATTTGGAAACTCAGGATGAGGTAACCTGTGCTAATACCTCTGCTATCTTCAAGAATTCTTGGTGGTAGTATCAGAATTACCTGAAGAAAATGTACTTCACTGGCAAAGAAACTCATCAAATTCCCTTAAGTTCTCCTAAGACACATTTACTGGACGATAACTGGGAACGCCTTGTTCTTTACTAGCCCTGAACCAAGCATGTGGTAAGGTCTATGAGCTCATTTTATTTTATACTATATGCTTGCATCTTACTGTACTCTGTTCATGTAGAACAAGTGCTTAAACCTGAAGAACAACTGTTCTCATTTAAGATTCCATTGCTACCGTGCATACTTCTTTGCTCTTGTATCACTTTATTTACTCATACAAACTTATTTTTAAATTGAACTATTCAATGGAAACTCCAATGGCACAACACGTATGTTTACGCATGTTTCTTTAACATGCTTGCTCTTATAATAGCTCTGTTGATTTCAATTTCAATTGTATGTACAGTTGACTTCTCATATCATGCACATTACTAGCATCATACAGGGCCAATAGTGTTGTTGTACATGTAGACTCGTGGTACCTATCTGAAATCTTGTAGTGCCATTTAGTTTCCCACGCTTTGTATTCTTTCAGTGCTGCTTTCTCTTGAACTGATATGATTTGAACTGTGTCTCTATTTTGATTTGGCAAGACAATGCAGTGACCATAGGACATAGAGATATGTTTGTTTGATGCTTTTATAATGTACTACTTGGCAATAGAAGACTTGGTAGTTTAATCTTGTCCACCTTACTAATGATCTGGTTCACCGAAATGAGTTTCATATACTAGTACATGCTAAACCTATTATGTGTCTTCTTGTTTCTTCTTTTAGAATGCTGACAGAATATTGGGGAAGAGTGCCTTATTAAGCAATGATAAAGGAAGTAATGCAGATAAGGTTCAGGATCGTGAGACATCCTTGTTTGTCTCCAACAAAGCTGATAAAACAGCTAAGGAAAACTATCTTGAAGACAATGAGTGTAAGTGCATCTAGTGCCACCCCTAGTTGGTTTTGGAGTGTTGATGACAAATCTGGTTGAGGGACTAATGTGTTTGTGAGAATTGCAGGATAACACAGGTAGTAGCCCCTCATTGATTCGGTTTACCTACCGGAGATGACCCCTAAAAATGTATGAAGACATTGAAGACATAGGTGGTATGTGAAGATATTCACATTGAAGACTATGACAAGAGAAGACATCGCATGAAGACTATGGAGTGCGAAGACTTAGTTGTTTCGTTGTTTCCTTTTCTTCTTTGTTGAGTCATAGGAACCACCATACTGTTAAGTGGGGTCCCAGTGAACAAAGTCAGAGTGACTGAAGTGATGCTTAACCAAAATCCTATGTCTTCGAGTGAAGACAATGAGAGCAAAACTTATCCAGAGCTGGATAAGTCATCTTTACTTGTAGCCCAAGTAAAGTTGCCGCGTGTGTTTGAAATCTGACCGTTGGAACACGTGTCAGTTCCTTAGTGACCCAGGGTCATTTCGGACAAATCAGGTCGAGTTGCCTAGTGGCTATAAATAGCCCACCCCCTAGACCATAAATTGGTGGCTGCTCAGAGTTAGTGCACGGCTTTTGTAGTTTGAGAGCAACCCACCTCCGAAGCCTTTGAGAGAGAAATCCTTGCAGGGACAAAGCCCTAAACACCCAGAGCCAAAGAGTGTTAGGCATCACTGAAGTCTTCATGTCTGTGTGATCTGAAGACTTGTTACACTTGAGGACTGTGAATCCTCCAGCCGGTTAGGCGTCGCGTTCTGAGCATCCAAGAGTCATTGTGGATCGCCGGTGAACAAAGTCTATGAAGGTTTGGAAGTCTACCTTGAAGACTTATCTAAGTGATTGGGCGAGGACTGGGTGTCCTTAACTCAAGGGGAATAAGGTGAAGACACGGTCTTCTGAGTTAAATCTCAGCCTCCCTAACCAAACGTACAGTTGTCATAGCAACTGGAACTGGTCCAATAAATCATTGTCTTCAACAAGAAACTGGTTCTATCCTTCCCATCTCTTTATTTACAGTTGGTCCTTGTGAAGTCATTGCCTGGTTGCGTTATCTATTTGTCTTCACTATATGACTGTTTGTTCTGATTGGCTTCATACTATCTTCCATCCTGATCCGTACTTCCTATCTGCTATTAGTCTTCGTGCTTTCACTTCATTGAATAATTGACTATGGCTTGCCTAGTGTAGTCTACCTTCCGCTGCTTGTTTATAAGTTCATTTTTATCGTTTGTCTTCGAAACTCCCATGCTTTGAAGACTTTCATAAAAATCGCCTCTTCACCCCCCTCTAGTCGATAACTAGCACTTTCAATTGGTATCAGAGCAAGGTACTCCCTTGTTCTGTGTAATTCGGTGTTACCACCTGGAGTTTTAGCTATGTCGACTGCATGGATAATCAAAGTCTCCGTTGTGTGCCCCATCTTCGATGGAACTGAATATCCCTACTGGTAGAATAAGATGTGCATGCATCTTGAAGCCATTGAAGTCGACCTCTTGTATGTCGTCAAGAATGGCGTTCCCAAGACTGGTGAAGGTGTCACTGTTGGAAATATGCCCTAGAGGCAATAATAAAAGGATTATTATTATATTTCCTTGTTCATGATAATTGTCTTTTATTCATGCTATAATTGTGTTATCCGGAAATCGTAATACATGTGTGAATGCATAGACACCAACATGTCCCTAGTAAGCCTCTAGTTGACTAGCTCGTTGATCAACAAATAGTCATGGTTTCCTGACTATGGACATTGGATGTCATTGATAACGAGATCACATCATTAGCACAAGATCGTATAGTTCGTTTGCTAGAGTTTTTCCAATGTCAAGTATCTTTTCCTTAGACCATGAGATCATGTAACTCCCGGATACTGTAGGAGTGCTTTGGGTGTACCAAACGTCACAACGTAACTCGGTGACTATAAAGGTATACTACGGGTATCTCCGAAAGTGTCTGTTGGGTTGACACGGATCAAGACTGGGATTTGTCACTCCATATGATGGAGAGGTATCTCTTGGCCCACTCGGTAATGCATCATCATAATGAGCTCAAAGTGACCAAGTGTCTAGTCACGGGATCATGCATTACGGTACGAGTAAAGTGACTTGCCGGTAACGAGATTGAACGAGGTATTGGGATACCGACGATCGAATCTCGGGCAAGTAACATACCGATTGACAAAGGGAATTGTATACGGGGTTGCTTGAATCCTCGACATCATGGTTCATCTGATGAGATCATCGAGGAGCATGTGGGAGCCAACATGGGTATCCAGATCCCGCTGTTGGTTATTGACCGGAGAGTCGTCTCGGTCATGTCTACATGTCTCCCGAACCCGTAGGGTCTACACACTTAAGGTTTGATGACGGTAGGGTTGTAGAGATATGAGTATGCAGTAACCCGAAAGTTGTTCGGAGTCCCGGAAGAGATCCCGGACGTCACGAGGAGTTCCAGAAAGGTCCGGAGGTGAAGAATTATATATAGGAAGTGCAGTTTCGGCCATCGGGAGAGTTTCGGGGGTCAACGGTATTGTACCGGGACCACCAGAAGGGTCCCGGGGGTCCCCCGGGTGGGGCCACCCATCCCGGAGGGCCCCATGGGCTAAAGTGGGGAGGGAACCAGCCCATAGTGGGCTGGTGCGCCCCCCCTTGGGCCCCCCATGTGCCTAGGGTTGGGAACCCTAGGGGAGGGGGCGCCTCCACTTGCCTTGGGGGGCACTCCACCCCCTTGGCCGCCGCCCCCCTAGGAGATCCCATCTCCTAGGGACAGCGCACCCCCTAGGGGGGCCTATATAAAGGGGGAGGGAGGGCAGCCGCACCCTGAAGTCTTGGCGCCTCCCTCTCCCCTGCTACACCTCTCCCTCTCGCAGAAGCTCGGCGAAGCCCTGCTGCGATCACTTCTGCATCCACCACCACGCCGTCGTGCTGCTGGATCTTCATCAGCCTCTCCTTCCCCCTTACTGGATCAAGAAGGAGGAGACGTCACGCTGACCGTATGTGTGTTGAACGTGGAGGTGCCGTCCGTTCGGCGCTAGATCTCCGGTGATTTGGATCACGACGAGTACGACTCCCTCATCCCCGTTCTTTGAAGCTTCCGCTCGCGATCTACAAAGGTATGTAGATGCATCCGATCACTCGTTTCTAGATGAACTCATAGATGGATCTTGGTGAAAACGTAGGAATTTTTTTTGTTTTCTGCAACGTTCCCCAACAGTGGTATCAGAGCCAGGTTTATGCGTAGTTCTCTTTGCACGAGTAGAACACAATTTGTTGTGGGCGTAGATGTTGTCATCTTTCTTGCCGCTACTAGTCTTATTTTGCTTCAGCGGTATTGTGGGATGAAGCGGCCCGGACCAACCTTACACGTACGCTTACGTGAGACCGGTTCCACCGACTGACATGCACTAGTTGCATAAGGTGGCTGGCGGGTGTCTGTCTCTCCCACTTTAGTTGGAGCGGATTCGACGAAAAGGGTCCTTATGAAGGGTAAATAGAAGTTGACAAATCACGTTGTGGCGTTAACGTAAGTAAGAAAACGTTCTTGCTAGAACCCTCTTGCAGCCACGTAAAACTTGCAACAACAATTAGAGGACGTCTAACTTGTTTTTGCAGCAAGTGTTTTGTGATGTGATATGGCCAAAGTTGTGATGAATGATGAATGATATATGTGATGTATGAGATCATGTTCTTGTAATAGGAATCACGACTTGCATGTCAATGAGTATGACAACCGGCAGGAGCCATAGGAGTTGTCTTTATTTTTTGTATGACCTGCGTGTCATTGAGAAATGCCATGTAAATTACTTTACTTTATTGCTAAACGTGTTAGCCATAGTAGTAGAAGTAATAGTTGGCGAGCAACTTCATGGAGACACGATGATGGAGATCATGATGATGGAGATCATGGTGTCATGCCAGTGACAAGATGATCATGGAGCCCCAAGATGGAGATCAAAGGAAGCTATATGATACTGGCCATATCATGTCACTATTATTTGATTGCATGTGATGTTTATCATGTTTTTGCATCTTGTTTACATAGAACGATGGTAGTAAATAATATGATCCCTCATAATAATTTCAAGAAAGTGTTCCCCCTAACTGTGCACCATTGCGACAGTTCGTTGTTTCGAAGCACCACGTGATGATCGGGTGTGATAGATTCCAACGTTCACATACAACGGGTGTAAGACAGATTTACACATGCAAACACTTAGGTTGACTTGACGAGCCTAGCATGTACAGACATGGCCTCGGAACAAAGAAGACTGAAAGGTCGAGCATGAGTCGTATAGAAGATACGATCAAAATGAAGATGTTCACCGATGTTGACTAGTCCGTCTCACGTGATGATCGGACACGGCCTAGTTGACTCGGATCATGTTATACTTAGATGACTGGAGGGATGTCTATCTGAGTGGGAGTTCATTGAATAATTTGATTAGATGAACTTAATTATCATGAACTTAGTCTAAAATCTTTACAACATGTATTGTAGATCAAATGGCCAACGTTGTCCTCAACTTCAACGCGTTCCTAGAGAAAAACAAGCTGAAAGACGATGGCAGCAACTATACGGACTGGGTCCGGAACCTGAGGATCATCCTCATAGCTGCCAAGAAAGATTATGTCCTACAAGCACCGCTAGGTGAAGCACCTGCTCTCCCTGCAGAACAAGACGTTATGAACGCTTGGCAGACACGTGCTGATGATTACTCCCTCGTTCAGTGCGGCATGCTTTACAGCTTAGAACCGGGGCTCCAAAAGCGTTTTGAGAGATACGGAGCATATGAGATGTTCGAAGAGCTGAAAATGGTTTTTCAAGCTCATGCCCGGGTCGAGAGATATGAAGTCTCCGACAAGTTCTTCAGCTGTAAGATGGAGGAAAATAGTTCTGTCAGTGAGCACAAACTCACTATGTCTGGGTTACATAACCACTTGACTCAGCTGGGAGTTAATCTCCCGGATGACGCGGTCATTGACAGAATCCTTCAGTCGCTTCCACCGAGCTACAAGAGCTTTGTGATGAACTTGAATATGCAGGGGATGGAAAAGACCATTCCTGAAGTATTTGCAATGCTGAAATTAGCAGAGGTAGAAGTCAAAAAGGAACATCAAGTGTTGATGGTGAATAAAACCACTAAGTTCAAGAAAGGCAAGGGTAAGAAGAACTTCAAGAAGGACGGCACGGGAGTTGCCGCGCCCAGTAAGCAAGCTGCCGGGAAGAAGCTAAAGAATGGACCCAAGCCCGAGACTTAGTGCTTTTATTGCAAGGGAAGTGGTCACTGGAAGCGGAACTGTCCCAAATACTTAGCAGACAAGAAGGCCGGCATCACGAAAGGTATATGTGATATACATGTAATTGATGTCTACCTTACCAGTACTCGTAGTAGCTCCTGGGTATTTGATACCAGTGCAGTTGCTCACATTTGTAACTCAAAGCAGGAGCTGCGGAATAAGCAGAGACTGGCGAAGGACGAGGTGACAATGCGCGTCGGGAATGGTTCCAAGGTCGATGTGATCGCCGTCGGCACACTACCTCTACATTTACCTACGGGATTAATTTTAAACCTCAATAATTGTTATTTAGTGCCAACTTTGAGCATGAACATTGTATCAGGATCTCGTTTAATTCGAGATGGCTACACATTTAAATCCGAGAATAATGGTTGTTCTATTTATATGAGAGATATGTTTTATGGTCATGCTCCGATGGTGAATGGTTTATTCTTAATGAATCTCGAGCGTAATGCTACACATATTCATAGTGTGAATACCAAAAGATGTAAGGTTGATAATGATAGTCCCACATACTTGTGGCACTGCCGCCTTGGTCACATAGGTGTCAAACGCATGAAGAAGCTCCATGCAGATGGACTTTTCGAGTCTCTTGATTACGAATCATTTGACACGTGCGAACCATGCCTCATGGGTAAAATGACCAAGACTCCGTTCTCAGGAACAATGGAGCGAGCAACCAACTTATTGGAAATCATACATACTGATGTGTGCGGTCCAATGAGTGTTGAGGCTCGCAGTGGCTATCGTTATGTTCTCACCCTCACTGATGACTTGAGTAGATATGGGTATGTCTATTTAATTAAACACAAGTCTGAGACCTTTGAAAAGTTCAAGGAATTTCAGAGTGAGGTTGAGAATCAACGTGACAGGAAAATCAAGTTCTTGCGATCAGATCATGGGGGAGAATATTTGAGTCACGAATTTGGCACACACTTAAGAAAATGTGGAATAGTTTCACAACTCACGCCACCTGGAACACCTCAGCGTAATGGTGTGTCCGAACGTCGTAATCGCACTCTATTAGATATGGTGCGATCTATGATGTCTCTTATCGATTTACCGCTATCATTTTGGGGCTATGCTTTAGAGACTGCCGCATTCACTTTAAATAGGGCTCTGTCGAAATCCGTTGAGACGACACCGTATGAATTATGGTTTGGGAAGAAACCTAAGCTGTCGTTTCTAAAAGTTTGGGGATGCGATGCTTATGTCAAGAAACTTCAACCTGAAAATCTCGAACCCAAGTCGGAAAAATGCGTCTTCATAGGATACCCTAAAGAAACTATTGGGTATACCTTCTACCTCAGATCCGAAGGCAAGATCTTTGTTGCCAAGAATGGATCCTTTCTAGAGAAAGAGTTTCTCTCGAAAGAAGTAAGTGGGAGGAAAGTAGAACTTGATGAAGTATTACCTCTTGAACCGAAAAGTGGCGCAACTCAGGAAAATGTTCCTGTGGTGCCTGCACCAATTAGAGAGGAAATTAATGATGATGATCAAGATACTTCTGATCAAGCTCCTACTGAACTTCGAAGTTCCACAAGGACACGTTCCGCACCAGAGTGGTACGGCAACCCTGTCTTAGAAATCATGTTGTTAGACAACGGTGAACCTTCGAACTATGAAGAAGCGATGGTGGGCCCGGATTCCGACAAATGGCTGGAAGCCATGAAATCCGAGATAGGATCCATGTATGAAAACAAAGTATGGACTTTGACTGACTTGCCCGATGATTGGCGAGCCATAGAAAATAAATGGATCTTTAAGAAGAAGACAGACACGGATGGTAATGTGACCATCTATAAAGCTCGGCTTGTCGCTAAGGGTTATCAACAAGTTCAAGGGGTTGACTACGATGAGACTTTCTCACCTGTAGAGAAGCTAAAGTCCGTACGAATCATGTTAGCAATTGCCGCATTCTATGATTATGAGATATGGCAAATGGACGTCAAAATGGCATTCCTTAATGGTTTCCTTAAGGAAGAATTGTATATGATGCGGCCGGAAGGTTTTGTCGATCCTAAGAATGCTGACAAGGTGTGCAAGCTCCAACGCTCGATTTATGGGCTGGTGCAAGCATCTCAAAGTTGGTACATTCGCTTTGATGAGATGATCAAAGCGTTTGGGTTTATGCAGACTTATGGAGAAGCCTGTGTTTACAAGAAAGTGAGTGGGAGCTCTGTAGCATTTCTCATATTATATGTTGATGAGGACATCAATACCATTGTTACACCCACAGCCCTACTGCTACATATACGGGACCAATTACTAGAGCTCGCGCACGCCAATTAAATTATCAGGTACTTTCGTTTCTTGGTAATGATTCTAATGTTCATGAGAATATGATGCTGCCTAAATTGGATACATTTGTTTTGCTTACAAATGAAGGGCCTAGCTTGGAGAAGGATGAACATTGGAGCAAGAACAAGCATGGAGATGATGCCATGCGCAAGGGGAACAAGAACGGAGTTACAAGTGATGATTTCAGGACTTTGAAGCCACCATAATGGGTGCATGAAGCCTTGGACGAAATATACAAGATGCCACTTCATAAATTTCGTCCCGAGGCTATTATAGGTGCTGCGTCACCTTTTTATTGGGCCAGGCCCATGTAATTTCGAAATACATAAGTATAGGCTATTTTTCGAGTCCGTATGTGTGGGGAAACAAGAGATAGGGTTGATTTCGGACCCCTCCACCAAGGGCCACGAAATTCCCCCTCTCTTCCTCCATATATACAGCCCTTAGGGCACTGTTTAGACTTTGGGTTTTGTTTAGATTAAAAGTTCGCCATAGCTGCAACTTCGCGTACTTCGTTTGTGTTCAACGACCAGACAAAGGCGTCACAGAACCCCACCTTGATCAATAAAGCTTTCATCTTATATTCGCAATATCCAGATTGCAATCTCAGTTTCTTGCTTGTTCTTCGTTTGCTCGCAGGAAACAGACCCTCGTGGTCAGGTTGATCGTGCTCCGGCGTGGTCAATAACCTCTCGGAGTTGGTTTAGCGATTGCTAAGGCGCGACGTCCTCGCACGTTCGTAGTCGGATCGTCAAAGTCGACTGCCACCAAAGCGATATCCATCATCTCATCGAAAGACGGGACACCTTTGCCTCTATCAAGTGGTATCAGATTTCCAAGTTGCTCGGTGAGATTTTACAGTTTTTCGTAGTTTAGATCGAGTCTGTTCTTCATACCTATAGTCCATGAAAAAGCCAAAAAAAATTAGGGTTAGTTCATCCCATCCGAACCAATCTGAGCCTTGCATAATCTTTTCTGTATTTGCTTTGTTGAATTTGCGGTTGCATCGTCGTGTCCAGTTGCTGGTCTTAGCGTCTAATCTTTTAGAGTTTCGAGTTCTGTTCACAGGTTGTCACGTCGCCGCTGCCATATATCACCACCGCATCATCATCGTCGCTGTTGCCATATACC
Organism: Triticum dicoccoides; assembly: GCF_002162155.2. NCBI lineage: Eukaryota > Viridiplantae > Streptophyta > Magnoliopsida > Poales > Poaceae > Triticum > Triticum dicoccoides. The sequence continues at coordinate 466,586,827 of NC_041388.1, read as the reverse complement.
ACCACCACATATTCACCGCCAATCCGACTCCATATACGCCACCACATATCAGCCGCCATCACGCCAATCCGAGTTCACCTGCAACATATATCCGCCACCTGTCCGTGTTCCACCAGATTCATCTCCGCCACCAGTCCGAGTTCCACCAGATTCATCTCCGCCACTAGTCCTAGTCCGAGTCCAGTAATTGTTGCATTGTTCTCGATTTCCAGATCACGCGATACTCCGAGTCGTGACAGAGAAGGACTCCCCAACTTCTGAGCCATCCGTAGAAGAAAAATAGTTCCAATTTAAAAAAAACTAAGTGTGGAAAATTCTGGCTAGGCAGTTTTTAGACCATTTGTAGACTTTTTCGAAAAAAATTTGTTGTGGAGCAAAAAAAAAAGAGGAAAAAAAAGTGCAAAAAAAAGAGAAAAAAAATTCAGAGTGTGCTCCTCCCTTGTTTACGTGCCGTGCCGTGATTTTGTTGGTGTTCTAGGCTCGCATCTCTAGCACAGTCTAGCCTAGGACCAGCACAGTACCGTCATTGAGCGTTTATTCAACTTTGCATCTCTGAATTGATTATTGCTGACCCTTTTTGCTACCATATTATAAGCCTTCCCAGCTCCACATACATCTACGTCGTGCGTTTGACTCTCCCTGGTAATCGCTCTATCCAAGCTTTGAGAGTTTTGACTACAACGGTTGTCGATCACCGCCTGTTGCTGGGTAAGAACTGGTAAGAATTTGAGTTTTGCTTGACGGATTTGTGACACCCACCACCACCACTTGTTCATAGTCTGTAGGATCATATTCTTGTGTGTTTCTATTGCTGCTAACCATGCCAGGATCACAAGCCGACGAGATTGACTGGGAGAATTTATCGAACAAGGAGCTTCATGATAAGTTTCAGCAAATGATGACTGAACAGGTGCAAGATGTGCTGAACAATTTTGAAGAGGCCATGGAGAAGATCACTGGCCTTGAGAAGACGTTCGAAACAAAGCTCAATAACAAGTTTAATGAATTGCTCGCGCGTCTTCCACCACCACCACCCGTTGCACGTAACGCACCTCTCCAACAACAACAACAACGACTACCTCCACGTCGCGAAACAGACCTCCGCCGAGCAAGCCGTGTTCCTCTTGCGTTTGGCCAAACTGTTGGTGCTGCTGTTGATACTTCTGTGGCTCCTGCTGCTGATGCGGAGGAGGATGATTATGTGGGAGATTATGAGGATGAGGTTGATCAAAATCAGCACTACGTGCAGCCACCTGTACCACCACCAGCAGGTCGACCTCAGGTATATATTCGTAATGGTAGGCCAGCACCACCACCTCAGGTACGAGATGATGTCCATATTCCTAAACTGAAATTGAATATTCCACCATTTGAGGGTAGATATGTTCCTGATATATATCTTACTTGGGAGTTAGAAACTGAACAACGATTTACATGTTTACAATATCCTGAGGAGAGACGAGTTACTGCTGCTGTTTGTGCTTTCACTAGTTTTGCATGTGTATGGTGGTCTGAACATTGTAGATTATATCCTATTCCAACTACTTGGGCTGCTTTGAAAACTGCTATGCGTACGCGTTGGGTTCCACCATATTATCAACGTGAATTGCTTCAAAAATTGCAGCGTTTAAGACAAGGGAAAAATTCTGTAGAAGAATATTATCAGGAATTACAAACTGGCATGATTAGATGTGGTATTGTTGAGGAGAATGAAGCTATGCTTGCACGTTTTCTGGGTGGATTAAATAGAGAGATTCAGACCATTCTAGACTATAAGGAGTATACTAATATCACTCGTTTATTCCATCTTGCTTGTAAAGCTGAACGTGAAGTGCAGGATCGACAAGCATTGGGGCGAACCAACTTTTCTGCAGGCCGACCTTCATCATGGACACCACGTGCATCTTCTACTTCAACTGCACCAGCACCTCCATCCGGTGCTGATGAGGACATGACTACCTTGGATATGACCAAAAATATTGCATATATGCATATTTGTCAGGTGATTTCTAGTGCAAACTATTCAATAATCTATTTATGTTATCCAGAACAAAAATACTTCACACACTTTTGTGTTTTGTCTAATTGCAGGTGTATGGGACATTTGTACAATCCACATATGAAGATAAGGAAGAAAGAGATGTTTATTTGCTGTCCAAAAAGTTCTCTCACGTCACTTTTGGCCCAAGAGAAGATAGAGTCCAAGTCTCTCACGTTCTGGATTCAGATTCGGACTGCACAGACACACCTGACTCAAAACGCACACAAGTTTTTCATACGGACTCCGAATTGGGTGATTCTTTTTTTGTTGGAAACTAGATTTCGTGCACTTTCCAACCCAATTGGAATCACCTTAAAATTCGTCCGGAGCGTTGAGTTGTGGACGAAACAATCTGATGCTGCAGCAGAATCCGAGTCAAACTACAAGTCCAAAGGTGTTACATCACCTCCACTTGGGCCCATTGGCCTTGTATGACCTAGATTTAGTTTTAGGCTGCCTTGGGACGTCCTCCCACCTCCTTGGCCGCCACCCCTTGCTCCTATATAAGTAGATCCATCTAGTAGCTTTTCCTTGGGATTTGTTTAGTTAAAAGTTAGCCATTGCAACTTCGTGTACTTCGTTTGTGTCCAACGACCAGACCAAGACCGCTTACGGATCCCCACCTTTATCAATACTTCATATATACTCGCAATATTCAGATTGCTTTTATCATATTCTTGCTTGTTCTTTGATTGCTTGCAGGAATAGACCTTCGTGGTCAGGTTGATTGTGCTCCAGTGTGGTCAATAACCTCTCGGAGTTGGTTTAGCGATTGCTAAGGCGCAACGTCGTGCACGTTTGTAGTCGGATCGTCAAAGTCATCTTCACCAAATCGATAGTTATCATCTCATCGAAAGATCGGGACACCCCGCCTCTATCAGTGGTGGTCTGAACATTGTAGATTATATCCTATTCCAACTACTTGGGCTGCTTTGAAAACTGCTATGCGTACGCGTTGGGTTCCACCATATTATCAACGTGAATTGCTTCAAAAATTGCAGCGTTTAAGACAAGGGAAAAATTCTGTAGAAGAATATTATCAGGAATTACAAACTGGCATGATTAGATGTGGTATTGTTGAGGAGAATGAAGCTATGCTTGCACGTTTTCTGGGTGGATTAAATAGAGAGATTCAGACCATTCTAGACTATAAGGAGTATACTAATATCACTCGTTTATTCCATCTTGCTTGTAAAGCTGAACGTGAAGTGCAGGATCGACAAGCATTGGGGCGAACTAACTTTTCTGCAGGCCGACCTTCATCATGGACACCACGTGCATCTTCTACTTCAACTGCACCAGCACCTCCATCCGGTGCCACCTCCAGTCGTGATACAAGAAAACAGGCACAACCACCATTATCTTCCAAGAGCGCACCTGCGGGTCCTGCACAGCGTTCTTCTTCTTCCATGGCATCAACAGGGCACACAAGTGATATTATTTGTCGTTGTCGTAAGAGAGGAGGTCATTATGCGAGGGAATGCAAATCTCCGCGTGTGATGATTGCTACCGCGGATGGTGGATATGAGTCCGCTAGTGACTATGATGAGGAGACATTGGCTCTTATTACACGTGAAGAACATGGTGGAGATGATTCTGATCATGAGACGCAATACATGGCTCCTGAAGACGCTGACAGGTATGAATGTTTAGTTGCTCAACGTGTTCTGAGTGTGCAGGTCACACAAGCTGAGCAAAATCAGAGGCACAATTTGTTCCATACCAAGGGAGTTGTGAAGGAACGTTCTGTGCGCGTCATAATAGACGGAGGGAGCTGCAACAACTTGGCTAGCATGGAGATGGTGGAGAAGCTTTCTCTCACCACAAGACCACATCCACATCCTTACTACATCCAATGGTTCAACAACAGCGGCAAGGTTAAGGTAACACGTACTGTTCGTGTGCATTTTAGTATCTCTACATATGCTGATTATGTTGATTGTGATGTGGTACCTATGCAAGCATGTTCCTTATTACTTGGTAGACCATGGCAATTTGATAAAAATTCTGTTCACCATGGTAGAAACAATCACTATACTCTTGTTCATAAGGATAAAAATATTACTTTGCTTCCTATGACTCCTGATTCCATTTTGAAAGATGATATTAATAGAGCTAATAAAGCACAACAGGAGAAGAATAAGAGTGAAAACCAGATTGTGGCAAAAGAATTTGAGCAACAAATGAAGCCTAATAATAAACCATCTAGTGTTGCTTCTGAAATTAAATTGAAAAGTGCATGTTTATTTGCCACCAAATCTGATATTGATGAGCTAGATTTAAGCAAATTTGTTTGCTATGCTTTTGTGTGCAAAGAGGCATTATTTTCATTCGAGGACGTGCCTTCCTCTTTGCCTCCTGCTGTCACTAACATTTTGCAGGAGTTCGCTGACGTCTTTCCACAAGACGTGCCACCGGGATTACCGCCTATTCAAGGGATTGAGCATCAGATTGACTTAATTCCCGGTGCTTCACTGCCAAACCGTGCACCATACCGTACCAATCCAGAGGAGACGAAGGAGATTATGCGTCAAGTACAAGAGCTTCTCGACAAAGGTTATATACACGAATCCCTTAGTCCTTGTGCTGTTCCTATTATTCTAGTGCCGAAAAAGGATGGTACATCACGTATGTGTGTTGATTGTAGAGGCATTAATAATATTACTATTCGTTATCGTCATCCTATTCCTAGGCTAGATGATATGCTTGATGAATTGAGTGGCTCTACAATATTCTCCAAAGTTGATTTGCGTAGTGGATACCATCAAATTCGTATGAAATTGGGAGATGAATGGAAAACAGCATTCAAAACTAAGTTTGGATTATATGAGTGGTTAGTCATGCCTTTTGGGTTAACTAATGCACCTAGTACTTTCATGAGATTAATGAACGAAGTTTTACGTGCTTTCATTGGATGATTTGTGGTAGTTTACTTTGATGACATATTGATTTATAGCAGATCTTTGGAAGAACATTTGGAACATTTACGTGTTGTTTTTATTGCTCTACGTGATGCACGTTTGTTTGGTAACCTTGGGAAGTGCACCTTTTGCACCGACCGAGTATCTTTTCTTGGCTATGTTGTTACTCCACAGGGAATTGAAGTTGATAAAGCCAAGATTGAAGCTATTGAGAGTTGGCCGCAACCCAAAACGGTCACACAAGTGAGGAGTTTTCTTGGCCTCGCTGGATTCTATAGGCGTTTTGTGAGAGATTTCAGCACCATTGCTGCACCTCTCAATGAGATTACAAAGAAAGATGTGCCTTTTCTTTGGTGTACCGCACAGGAAGAAGCCTTCTCGGTATTGAAAGATAAGTTGACACATGCTCCTTTACTCCAACTTCCTGATTTTAATAAGACTTTTGAGCTTGAATGTGATGCTAGTGGAATTGGATTAGGCGGTGTGTTATTACAAGATGGCAAACCTGTTGCATACTTTTCTGAAAAATTGAGTGGGCCTAGTCTGAATTATTCTACTTATGATAAAGAATTATATGCTCTTGTTCGGACTTTAGAAACATGGCAACATTATTTATGGCCCAAAGAATTTGTTATACATTCTGATCATGAATCTTTGAAACATATTAAAAGTCAAGCTAAACTGAATCGTAGACATGCTAAATGGGTTGAATTCATTGAGACTTTTCCTTATGTCATTAAACACAAGAAGGGAAAAGAAAATGTTATTGTTGATGCATTGTCTCGCCGCTATACTATGCTTTCACAACTTGACTTCAAAATATTTGGTTTGGAGACCATCAAAGATCAATATGTGCATGATGCTGATTTTAAAGATGTAATGCAGAATTGTAAAGAAGGAAGAATGTGGAACAAGTTCGTCGTTAACGATGGATTTGTGTCTCGTGCTAACAAGCTATGCATTCCAGCTAGCTCCGTTCGTCTTTTGTTGTTGCAGGAGGCGCATGGAGGAGGATTAATGGGACACTTTGGCGTGAAGAAGACGGAGGACGTACTTGCTACACATTTCTTTTGGCCAAAGATGAGACGGGATGTTGAGCGTTTTATTGCTCGCTGCACTACATGTCAAAAAGCTAAGTCACGACTCAATCCTCATGGTTTATATATGCCTTTGCCTGTACCTAGTGTTCCTTGGGAGGATATATCTATGGACTTTGTTTTAGGTTTACCTCGAACAAAGAAGGGGAGGGATAGCATATTTGTTGTCGTGGATAGATTCTCGAAAATGGCACACTTTATACCATGTCATAAAAGCGATGATGCTGTTAATGTTGCTGATTTGTTCTTTCATGAAATTATTCGCTTGCATGGTGTGCCAAATACTATTGTTTCAGATCGTGATACTAAATTTCTTAGCCACTTTTGGAGATGTTTATGGGCTAAGTTGGGGACTAAACTGCTTTTTAGTACTACTTGTCACCCCCAAACTGATGGACAAACTGAAGTAGTCAATAGAACGTTGTCTACTATGCTTAGGGCTGTTTTGAAGAATAATAAGAAAATGTGGGAGGAATGCTCGCCTCATATTGAATTTTCTTATAATCGTTCATTGCATTCTACTACTAAGATGTGCCCTTTTGAAGTTGTGTATGGTTTCCTACCTCGTGCACCTATTGATTTGTTGCCTCTTCCATCTTCGGAGAAGGTTAATTTTGATGCTAAACAACGTGCTGAATTGATTTCAAAAATGCATGAGTTAACTAAGGAAAACATTGAGCGTATGAATGCTAAATATAAACTTGCTGGAGATAAGGGTAGAAAACATGTTGTGTTTGCACCTGGAGATCTTGTTTGGTTACATTTGCGTAAGGATAGATTTCCTGATTTGCGCAAATCAAAGCTAATGCCACGTGCTGATGGTCCCTTTAAGGTGTTAGAGAAAATAAATGATAATGCATATAAACTTGAGCTGCCTGCAGATTTTGGGGTTAGTCCCACTTTTAACATTGCAGATTTGAAGCCTTATTTGGGTGAGGAAGATGAACTTTCGTCGAGGACGACTTCATTTCAAGAAGGGGAGGATGATGAGGACATCAATACAATTGTTACACCCACAGGCCCTGCTGCTATACATACTGGACCAATTACTAGAGCTCGTGCACGCCAACTAAATTACCAGGTACTTTCGTTTCTTTGGAATGATTCTAATGTTCATGAGAATATGATGCTGCCTAAATTGGATACATTTGTTTTGCTTACAAATGAAGGGCCTAGCTTGGAGAAGGATGAACATTGGAGCAAGAACAAGCATGGAGATGATGGCATGCGCAAGGGAAACAAGAACGGAGTTACAAGTGATGATTTCAGGACTTTGAAGCCACCATAATGGGTGCATGAAGCCTTGGACGAAATATACAAGATGCCACTTCATAAATTTCGTCCCGAGGCTATTTTAGGTGCTGCGTCACCTTATTATTGGGCCAGGCCCATGTAATTTCGAAATACATAAGTATAGGCTATTTTTAGAGTCCGTATGTGTGGGGAAACAAGAGATAGGGTTGATTTCGGACCCCTCCACCAAGGGCCACGAAATTCCCCCCCTCTTCCTCCATATATACAGCCCTTAGGGCATCGTTTAGACTTTGGGATTTGTTTAGTTAAAAGTTAGCCATTGCAACTTCGTGTACTTCGTTTGTGTCCAACGACCAGACCAAGACCGCTTACACATCCCCACCATTATCAATACCTCATATATATTTGCAATATTCAGATTGCTTTATCATATTCTTGCTCGTTCTTCGATTGCTTGCAGGAATAGACCTTCGTGGTCAGGCTGACCGTGCTTCCGGCATCGCCAGTAATCTCAGGAGATTGGTTTAGCGATTGCTAAGGCGCAACGTCGTGCACGTTTGTAGTCGGATCGTCAAAGTCGTCTCCACCAAATCGATAGTTATCATCTCATCGAAAGATCGGGACACCCCCGCCTCTATCAGGCGTTTTGTGAGAGATTTCAGCACCATTGCTGCACCTCTCAATGAGCTTACAAAGAAGGATGTGCCTTTTGTTTGGGGTACCGCACAGGAAGAAGCCTTCACGGTATTGAAAGATAAGTTGACACATGCTCCTTTACTCCAACTTCCTGATTTTAATAAGACTTTTGAGCTTGAATGTGATGCTAGTGGAATTGGATTAGGAGGTGTGTTATTACAAGATGGCAAACCTGTTGCATACTTTTCTGAAAAATTGAGTGGGCCTAGTCTGAATTATTCTACTTATGATAAAGAATTATATGCTCTTGTTCGGACTTTAGAAACATGGCAACATTATTTATGGCCCAAAGAGTTTGTTATACATTCTGATCATGAATCTTTGAAACATATTAAAAGTCAAGCTAAACTGAATCGTAGACATGCTAAATGGGTTGAATTCATTGAGACTTTTCCTTATGTCATTAAACACAAGAAGGGAAAAGAAAATGTTATTGCTGATGCATTGTCTCGCCGCTATACTATGCTTTCACAACTTGACTTCAAAATATTTGGTTTGGAGACCATCAAAGATCAATATGTGCATGATGCTGATTTTAAAGATGTAATGCAGAATTGTAAAGAAGGAAGAATGTGGAACAAGTTCGTCGTTAACGATGGATTTGTGTTTCGTGCTAACAAGCTATGCATTCCAGCTAGCTCCGTTCGTCTTTTGTTGTTGCAGGAGGCACATGGAGGAGGATTAATGGGACACTTTGGCGTGAAGAAGACGGAGGACGTACTTGCTACACATTTCTTTTGGCCAAAGATGAGACGGGATGTTGAGCGTTTTATTGCTTGATGCACTACATGTCAAAAAGCTAAGTCACGACTCAATTCTCATGGTTTATATATGCCTTTGCCTGTACCTAGTGTTCCTTGGGAGGATATATCTATGGACTTTGTTTTAGGTTTACCTCGAACAAAGAAGGGGAGGGATAGCATATTTGTTGTCGTGGATAGATTCTCGAAAATGGCACACTTTATACCATGTCATAAAAGCGATGATGCTGTTAATGTTGCTGATTTGTTCTTTCATGAAATTATTCGCTTGCATGGTGTGCCAAATACTATTGTTTCAGATCGTGATACTAAATTTCTTAGCCACTTTTGGAGATGTTTATGGGCTAAGTTGGGGACTAAACTGCTTTTTAGTACTACTTGTCACCCCCAAACTGATGGACAAACTGAAGTAGTCAATAGAACGTTGTCTACTATGCTTAGGGCTGTTTTGAAGAATAATAAGAAAATGTGGGAGGAATGCTCGCCTCATATTGAATTTTCTTATAATCGTTCATTGCATTCTACTACTAAGATGTGCCCTTTTGAAGTTGTGTATGGTTTCCTACCTCGTGCACCTATTGATTTGTTGCCTCTTCCATCTTCGGAGAAGGTTAATTTTGATGCTAAACAACGTGCTGAATTGATTTCAAAAATGCATGAGTTAACTAAGGAAAACATTGAGCGTATGAATGCTAAATATAAACTTGCTGGAGATAAGGGTAGAAAACATGTTGTGTTTGCACCTGGAGATCTTGTTTGGTTACATTTGCGTAAGGATAGATTTCCTGATTTGCGCAAATCAAAGCTAATGCCACGTGCTGATGGTCCCTTTAAGGTGTTAGAGAAAATAAATGATAATGCATATAAACTTGAGCTGCCTGCAGATTTTGGGGTTAGTCCCACTTTTAACATTGCAGATTTGAAGCCTTATTTGGGTGAGGAAGATGAGTTTCCGTCGAGGACGACTTCATTTCAAGAAGGGGAGGATGATGAGGACATCAATACCATTGTTACACCCACAGCCCCTACTGCTACATATGCGGGACCAATTACTAGAGCTCGCGCACGCCAATTAAATTATCAGGTACTTTCGTTTCTTGGTAATGATTCTAATGTTCATGAGAATATGATGCTGCCTAAATTGGATACATTTGTTTTGCTTACAAATGAAGGGCCTAGCTTGGAGAAGGATGAACATTGGAGCAAGAACAAGCATGGAGATGATGCCATGCGCAAGGGGAACAAGAACGGAGTTACAAGTGATGATTTCAGGACTTTGAAGCCACCATAATGGGTGCATGAAGCCTTGGACGAAATATACAAGATGCCACTTCATAAATTTCGTCCCGAGGCTATTATAGGTGCTGCGTCACCTTTTTATTGGGCCAGGCCCATGTAATTTCGAAATACATAGGTATAGGCTATTTTTAGAGTCCGTATGTGTGGGGAAACAAGAGATAGGGTTGATTTTGGACCCCTCCACCAAGGGCCACGAAATTCCCCCTCTCTTCCTCCATATATACAGCCCTTAGGGCACCGTTTAGACTTTGGGTTTTGTTTAGATTAAAAGTTCGCCATAGCTGCAACTTCGCGTACTTCGTTTGTGTTCAACGACCAGACAAAGGCGTCACAGAACCCCACCTTGATCAATAAAGCTTTCATCTTATATTCGCAATATCCAGATTGCAATCTCAGTTTCTTGCTTGTTCTTCGTTTGCTCGCAGGAAACAGACCCTCGTGGTCAGGTTGATCGTGCTCCGGCGTGGTCAATAACCTCTCGGAGTTGGTTTAGCGATTGCTAAGGCGCGACGTCCTCGCACGTTCGTAGTCGGATCGTCAAAGTCGACTGCCACCAAAGCGATATCCATCATCTCATCGAAAGACGGGACACCTTTGCCTCTATCATATGTAGATGACATACTTTTGATGGGAAATGATATAGAGCTTTTGGATAGCATTAAGGCCTACTTGAATAAGAGTTTTTCAATGAAGGACCTTGGAGAAGCTTCTTATATATTAGGCATCAAGATCTATAGAGATAGATCAAGACGCCTCATAGGTCTTTCACAAAGCACATACCTTGATAAGATATTGAAGAAGTTCAATATGGATCAGTCTAAGAAGGGGTTCTTGCCTGTGTTGCAAGGTGTGAAATTGAGCTCAGCTCAATGTCCGACCACGGCAGAAGATATAGAAGAGATGAGTGTCATCCCCTATGCCTCAGCCATAGGGTCTATTATGTATGCCATGTTGTGTACCAGACCTGATGTAAACCTTGCCGTAAGTTTGGTAGGTAGGTAGGTACCAAAGTAATCCCGGCAAGGAACACTGGACAGCGGTCAAGAATATCCTGAAGTACCTGAAAAGGACTAAGGACATGTTTCTCGTTTATGGAGGTGACGAAGAGCTCGTCGTAAAGGGTTACGTCAACGCTAGGTTCGACACAGATCTGGATGACTCTAAGTCACAAACCGGATACGTGTATATGTTGAATGGTGGAGCAGTAAGCTGGTGCAGCTGCAAGCAGAGCGTCGTGGCGGGATCTACATGTGAAGCGGAGTACATGGCAGCCTCGGAGGCAGCGCATGAAGCAATTTGGGTGAAGGAGTTCATCACCGACCTAGGAGTCATACCCAATGCGTCGGGGCTGATCAAACTCTTCTGTGACAACACTGGAGCTATTGCACTTGCCAAGGAGCCCAGGTTTCACAAGAAAACCAGGCACATCAAGCGTCGCTTCAACTCCATTCGTGAAAATGTTCAAGATGGAGACATAGGTATTTGTAAAGTACATACGGATCTGAATGTCGCAGATCCGTTGACTAAACCTCTCCCTAGGGCAAAACATGATCAACACCAGAACTCTATGGGTGTTCGATTCATCACAATGTAATTAGATTATTGACTCTAGTGCAAGTGGGAGACTATTGGAAATATGCCCTAGAGGCAATAATAAAAGGATTATTATTATATTTCCTTGTTCATGATAATTGTGTTTTATTCATGCTATAATTGTGTTATCCGGAAATCGTAATACCTGTGTGAATGCATAGACACCAACATGTCCCTAGTAAGCCTCTAGTTGACTAGCTCGTTGATCAACAGATAGTCATGGTTTCCTGACTATGGACATTGGATGTCATCGATAACGAGATCACATCATTAGGAGAATGATGTGATGGACAAAACCCAATCCTAAACATAGCACAAGATCGTATAGTTCGTTTGCTAGAGTTTTTCCAATGTCAAGTATCTTTTCCTTAGACCATGAGATCGTGTAACTCCCGGGTACCGTAGGAGTGCTTTGGGTGTACCAAACGTCACAACGTAACTGGGTTACTATAAAGGTATACTACGGGTATCTCCGAAAGTGTCTGTTGGGTTGACACGGATCAAGACTGGGATTTGTCACTCCATATGACGGAGAGGTATCTCTGAGCCCACTCGGTAATGCATCATCATAATGAGCTCAAAGTGACCAAGTGTCTGGTCACGGGATCATGCATTACGGTACGAGTAAAGTGACTTGCCGGTAACGAGATTGAACAAGGTATTGGGATACCGACGATCAAATCTCGGGCAAGTAACGTACCGATTGACAAAGGGAATTGTATACGGGGTTGCTTGAATCCTCGACATCATGGTTCATCCGATGAGATCATCGAGGAGCATGTGGGAGCCAACATGGGTATCCAGATCCTGCTGTTGGTTATTGACCGGAGAGTCATCTCGGTCATGTCTACATGTCTCCCGAACCCGTAGGGTCTACACACTTAAGGTTCGGTGACGCTAGGGTTGTAGAGATATGAGTATGCAGTAACCCGAAAGTTGTTCGGAGTCCCAGATGAGATCCCGGACGTCACGAGGAGTTCCGGAATGGTCTGGAAGTGAAGAATTATATATAGGAAGTGCAGTTTCGCCCATCGGGAGAGTTTCAGGGGTCAACGGTATTGTACCGGGACCACCGGAAGGGTCCCGGGGGTCTCTTGGGTGGGGCCACCCATCTCGGAGGGCCCCATGGGCTGAAGTGGGGAGGGAACCAGCCCATAGTGGGCTGGTGCGCCCCCCCTTGGCCCCCCCCATGCGCCTAGGGTTGGGATCCCTAGGGGAGGGGGCGCCTCCACTTGCCTTTGGGGGCACTCCACCCCCTTGGCCGTTGCCCCCCCTAGGAGATCCCATCTCCTAGGGCCGGCGCACCCCCCTAGGGGGCCTATATAAAGGGGGGAGGGAGGGAAGCCGCACCCTGAAGTCTTGGCGCCTCCCTCTCCCCTGCTACACCTCTCCCTCTCGAAGAAGCTCGGCGAAGCCCTGCTGCGATCACTGCTGCATCCACCACCACGCCGTCGTGCTGCTGGATCTTCATCAACCTCTCCTTCCCCCTTGCGAGATCAAGAAGGAGGAGACATCACGCTGACCGTACGTGTGTTGAACGCGGAGGTGCCATCCGTTCGGTGCTAGGATCTCCGGTGATTTGGATCACGACGAGTACGACTCCCTCATCCCCATTCTTTGAATGCTTCCGCTCGCGATCTACAAAGGTATGTAGATGCATCCGATCACTCGTTGCTAGATGAACTCATAGATGGATCTTGGTGAAAACATAGGAATTTTTTTTGTTTTCTGCAACGCTCCCCAACAGTCACCCCTGCTGATGTCAAGAAGTTCATTCCACTGGATTCTACTACCAAGAACATCATCTCTGGTCATCTGACCAAAGGAAAATATGGCCGTGTGAGTGCTCTGGAAACATTGAAGCTAGTCTGGGACTAGCTCTCTAAGGTCAATGAAGGTGTCTCAACCCAGAGAGATCAAAGGATCAGTGTCCTTCACAATCTCTTCAACCGCTTCAAGAGAAACGACAATGAGAATGTTCAGCTCACGTTTGATCGCCTCACTGACATCGCAAATGTGCTTCAAACTCTCGGCGCTACTGAGATCACCAAGCATGAAATCGTCAAGACGCTCCTGAGATCACTTGACGGCTCGTTTGACACCCTAGCCCTGATGATTCAAAAACGCCCTGACTTCAAGACACTCGATCCGTCTGACATACTTGAAAGGCTCAACACACATGAGTTTCAGCTTTCTGAGAAAAGAGATATCTACGGTCCCAACTATGGCCGAACTCGCACCTTGAAGGCAAAAGCTGTTTCCTCATCTGAAGAAGAATCTGACTGCAGTTTTGATGATCCTGAAGACATTGGAAAGGAGCTTGCTATGCTTGTGAAGAAGTTCCAGAAATTCACCAAGAAGAAAGGCTTCAGAAAGTCTTCACGATCCAGCTCAAGGAATGATGAAGCTTCTACTCATGACTACAAGAAGAGAACATGACACAAGTGCAAGAAACCTGGTCACTACATCTCTGAGTGTCCACGGTGGGACAAATGAGAACAAGAAGAAGAAGAAGAGCAAGGAATATGATTCTGACGACAAGAAGAAGAAGAAATACTCAAAGTCTTCTTCCAAGTCTTCCTCAAAGTCTTCATCACACAAGAAGAGCTCATCTGGCAAGGCTCGTGCATTTGTTGGCAAGGAAATGGATTCAGAGGAGGAGTTTTCTTCTGAGGAGGCGGAGGTGGAACCTGAGGAGGAGTCCGACCCTGGCGTCGCAAGTCTGGCTACAGCCTATGTTGCCAAGTCCATCTTCAACACTGAAGACAATGGTTCCATCACCCACGCTGATGACAAGGACGACTCTGCTCCCACCTATTGCTTCATGGCACGTGGTGCCAAGGTAAACTCACGCAATGATCACTATCAAACATCCAGTGAAGATGACTCTGATTGTGATTCCAAACCCAGCTACAAAACACTTGCTAAAATTGCAACTGAACAACAGAAAGCTATGGAACATATTCAAAAACTGTTAGACAAAAGCGATGACCTGTTGGACGCGGAAATGACTCGATCTCGGTCCTTAATTGAAGACATAAAAAATCTTCATGTTAAGTATGAGGAACTTGAAAGTCGTCATGAAACGCTCTCAACAACTCATGAAAAGCTTTCCTATGATTATCATCAAAGGAAGCAAGAACTTGAGAAATCGAGAGCAATTCATGAAGATCTTCAAAAGGAAAACGAGTCACTTCGCGCTCAACAGATCAGTCCCGCTCAGGAAAGATTTGAACCACCATGTCTAAAATGCATTGAGCGTGATAACGCTACTTCTGTTGCTGAATGTTCCACTGCTGCTACTATTGCAATATCTTCAACTGTTGATGTGGAAACTAACCCCTCTGCTGAGGATGCCACTGTTATTGCTGATGAAAATGCTAGGTTGAAGACATTGCTTGAAACAGGGATGTACAAAAGTCTCAAAGGGCATTAGACACTATGTGATGTCCTCAAAAGGCAGATTCTGAACCAAAACCCTAGGAAAGAGGGTGTTGGGTTCGAAAGGAAAATGAATGTTGATGGCTCTTACTGGAAGCCTGAGCAGTACCCCAAAACCACATGGGTTGCTGCAAAGGAACCTTCAGTGGATCCATCCACCCAATCTGGCTTCACTTGTGCTAACCCTATTGTCATTGATGAATCCTTTGATGCAAACTATAAACTGTTTAGGAATCAGAATGGTGAAGTGTTTGCCAGGGATATTGGTAATAACTGCAGGAATGGGCCACCTATGAAGAAAGTCTGGTTGCCCAAAAGGTGTCTAGAGAATCTTCCTGTGAATGTCTTCATGACACTACAAGGGAAGAAGACAAATCCTAGACCAAAGGCTTCATATGGTCCAAAGGCTTCATACAGACAGAGGACTCACCTGAGTCACCCTAACGCTGATGTTTTGCAGGGAAACCATACTCAAGCCTATGAATATGAGCGTGTTTCATCAAACCGCCATGTTCATAAGACCCAGAACTACTCTGCTTACTCTTATGAGTATTATTCACCACCTGCAAGACTATTTGCTAGGGCTTCAATGCCAAAGTTCTTATATGATGCACTTAGACTCATTGCTTCGAAGCCACCCCTGAAGATGTGGGCGGCTAAGAAAACCTAACTCTGTCTTGCAGGGAATGGTCTCTAGCCGGAAATCAAAGGCATCTAAAGCTATTGCTGGGGACCTAAAACATCTTGAGGGGCACAAGATAAAATGCCTACATGATCTTATTATGTATTTCATTTCTAAGTCGCTTAACATGCATCCTATCAGTTCTAACCTGGGTCTGAGCTTTCATAATTCACTTGCTTGTCAAATGCTTATGCTTCACAATACTCTTCGTGAAGCCTATCCCCCTAACTGTTCTATAGGGTATGACACCAGCTGCTTTAGAATGGATTATCGATAGCGGATGCACTAGTCATATGACTGGTGATCAAAGTCTTCTCATGGACTCAACCTTACATCCATCTGAGAAGAGTCACATCACATTTGCTGACACTGGTAAAAGCAAGGTATTGGGTCTAGGTAGAGTTGCAATCTCAAAGGATCAGCACATGGATAAAGTGATGCTTGTTGAATCCCTTGGCTTCAACTTAATGTCTGTCTCAATGCTTTGCGATTTGAACATGATTGTGATATTTGGAAAATATCGTTGCCTTGTTCTAATGGAATCTGACAAGTCTCTAGTCTTTGAAGGGTATCGAAAAGATGATTTGTACATGGTAGATTTCTCAGCAGGACCACAACTTGCTGTATGTCTTCTTGCAAAAGCTTCAGAGTGCTGGCTCTGACATCAGAGGCTAGGGCATGCTGGCATGAGGAACTTGCATACTCTCGCAAAGAAGAAGCACGTCATAGGCATCGAGGGCGTCAAGTTCAAGAAGGATCACTTATGCGGTGCCTGTGAAGCTGGAAAGATGACGAGGACCAAGCATCCCTCGAAGACAATCATGACAACGACTCAACCCTTTGAACTGCTACACATGGACCTCTTCGGCCCTACTCACTACTCTACTGTTACTACTACTGCTTGTCTCTATGGCTTCGTCATTGTTGATGATTATTCAAGATATACATGGGTACACATAATCCTCTACAAGACTAAAGTGCAGGATGTCTTCAGACGCTTCACCAATCGAGCCATGAACAACTATGGCGTCAAGATCAAGCACATCAGAAGTGACACTGGCACTGAATTCAAGAACACCGGCCTCGACAGTTATCTTGATACATTGGGCATCACTCATGAGTTCTCAGCTCTGTACACGCCACAGCAGAATGGCATCATGGAACGCAACAACAGAACACTCATTGAGATGGCTCGGACGATGCTCGATGAATACAAGACACCAAGAAAGTTCTGGCCTGAAGCTATTGATACTGCATGCCATGTCATCAACCATGTTTATCTTCACAAGCTTCTGAAGAAAACATCCTATGAACTCCTCACTGAGAGCACCTGCCAAATGTGCTAGATAAAATTCCACCCAATGAATCCATCAAGCTTATGGGAACTGGAGAAATCATACCATCTGAAGTACAGCCTGAAGAGCAACTTATCATTTCTGCACCTAATCAACCTGAAGACAATGCTCAGCCTGAAGACAATCCTTCAAACGATGACAATGATCAGCAAGAGCAAAATCTTCATCCAGTTCATCCTCGTGTTGCAAATGAAGTACAGATTGAGAAGATAATTGATAGCATCAATGCACCTGGTCCACTCTCTCGTTCAAGGGCAACACAGCTAGCAAATTTCTGTGGGCACTTTGCATTCGTCTCAATATCTGAACCCAAGAAAGTTGATGAAGCCTTCATGGAACCTGAATGGATTCAAGCTATGCAAGAAGAGCTTCAACAGTTCGAGATGAATAATGTATGGGAACTGGTCAAGCGTCCTGATCCTCGTAAACACCATATCATAGGTACTAAATAGTTATATCGCAACAAGCAAGATGAGCATGGTCAAGTTGTCAGAAACAAGGCTCGTCTCGTTGCTCAAGGATACACTCAAGTTGAAGGAATTGACTTCGATGAAACATTTGCTCCTGTGGCTAGGCTTGAAGCTATTCGCATACTGCTAGCCTATGCAAATCATCATAACATCCTTCTGTATCAAATGGATGTGAAGAGTGCCTTTCTCAATGGCAAGATTGAAGAAGAAGTGTATGTTGCACAACCGCCTGGTTTTGAAGATCCAAACCATCCTAACATGGTTTACAAGCTCAACAAGGCACTGTATGGCCTTAAACAAGCCCCTCGTGCTTGGTATGACACACTCAAAGACTTCCTGAAGAGCAAAGGCTTCAAACCTGGTTCCCTCGATCCCACACTCTTCACGAAGACATATGATGGTGAACTGTTTGTGTGCCAAATATATGTGGATGACATTATCTTCGGCTGCACTAATCAAAAATACAGTGATGAGTTTGGACACATGATGCAAGAGCAATATCGGATGTCCATGATGGGTGAGCTAAAGTTCTTCCTTGGTCTTAAAATATGACAACAACGCAACAGCATCTTCATACCTCAAGAGAAATACCTCAAAGATTGCCTGAAGAAGTTTGGAATGCAAGACTGCAAAGGTTACACGACACCAATGCCAACCAAGAGTCAGATGACAACTCCATGATTGATTCTTTGCTTTATTTATGTGCATCTAGGCCAGATATCATGCTTAGTGTTTGCATGTGTGCACGATTCCAAGCGGCACCAAAGGAATCGCATCACTCAGCTGTGAAGCGAATTTTTCGATATTTGGCTTACACCCCAACACTAGGATTATGGTATCCAAAGGGCTCAGAGTTTGATCTAGTTGGATTCTCGGATGCCGATTATGCTGGTGACAAGGTGGATCACAAGTCTACATCAGGCACATGTCACTTTCTGGGACGATCACTTGTGTGTTGGTCTTCAAAGAAGCAGAACTATGTATCTCTCTCCACTGCTGAATCTGAACACATTGCTGTTGGATCTTGCTGCACTCAGCTTCTATGGATGAAGCAAACACTCAAAGACTATGGCATTCATCTGAAGCAAGTGCCACTCTACTGCGACAATGAAAGCGCCATCAAGATTGCCAACAACCCAGTTCAGCACTCGAAGACAAAGCACATTCAAATCCGTCATCACTTTCTCAAAGATCATGTCATGAAGGAGGATATTGATATCATTCACGTCAACACTGAAGAGCAACTGGCAGATATCTTCACAAAGCCCTTGGATGAGAAAAGGTTTTGCAAGTTGCGATGTGAGCTAAATATCTTGGAATCCTCAAATGTCCTGTGATCAGGCACACATCCTAACACTTATGCATGTTGACGACTTAGATGTGCAACACACGAAGTAACGTATATCTTCAATTAATGAAGACTTACACTCTGAGTGTGAATACATTAACACAGAATTTGACTTGGGAGCACCACGATAATTGTGCGCCATGTCTGGGTCTAATACTTCCTATACGGTGGGTAATGCCACCACCAAACTATTGTTTGGATTGTTTTCTGTTGGCGTTACATTTGCTATGTCTTCACATTTGGTTTGTCTTCAAATTTCAACATGACTTCATGTTTATCTTCACTATATCGATTTGGTCTTATTCGGATATATTCATATATTAGCGTTCTGTCCTCTACAACATTCACTTATAGCTATGTCTTCTCGTTTGAATCTTTTGAACTAAGTGAATGTGATCGGACCCTAACCTTTCTATGCTCCCGTCTCAAATCTATCTATCCAAATCATATGCATTCTATTGAAACTGTCGAATGTCTTCTCTGCGTCCTTGTCAGCAGAAGATACAGAGACAAACATTAAATTTGTTTTAAATGCTCAATCCTTTTTGCCTGAAACCCGGAGAAGCGGGAACGACCACCCGACAATCCAGGCGTGCGTGGGAACATGGAACAACCTCCAATGTGTTGCATGTTTTCCATGTGTCCTTCAGATGTGAACTGCGAGGGGCACCTACGTAATAACACTGTGTCGTCCCTGTCCCTATAAATACAGGCCACACCCCAGTCATTATCTCTTCTTCCACTTCTCCTTCTCGCACAAACCCTAGCGGCACCGCTAGCCCTCGACGATGCCGGGGACGAAGCGCTTAGCTGCCGCGACCTCACCGACGCCGTCCTCACATCGGTCGCGGACATCGTCTTCTCCGCCGTTGTCGTAGGTGTCCTCCGTCGCCAAGTTAGGGCACAGAAGATTGAACTGCTCGGCCTCATCTTCGACTCCGTCTAGCAGTTCTTAGTGTGGTAAATAAAACCTCTTTTTACAGTCCTTTTGATCTGATAGATTCATCCTTTTCAACCACAAGTGGTTTCTGTCCCTACAAAGTTGGATCTATCTTGTTCTGCATCTCATAACATGCCTAGTATATTCACTTATGCTTCATAAAGTAGTTAGATTCCTCACTTGTACTTATTCTTGGATTCGTACAAATCTGGAACCAACTTTCAACATATGAGTGAATGTCTTCGCACTATGAGGTCAATGTCTTCTAAACTGATTTATCTTCAAAATCTTCTGAGAATGCATATGACCTCTTCCCCTTCCCTCGCATCTCTAATGCTGTCATGGGTACATGTCCGTGGGAGAATCCCTTGGTTCTCATCGTCTGCATTCATTTGCAGAATTCTTACAGCATCACATCAATTCTCCCGAAGCTAATTCCTGTCTGACCAGCAAAAGGAATCCTTTGCAAGTTATGAAGCCATTCAGTCTGAACTTCATGGCGACAGAAAGATCGGTCAGGAAGGGCGGCAAACAGCACCGTGAAAACACTGCTAAGGACCTGCCACCAGATCTCTATGAGCTATACAAGTCCGATCCAGAGGAGACCTATGGAGAATGCAAGAATCGAATCCAATGGATTCGAAGACATTGGGCAGAGGAATGGTTCAAGTACAGATTTTTCACTGACGAATATGCTGAAAAGAATGCCATCAAGGGCCCCTGGAGATATTATATACAAAGGTCTTCAACCCAAGTCAAAGTCCGAAGCTATTGCTCAAGGCTACTACCCTTGCATGATCCGTGGACCTCAGCCTGCTAATGCCGACCCATCCTCTCTGTTATGGTGTCGTGAAGACAATCTCTTTAAGCGCAACTTCTAGTTTGCCAAAACTTCTGCCAAAGAGAACAAGAAGTCGCTTGGGTTAGACTTCAACCCCGGTCCCTTCGCTCCTCGTGCTGACGGCACACGCGATGCGGAACCCAATATTGTTGGGCCCTTCTACAACTTTGAAGGTCTCATCACTCACATTCAGGTTCAAGGGGCAGTCGTGGATCACTATGCAGATGACGCCGATTTTGACGAAGCTCCTGCACCACCGAAGCATGTGAAGCAAAAGAAACCAAAGGCTTCAAAGCCCTCCTCTGCACCAAAAGTTTCATGGGCAAAGCCTCTGGCCACTGTACCTCCTGAAGCCAGTGTGCAGTCTGAAGATCTCTCTCGCATCTCCAAGTCTGACAAGATGAAGAAGCCCATGCAACCAATTGGTCAAGCATTGACCCCTGCTGCCGTTCTGAGGAATGAGAATGAAGCCATTGATCTGTCTAGCAACGACGATCTTGGCGATGATGCTCTTGAGCTGCTTATAAAGAGCAAGCAAGAGGCGGAAATCTTCAATGATCTTCCCCTCTTTGATGTGGAGATCATGTACAAGTTCATTGATGAGTGGTTCCACAGCCCAGACCTCAGTTTTGATGATCTTCAACTCCCAATTGGCCTCAGCGTCTCCTTCCATGGAGCCATTGCTCCTGAGCTAGCTCTTGCACAGAGAATTGTTGAGCTAAAGCACAAGATTGACTATGAAAAGGCTTAGTTCAAGAAGCACATGGCCAAGCTCAACGTGGAAGACGTCCAAAACTTCAAGGTCATGCTACATGAGCTCAAGGAGGCGTTCCACAAGAAACGTGAAGAAGCTAAAGGTTCTCGAGAGCGCATGAAACACCTGGCTGCCAAATGTGTTCAAGGCTACAATGAGGCTGAAAAGCGCAAGGCTCCGGGGCGACCTGGCATCGACCCCAGAATGGCTGCCAAGAAGAAGAAGAAGCCTGCTATGGCCCAACCTGAACCATCAAGGCAGGAAGAACCTCACATTGTCTTCCCTCCCAGCATGACAGGCTCGAAGCCTAAGGTCCCCACAGTGGCTTCGGAACTCAATAAGACATGGGCAGCTAAAGCCAAAGCCCGCAAGCGCAAGACCAAGCACACCACTGACGACGCTCCACCAACAAAAAAGAGGAAGACAAAGAAGAAAGATCGGGCTACTCCCACAGAGCCCCTTGTTGTCGAGCCGATCTCAGTGGCTCGTCCTGCATCTGAACATAGGGAGCGCCAGTTGATAATTCATGAGCCTGCTTCCACAGAGGCTCCTGAAGTTGAAGACATTCCAGCTGTTGACCCCATCGCAGCTGAAGACATTGGTCATCAAGACAATGTTGAAGATGATGAAGTCCTTCCTCGGATCGAACACAATGTGGTATCATTGCCTGTTCTCACGAACAACGAACTCATCAGCATTGGTCGTCCATTGACGCCAATTGCTTAGGATGACTCATGGGCTGATCACCCAGAAGACTCCCCCCGTCAAGAAGAATCACCAAGTACTCCCCCACCTCAAGTCACCTCTCTGGTGCTTGAAGACAATGACTCTGTGGCCCAAGCAACTCCATCTTCACAAGCATCGCCAGCGTTCCGCAGGCTTCGCAAAGGACCAAGGCCACAGGTCACTCTGTCAAGTGTTCCAGAAGGAGAAGAGCGCCAATCCCTTTCACACCAAGTCTTTCCTGAAGCCTCTCCTACTGCGAACATCCCCGAGTCTGAAGCCAAAGCGGCTGAAGATATTCCGGCTGCATCAGCCGATGAACAAGAAGAACCAAGAGATGAAGAACGTGTTGCTACACCCCCGTCCAACCCTGAAGTTGTTCTCGAGGAGACTGTGTCCGACCCTCCAGCTACTCGAGTGGAGATTGAAAACTCTGAGGCGGCCACTAACACCAACACTGAAGCCAATGATGTTGTCATGGCCGAAGCTAATGTGGCGCCTGAAGCTAATATGGTGCCAGAAGTGAATGCACCTGAAGCCAATGCTGCACCCGAAGCAAATCCGCAGCTCGAAGACAATGTCTCTGCTCCTGTACCACCTCCCAGGACACACACCATTGAGCAAGCATTCGTGTTGGGAACTCTAAGTCATTTTCGTTGGTGGGAAAAGTATGCTTCTCAAAATGTTTTTATCTCTCAATTTTAGCTTTGAGCTCTGGCACCTCTACAAATCCCTACTTCCCTCCGCGAAGGGCCTTTCTTTTACTTTATGCATTTTATTTTTGAATTTGAGTCTCCATCTTCTCTTATAAAGAACCAACTAGGAGGAACTATGATCCTACTTGAGCATTGGGTGTAGTTAATATGCGAGTGTGTTTCATAAATGGATCAATGATTGAGTATAATGGGCTGGGGATAGCTTATTTTAGCGTTGATATTTTGAAAGACATGGTTGCTTGTTGGCATGCTTGAGTATTTAAATTATTAAGTCAAAACTAGACTATTGCTTTGAACAATATAAAAGTCCAAATGTCCATGCTATAAAGAAAAGAATATGATATGACATGTTAGGCGGCATTCCACATAAAAAATTATGTTTTTATCATTTACCTACTCGAGGACGAGCATGAATTAAGCTTGGGATGCTGATACGTCTCCAATGTATATATGATTTTTTTTACTGTTCGATGTTGTTATATTATCAACCTTGGATGTTTTATAATCATTTTATAGTCATTTTATATCATTTTTGGTACTAACCTATTGACATAGTGCCAAGTCCCAGTTGTTGTTTTCAGCATGTTTTTTAAATCAGAGGAAATCAATATCAAATGGAATCCAAACACAGCGAAACTTTTTGGAGCACCTAGGACCAGAAGACAACCAATGGGCCGAAGAAGCACCTAGGGGTGCTCCAAGGGGAGCACAACCCACCAGGGCGCGTCAGTAGGCCCAGGCGCGCCCTGGTGGGTTGTGCCCACCTCGGGTGCCCCTTGAACCGCCTCTTTGCTCTATAAATACCCCAATATTCTAGAAACCCTAGGGGAGTCGATAAAAATCAATTCCAGCCGCTGCAGAGTCTAGAACCACCAGATCCAATCTAGACACCATCACGGAGGGGTTCACCACTTCCATTGGTGCCTCTCCGATGATCCGTGAGTAGTTCTTTGTAGACCTTCGGGTCCGTAGTTAGTAGCTAGATGGCTTCCTCTCTCTCATTTGATTCTCAATACAATGGTCTCTTGGAGATCCATATGATGTAACTCTTTTTTGCGGTGTGTTTGTTGGGATCAGATGAACTTTGAGTTTATGATCAGATCTATCTTTTTATCCATGGAAGTTATTTGAATCTTCTTTGATCTCTTATATGCATGATTGCTTATAGCCTCATATTTCTTCTCCGATATTTGGGTTTTGTTTGGACAACTTGATCTATTTGTCTTGCAATGGGAAGAGGTGCTTTGTAGTGGGTTCGATCTTATGATGCTTGATCCCAGTGACAGAAGGGGAACCGACACGTATGTATTGTTGCTACTAAGGATAAAACGATGGGGTCTATCTCTACATAGATAGATCTTGTCTACATCATGTCATCATTCTTATTGCATTACTCCATTTCCCCATGAACTTAATACACTAGATGCATGCTGGATAGCGGTCGATGTGTGGAGTAATAGTAGTAGATGGATGCAGGAGTCGGTCTACTAATCTTGGAAGTGATGCCTATATAATGATCATTGCCTGGATATCGTCATGGTTATTTGTTCTATCAATTGCCCAACAGTAATTTGTTTACCCACCGTTTGCTATTTTTCTTGAGAGAAGCCACTAGTGAAACTTACGCCCCGGGTCTCTTCTTTAATATATTTGCCTTCGCGATCTATTTTATTTGCCTTTTATTTTCAGTTCTATTAAACAGAAAATACAAAAATACCTTGCTGCAATTTATTCTTATTTATTTATTTGGTGTTCGATCTATCAATCTACTATAATTTACTCACATCCGTTTTGCCAATTTCCGGCATCGTTACCCGAAAGGGATTGACAAACCCTTTAATATGTCGGGTTGCAAGTAGTTGTTATTTGTGTGCATGCACCGCTTACATGTTGTTGCTTGGTTCTCCTACTAGTTTGATAACCTTGGTATCGTCACTGAGGGAAATACCTACCGTCGTTGTGCTGCATCATCCCTTCCTCTTTGGGGAAATACCGACGTAGCTTCAAGTTGCATCAGAAGGCCATGCTGAAGAAGTCTGTTGTGAAGAAATCTTCAAGATTTATGCCCTCACGGCCAAGTTCTTCAACGGCCAAGCCCTCAGGGAAAATTCCTCAAGCAACTTCTTCAAGGGCAGTGCCAATCCCCTCAGTTGCTTCAAAATCCCCAGCAACTGTCACAAAGTTCTCAACACTCGTGCACCTTCAAAACTTGTCAAAGGACTGCTGGTTTTTCCATTGCCTCGCGGGCATCTGCATCTTCCTCAGCTCAACCACAATCCACAAGTGGTCCAACTCTGCTGAAGGTCACGACCACTGCTGGACGTGGAACGAGGCCAAGTCCTCACAAGAAGCAAGTGACATTCCATGTTCCGTCTGATGACGATGAAGCTGATGATGAAGAATTGAATGAAATCATCAAAGGCAGATTGGAAAGGGTTGCACGAGTCAAGGGCAATGATGTGCCTCCCATGTTGGATCCTAAGAAGATCCTAGACTTCATTGAAATATGGCACAAAGATCCCAACGCTCCACTCCCTGACCTGAATCTCACTCTTGGTCAAAGTCACATGCTCAATGCCTTCATGGGCGAAGAAAAGTGGAAATTTGAGAAGGCCAGGAGAGTAAAGAAGGATCAATACAAGAAGGAAAGATATCTGAGAAACAACATTCTTTCACTGGCTCCTGAAGAACTTGTCACTGTTTAGAAGGAAATGAGAGATCTCAGTGATGAATTTGACAGATATCATGCAGATTAGCTCGGTGCCGAAGTCAGATTTGTCAAGATTGCCAAGAACCTCAAGGGAGATGTTGCAGGATCATCGCAACAACAAATTCCTCAGGATGAAGCTTCTGTTTAGTTTGCTGAAGAAAATGAAAGCGCAGCTGATGAAAATTAGACTGGTGAATAAGCTACCAGGGATGCTGAAGAAATTCCAGCTCTGGAAGAAAATGCCAGGGCAATCACCAAAGGTGCGCCTGAAGAAACTGAGAATGCCAGGGGGATTGCATCAGTTGTGCCTGAAGAAAATGCTCCAACCTCATCTGCTCCTCTAGCAAAATCTTCAAATGTGAAGAAAACCACTCTTCTTTGTGCATCAGAAGTGAAGAAAACAAAAGCTGCGGAGAAGGTAGCCGTAAGGAAGATGGAAGCATCAACCTCTGTAGAGTCCTAAGCTCCCAAGAAAGTGAGGACTTTGACGAGCTCTTTAATGGAACCAATTGATGTTGTTCCAATATCTATAGTGCCATCAAAGGAGCTTATTGCATTTGGTGAAGAATATGTCATTCCAGATGACACTGATGAAGAAAATCCTTCCACTGCTTCCTCAGAGCAGTTGGATAAAGAAATTAATGTGGAAGATGTTGTTTCCACACCATTGGTATCATCGCATGTGCCTCAGTTCACAGCTGAAGAGGCAAGCGTTGAAGAAATTGAAGAAGATGTGGACATTGGCTCTACAAATCCTGTGCTAAATGATGACTATTGGGAAAATCTTCACCCCAATTCACGAATTGCCACACCTCTACATCCAATTCCTCAGTCCCCTGTGCAAACTGAAGAAATTCTAATAGGATCGGAAGGACGTCAAGCTTCACTTCAGTCCATACCTCAAGAAATGGAGAACCAGACTGCTGCTAATGAAATTGCCGCTGAAATTCGTCAGTCTGAAGTACCCGAAGTTGTGACTTAAGAGGTTGTGAGACCATCAACAACAAATCTTCAGCCCGAGCCGCAAAATCCTCATGCAAAGAGGGCAAAATTCAAGAATGTCGATTTCTTCGCTGAGCATCAATTCTTCACTGATGCAAATCCATATGACTCAGCAAGACTGAGGCGCAAGAGGTTTTGGACTGCAAGCGAAATGACCATTTTATGCAGCTATTCTCTTTGACAAGGACAATGTATTTCACCACCGCTAAATTCCTCATGTGGATATGGAGTCCATTCCATGCTTTCAACCAGTTCTCAATGTTCTTCACGAAGCTAGACTCCACAATTTTTGTGCTGATATTTTTGATTGGAATGAAGAACTAACTCTCCAGTTCTACGCAACTCTGCACCTCACTGGCAATGTGGCTGATGTCAATTCATGGGTGCTTAACTGGATGACTGAGAACACTCACTATTATGCGCATGAAATATTCGATCCCACTTGGTCTATTTTGTCTCATCTTTACAGTGACAAAGACCTCAAGAAGATGGACTTTCAGTAGAACTTTGACTGGGCTCAACCTCCCTCGAAGAAATTCAAGAAGGTCAAAGTTCCTCGGCTGGTCACCAGTTCATATTCTTCATCGCACTAGACGGATGAAGCTGAGGGTCTGGATGACACTGCGGTAGGCCGTACGACGACAAACGACCCCGACAACACTGGCGCTCCTCCATCGACCTCATGATGATATTCTTCAGGGGCATTAGTCCTCATTTTTCGTCCCTTTTGGTCATTCGATGACAAAGGGGGAGAAATTTGAGTTAGTCTTCAAGCGGGTCTTATATATGGGCTGTTTTTTTCATTAAGTTACAACTCTCGCTCTTCTGAAGTGTTTGTTGGTTGAGTTGTAAACTTAAGTCCGATGGTGGACTGATACTTTTGAACCGCTTTCTGCATGCTTATTTCCTCAAGTACCTTAATGCATGCATGCTAGATTTCGTCAGACATCATTTTTCATCATGCATTTCAAATTCTTCATATCATATGTTAAATGCGTGTATGAATTACAAGATATAGGGGGACATCTCCATGATTTTATTCTACAATGTACATTTGAAATCCAATGCAAATTCCTCAAATATGCACATGTTCAGGGGGAGTTCTTCTATATCTTGCAACAAAATTCCTCAATATCAGTATTTACACTTCATATGTTTATCCCCGTTGAAAACTTAACCTATTTGTCATCAATCACCAAAAAGGGGGGATTGTAAGTGCATCTAGTGCACCTTAGTGATTTTGGTGTATTGAAGACTTATAGGTTAAGGGACTAATGTGTTTGTGAGTGTACACAAGTTGTATAAGTCTCTGAGGAGTTTGATATTTCCAAGGAAAGTCGACCCCTAAAAATGAATGTCTTCATTTGAAGACTTTGGTTTTCTTGAATACTTTGAAAATGAGGAAATTGGTGTGACCTTGAAAACGTTGATATTGATGCAAGGATTATGAAGCGTGAAGACTTTTGTTTTCATAGTTTCATTTTCCTTTCTTGATTCATAGGAAACATCGTACTGTTAAAGGGGGTCGAGGTAAAATTAGGGAAGAATTTCCAAGTGATGCTCATCTCAAAGCCTACACTACCCAATCCTTCGAGTGAAGCCTCTGGAAATGACATAAAGTTCAGTCAATTTCTTCAGTGACAGAGATGAAGATCTTCTGATCTCTGAGGAATTTGTTCTGACTGAGGAGTTAGGAGTTCGCCAGTGTGGATTGCCTACAAGTGAGGAACATGATAGCCCTGAGGAATTTGAGAGCTCAAATTTCCGACCGTTGATGTGCTACGCGTCAGCTATCCCAAATATCTTATCCACCTAATGGTCATATCATTAAGGGTATTTATGTCTTATCATGTCAGGCTGCTCGCCGGCTATAAATAACCGCCCCCTCAACCACTAGTTGGTTGGATGCTCCGAGAGAAACTGACACTAGGCATTTAGAGCATACCACCTGCGAGGACTTTGAGAAAAAATCACCTGTGAGGAAAAACCTAAACCCAAACACCTACAACCCAAAGTGATTGAGCATCACTGAAGAGATTATTCCGGTGTGAAACCAATGCTTGTTACCTTTGAAGACTGTGCATCTTCCAGACGGTTAGGCATCATGGTCTAGAGCATCCGAGAGGAATTGTGGATCACCGAGTGTCCAAGTCTATGAAGGTTTGGAAATCACCTAAAGACTTACCACGAATGATTGGGCAAGGTCTATGTGACCTTGGCTCAAGGAGAATACGGTAAGGATTGTGTGTCCTGGGACTGTGTGTCCCTTGGTTTAAATACCAAGCCGCTCCAACCAGACGTACAACTGTCACATCAGTTGGAACTAGTCTATCAAATCACTGTCTTCACCGAGCTACTGGTTCTATTTCCTCAACCCTTTCATTTCCTCATTCATGTGTTGATCAAATTGATTGTTACTGTTTGAAGACTTTGACTAAAGACTTTCTCAACTTCCTCAATCCTATTTCTTCAATCATCTTGTTTTCTGCCTGCCTATCCTGATTACACGCTACATATTCTCTGTGTATGTTTCATTTCATCATGATGCCTATGATACTATCTTATTATGCATGCACATGAGTACTTATTCCTCTGCTTGGATTTCGTCACTTAGCAAATTCCTCAAGTAGAAATTCCTCATTGACGAATTTGTAAAACTCACCTATTCACCCCCCCCTTCTAGTCGATATAACGCACTTTCACCATCCACGAGGGAACCCTGGAAGAGAAGACGGCAGAAGACGCCCGGACATCCGACACCCCTCCTAGAAATCCAGTAGAGGAGTATAGCAGCTACGACCATCAGATGGGCGGACATCCAGCCCGAGCCCCGAACATCCGGTGCCTCCGGAAGCCCTGGACATCCGTGTTGGGGAACGAAGTAATTTCAAATAAATTCCTACGCACACACAAGATCAAGGTGATACATAGCAACGAGAGGTGAGAGTATCATCCATGTGCCCTCCTACACCGTAAGTGGAAGCGTTATGAGAACGCGGTTGATGTAGTCGTATGTCTTCATGATTCGACCGATCCAAGTACCGAACGCACGGCACCTCTGAGTTCAGCACACATTCAGCTCGATGACGTCCCACGAACTCCGATCCAGCAGAGCTTCACGGGAGAGTTCTATCAGCATGACGGTGTGATGATGGTGATGATGTTGCTACCGACGCAGGGCTTCGCCTAAGCACTACTACAATATGATCGAGGTGGATTATGGTGGAGGGGGGCACCGCACACGGCTTGGAACAATCAACTTGTGTGTCTTTGGTTCCCCCCCCCCCCGCCCCCATATATAAAGGAGCAAGGGGGGAGGCCGGTCGGCCTTGGTGCGCCCCAAGGAGAGGAGGAATCCTCCTCCTAGTAGGAGTTGGATTCATCCTTTCCTAGTCCTACTTGGAAGGGGGAAGGGGGAAGGAAAGAGAGGGAGAGGGAGAGGGAAAGAGGGGCCGCCACCCCCTCCCCTAGTCCAATTCGGACTCCTCATGGGAGGGGGCACACCACCTCCTGGGCTGCAGCCCTCTCTCTCCCCTCAGGCCCACTAAGGCCCAATACTTCCCCGGGGGGTTCCGGTAACCCCTCTAGCACTCCGGTTTTCTCTGAAACCATCCGGAACACTTCCGGTGTCCGAATGTAGCCGTCCAATATATCAATATTTATGTCTCGACCATTTCGAGACTCCTCGTCATGTCTGTGATCACATCTGTGACTCTGAACTACCTTCGGTACATCAAAACACATAAACTCATAATACCGATCGTCACCGAACTTTAAGCATGCGGACCCTACGGGTTTGAGAACTATGTAGACATGACCGAGACTCGTCTTCGGTCAATAACCAATAGCGGAACCTAGATGCTCATGTTGGTTCCTACATATTCAACGAAGATCTTTATCGGTCAAACCGCATAACAACATATGTTGTTCCCTTTGTCATCGGTATGTTACTTGCCCGAGATTCGATCGTCGGTATCCTCTTACCTAGTTCAATCTCGTTACCGGCAAGTCTCTGTACTCGTTCTGTAATACATCATCCCGTAACCAACTCATTAGTCACAATGCTTGCAAGGCTTATAGTGATGCACATTACCGAGAGGGCCCAGAGATACCTCTCCGACAATCGGAGTGACAAATCCTAATCTCAATCTATGCCAACACAACAAGCACCATCGGAGACACCTATAGAGCACCTTTATAATCACCTAGTTATGTTGTGACGTTTGGTAGCACACGAAGTGTTCCTCCGGTACTCGGGAGTTGCATAATCTCATAGTCATAGGAACATGTATAAGTCATGAGGAAAGCAATAGCAACATACTAAACGATCATCGTGCTAAGCTAACGGATGGGTCAAGTCAATCAAATCATTCTCTAATGATGTCATCCCGTTAATCAAATGACAACTCATGTCTATGGTTAGGAAACATAACCATCATTGATTCAACGAGCTAGTCAAGTAGAGGCAAATTAGTGACACTCTGTTTGTCTATGTATTCACACATGTACTAAGTTTCCAGTTAATACAATTCTAGCATGAATAATAAACATTTATCATGATATAAGGAAATATAAATAACAACTTTATTATTGCCTCTAGGGCATATTTCCTTCAGTCTCCCACTTGCACTAGAGTCAATAATCTAGATTACACAGTAATGATTCTAACACCCATGGAGTCTTGGTGCTGATCATGTTTTGCTCATGAGAGAGGCTTAGTCAACGGGTCTGCAACATTCAGATTCCTATGTATCTTGCAAATCTCTATGTCTCCCTCCTTGACTTGATAGCGGATGGAATTGAAGCGTCTCTTGATGTGCTTGGTTCTTTTGTGAAATCTGGATTCCTTTGCCAAGGCAATTGCACCAGTATTGTCACAAAAGATTTTTCATTGGACCCAATGCACTAGGTATGAAACCTAGATCGGATATGAACTCCTTCATCCAAACTCCTTCATTTGCTGCTTCCGAAGCAGCTATGTACTCCGCTTCACACGTAGATCCCGCCACGACGCTTTGCTTAGAACTGCACCAACTGACAGCTCCACCGTTCAATAAAAATACGTATCCGGTTTGTGACTTAGAGTCATCTGGATCAGTGTCAAAGCTTGCATCGACGTAACCATTTACGATGAGCTCTTTATCACCTCCATAAACGAGAAACATATCCTTAGTCCTTTTCAGGTATTTCAGGATGTTCATGGCCACTGTCTAGTGATCCACTCCTGGATTACTTTGGTACCTCCCTGCTGAACTAATAGCAAGGCACACCTTAGGTCTGGTACACAGCATTGCATACATGATAGAGCCTATGGCTGCAGCATAGGGAACATCTTTCATTTTCTCTCTATCTTCTGTAGTGGTCGGGCATTGAGTCTGAATCAACTTCACACCTTGAAACACAGGCAAGAACCCTTTCTTTGCTTGATCCATTTTGAACTTCTTCAAAACTTTATCAAGGTATGTGCTTTGTGAAAGTCCAATTAAGCGTCTTGATCTATCTTTATAGATTTTGATGCCCAATATATAAGTAGCTTCACCGAGGTCTTTTATTGAAGAACTCTTATTCAAGTATCCATTTATGCTATCCAGAAATTATATATCATTTCCAATCAGCAATATGTCATCCACATATAAGATTAGAAATGCTACAAAGCTCCCACTCATTTTCTTGTAAATACAGGCTTCTCCAAAAGTATGTATAAAACCATATGCTTTGATCGCACTATCAAAACGTTTATTCCAACTCTGAGATGCTTGCACCAGTCCATAGATGGATCGCTGGAGCTTGCATACTTTGTTAGCGCCCTTTGGATCGATAAAACCTTCAGGTTGCATCATATACAACTCTTCTTCCAGAAATCCATTCAGGAATGCAGTCTTTACATCCATTTGCCAAATTTCATAATCATAAAATGTGGCAATTGCTAACATGATTCAGACGGACTTAAGCATCTCTACGGGTGAGAAGGTATCATCGTAGTCAACTCCTTCAACTTGTCGAAAACCTTTCGCAACAGGTCGAGCTTTGTAGACAGTAACATTACCGTCAGCGTCGGTCTTATTCTTGAAGATCCATTTATTCTCGATGGCTTGCTAATCATCGGGGATGTCAACCGAAGTCCACACTTTGTTCTCATACATGGGTCCCATCTCAGATTTCATGGCCTCAAGCCATTTTGCAGAATCTAGGCTCATCATCACTTCCTCATAGTTCGAAGGTTCGTCATGGTCAAGTAACATGACCTCCAGAACAGGATTACCGTACCACTCTGGTGCGGATCTTACTCTGGTTGACCTATGAGGTTCGGTAGTAAATTGATCTGAAGTTACATGATCTTCATCATTAGCTTCCTCACTAATTGGTGTAGGAGTCACAAGAACAGATTTCTGTGATGAACTACTTTCCAATAAGGGAGCAGGTACAGTTACCTCATCAAGTTCTACTTTCCTTTCGAGAGAAACTCCTTCTCTAGAAAGGATCCATTCTTAGCAACGAATGCCTTGCCTTTGGATCTATGATAGAAGGTGTACCCAACTGTCTCCTTTGGGTATCCTACGAAGACACATTTCCCCGATTTGGGTTCGAACTTATCAGGTTGAAGCTTTTTCACATAAGCATCGCAGCCCCAAACTTTAAGAAACGACAACTTTGGTTTCTTGCCAAACCATAGTTCATAAGGTGTCATCTCAACGAATTTAGATGGTGCCCTATTTAACGTGAATGCAGCCGTCTCTAAAGCATAACCCCAAAACGATAGCGGTAAATCAGTAAGAGACATCATAGAACGTACGATATCTAGTAAAGTACGATTACGATGTTCTGACACACCATTACAATGTGGTGTTCCGGGTGGCGTGAGTTGCGACACTATTCCGCATTGTTTCAAATGAAGACCAAACTCGTAACTCAAATATTCTCCTCCACGATCAGATCGCAGAAACTTTATTTTCTTGTTATGATGATTTTCCATTTCACTCTGAAATTGTTTGAACTTTTCAAATGTTTCAGACTTATGTTTCATCAAGTAGATATACCCATATCTGCTCAAATCATTTGTGAAGGTGAGAAAATAACGATACCCGTCGCGAGCCTCAATATTGATCGGACCACACATATCAGTATGTATGATTTCCAATAAATCTATTTCTCGCTCCATAGTTCCGGAGAACGGTGTTTTAGTCATCTTTCCCATGACGCATGGTTCACAAGTACCAAGTGATTCATAATCAAGTGATTCCAAAAGTCCATCAGAATGGAGTTTCTTCATGCGCTTTACACCAATATGACCTAAATGGCAGTGCCACAAATAAGTTGCACTATCCTTATCAACTCTGCATCTTTTAGCTTCAATATTATGAATATGTGTATCACTACTATCAAGATCCATCAAAAATTGACCACTCTTCAAGGGTGCATGACCATAAAAGATATTACTCATATAAATAGAACAACCATTATTCTCATATTTAAATGAATAACCATCTCGCATTAAACAAGATCCAGATATAATGTTCATGCTCAATGCTGGCACCCAATAACAATTATTCAGGTCTAAAATTAATCCCAAAGGTAGATGTAGAGGTAGTGTGCCGACCGCGATCACATCGACTTTGGAACCATTTCCCACGCGCATCGTCACCTCGTCCTTAGCCAATCTTCGCTTAATCCGTAGCCCCTATTTCGAGTTGCAAATATTAGCAACAGAACCAGTATCAAATACCCAGGTGCTACTACGAGCATTAGTAAGGTACACATCAATATCATGTATATCACATATACCTTTGTTCACCTTGCCATCCTTCTTATCTGCCAAATACTTGGGGCAGTTCCGCTTCCAGTGACCAGTCTCTTTGCAGTAGAAGCACTCAGTCTCAGGCTTAG
Organism: Triticum dicoccoides; assembly: GCF_002162155.2. Taxonomy (NCBI): domain Eukaryota; kingdom Viridiplantae; phylum Streptophyta; class Magnoliopsida; order Poales; family Poaceae; genus Triticum; species Triticum dicoccoides. The sequence goes on along the minus strand of NC_041388.1, from coordinate 466,552,299 downwards.
GTCCAGACTTGGGCTTCTTCACTTGAGTAGCAACTTGCTTGCCGTTCTTCTTGAAGTTCCCCTTCTTCCCTTTACCCTTTTTCTTGAAACTGGTGGTCTTTTTGACCATCAACACTTGATGCTGCTTCATGATTTCTACCTCCGCGGCCTTTAGCATTGCGAAGAGCTCTGGAATCATCTTATCCATCCCTTGTATATTATAGTTCATCACCAAGCTCTTGTAGCTTGGTGGCAGCGATTGAAGAACTCTGTCAATGACACTATCAACAGGAAGATTAACTCCCAGCTGAGTCAAGTGGTTGTGGTACCCGAACATTCTGAGTATATGTTCACTGACATAACTATTCTCCTCCATCTTGCAGCTATAGAACTTATTCGAGACTTCATATCTCTCAATCCGGGCATTTGCTTGAAATATCAACTTCAACTCCTGGAACATCTCATATGCTCCATGACGTTCAAAACATCGTTGAAGTCACGGTTCTAAGCTGTAAAGCATGGCACACTGAACTATCGAGTAGTCATCAGCTTTGCTCTGCCAGACATTCATAACATCTGGCGTTGCTCCTGCAGCGGGTTTGGCACCTAGCGGTGCTTCCAGGACGTAATTCTTCTGTGCAGCAATGAGGATAATCCTCAAGTTACGGACCAGTCCATGTAATTGCTACCATCATCTTTCAACTTTGCTTTCTCAAGGAACGCATTAAAATTCAACGGAACAATAGCACGGGCCATCTATCTACAACAACATAGACATGCAAAATACTATCAGGTACTAAGTTCATGATAAATTAAAGTTCAATTAATCATATTACTTAAGAACTCACACTTAGACAGCCATCCCTCTAATCATCTAAGTGATCATGTGATCCATATCAACTAAACCATGTCCGATCATCACGTGATATGGAGTAGTTTTCAATGGTGAACATCACTATGTTGATCATATCTACTATATGATTCACGCTCGACCTTTCGGTCTCAGTGTTCCGAGGCCATATCTGCATATGCTAGGCTCGTCAAGTTTAACCCGAGTATTTTGCGTGTGCAAAACTGGCTTGCACCCGTTCTATGTGAACGTAGAGCTTATCACACCCGATCATCACGTGGTGTCTCGGCACAACGAACTTTCGCAACGGTGCATACTCAGGGAGAACACTTATACCTTGAAATTTAGTGAGAGATCATCTTATAATGCTACCGTCGATCTAAGCAAAATAAGATGCATAAAAGATAAACATCACATGCAATCAATATAAGTGATATGATATGGCCATCATCATCTTGTGCCTGTTATCTCCATCTCCAAAGCACCGTCATGATCACCATCGTCACCGGATTGACACCTTGATCTCCATCGAAGCATCGTTGTCGTCACGCCAACTATTGCCTCCACGACTATCGCTACCGCTTAGTGATAAAGTAAAGTAATTACATGGCGATTGCTTTCATACAATAAAGAGACAACCATATGGCTCCTACTAGTTGCCGATAACTATGTTACAAAACATGATCATCTCATACAATAAAATTTAGCATCATGTCTTGACCATATCACATCACAACATGCCCTGCAAAAACAAGTTAGACGTCCTCTACTTTGTTGTTGAAAGTTTTACGTGGCTGCTACGGGTGAGCAAGAACCGTTCTTACATACGCATCAAAAACCACAACGCGGTATAGTGATTGCTTTTTGATCTTCAGAAAGAACCCTGTTCATTGAATTTGATTCAACTAAAGCAGGAGAAACAGACACCACTAGCCACCTGTGTGCGAAGCACGTCGGTAGAACCAGTCTCGCGTAAGCGTACGCATAATGTTGGTCTGGGCCCCTTCATCCAACAATGCCGTTGAATCAAGAATCAACTAGTGACGGCAAGCAATATGTATATACCCACGCCAACAACTCCTTTGTGTTGTACTCGTGCATATAACATCTACGCATAAACCTGGCTCGGATGCCACTGTTGGGGAATGTAATAATTTCAACAAAATCTTACGCGCACGCAAGATCAAGGTGATGCATAGCAATAAGAGGGGAGAGTATCGTCCATGTAGCCTCGTAGACTGTAAGCGGAAGCATTATGAGAACACGATTGATGTAGTCGTACGTCTTCACGATCCGACCGATCCAAGTACCGAACGCACGGCACCTCCGATTTTAGCACACGTTCAGCTCAATGTCATCCCACGAACTCCGATCCAGCAGAGCTTCATGGGAGAGTTACGTCAGCATGACGGTGTGATGACGGTGATGATGTTGCTACCGACGCAGGGCTTCGTCTAAGCACCACTACGATATGATCGAGGTGGATTATGGTGGAGGGGGCACCACACACGGCTTGGAACAATCAACTTATGTGTCTTTGGGTGCCCCCCCCCCCCCGCCCCCGTATATAAAGGAGCAAGGGGGGAGGCTGGCCGGCCTTGGTGAGCCCCAAGGAGAGGAGGAATCCTCCTCCTAGTAGGAGTAGGATTCATCCTTTCCTAGTCCTACTAGGAAGGGGTAAGGGGGAAGGAAAGAGAGGGAGAGGGAGAGGGAAAGAGGGGCCGCGCCCCCTCCCCTTGTCCAATTCGGACTCCTCATGGGAGGGGGCGCGCCACCTCCTGGGTTGCAGCCCTCTCTCTCCCCTCAGGCCCACTAAGGCCCAGTACTTCCCCGGGGGGATCCGGTAACCCCTCCGGCACTTCGGTTCTCTCCGAAAGCATCCGGAACACTTCCGGTGTCCGAATATAGCCGTCCAATATATCAATCTTTATGTCTCAACCATTTCGAGACTCCTCGTCATGTCCGTGATCAGATCCATAACTCCCAACTACCTTCGGTACATCAAAACACATAAACTCATAATACCGATTGTCACCGAACTTTAAGCATGCGGACCCTACGGGTTGGAGAACTATGTAGACATGACTGAGATTCGTCTCCGGTCAATAACCAAAAGCAGAACCTGGATGCTCATATTGGTTCCTACATATTCTACGAAGATCTTTACCGGTCAAACCGCATAACAACATACGTTGTTCCCTTTGTCATCGGTATGTTACTTGCCCGAGATTCGATCGTCGGTATCCTCATACCTAGTTCAATCTCATTACCGGCAAATCTCTTTACTTGTTCTGTAATACATCATCCCATAACTAACTCATTAGTCACAATGCTTGCAAGGCATATAGTGATGTGCATTACCGAGAGGGCCCAGAGATACCTCTCCGACAATCGGATTGACAAATCCTAATCTCGATCTATGCCAACTCAACAAGCACCATCGGAGACACCTGTAGAGCACCTTTATAATCACCCAGTTACGTTGTGACGTTTGGTAGCACATAAAGTGTTCCTCCGGTACTCAGGAGTTGCATAATCTCATAGTCATAGGAACATGTATAAGTCATGAAGAAAGCAATAGCAACAAACTAAACGATCATCCTGCTAAGCTAACGGATGGGTGAAGTCAATCACATCACTCTCTAATGATGTGATCCCGTTAATCAAATGACAACTCATGTCTATGATTAGGAAACATAAACATCATTGATTCAACGAGCTAGTCAAGTAGAGGCAAACTAGTGACACTCTGTTTGTCTATGTATTCACACATGTACTAAGTTTCTAGTTAATACAATTCTAGCATGAATAATAAACATTTATCATGATATAAGGAAATATAGATAACAACTTTATTATTGCCTCTAGGGCATATTTCCTTCAATCCGCCCCCAGCCCGGACATCCGGCACCTGTGCGTGCACAGCCAAGCCAGAGGCCCAAGTATCCCCTCCTCACTTACCCCTTCGTGGACTAGCATATATATACTCCTTCCCCTTCCTCTAGTTAGGGTTAAGAAATAGGATAGCTCATTTGTATGTGAGCTTTGCTCCTAGTACTCTTCTCTTGAGAGAGAGAGAGAGAGACCACTCCATTGGAGTTCATGACCTCCTTTGGAGAAGATCCCATAGGGGAATCAAGACCCCATCATGGGAAGATCCTTCTAGGATTCAAGACCTCAACTCCTCCCAGGATTGGGATGAACTAGTTACCTCTTGTATCTTCTTGTGTTGGATTTGGACCTTTGTATCCCTCTTTGTGTATGTGGATTTAGCATATGTGTGATTGGATCTTGTCTATTTGAGTGTTTTCCCTCTCATGTTCTTCGTGGGATCCCCTCCATTTCGTGAAAGATCAGCCCCTAGGGTTCCACCCTAGATCACTAGACTTTCTACACTTGCATATCTAGAGATAGAGCAGCAGAAATAGTAAAGCATGAAATTTTGCGAGAAGTAAAGGGTAGAGTTGGAAGATCGAATGCAATGAGGACATGATGATTTTTGGCGTGGTTCCAATAGGTGGTGCTATCGTACATCCACATTGATGGAGACTTTACCCCACAGAGGGTACCAGTTGCGTGAGTCCATAGAGGGCTCCACCCATGAAGGGTCCACGAAGAAGCAACCTTGTCTATTCCATCATGGCCAACGCCCACGACACACTTGCCTCACTCGGGTAGATCTTCGCGAAGTAGGCGATCTCCTTGCCTTACAAACTCCTTATTTCAAATCCACGTGATCTTGGCGGCTCCCGGGTGACACCTAACCAATCTAGGAGACACTGCTCTCCAAAAGGTAATAGATGTTGTTTTGGTGATGAACTCCTTGCTCTTGTGCTTCAAATGATAGTCCCCTCAACACTCAATCTCTCACTCACAGATTTGGCTTGGGTAGGAGAAGGATTGGAGTGGAAAGCAACTTGAAGAGGCTAGACAAGGTTCAAATGGCAGGAATGGGATCCCTTGATCTCAACACATGAGTAGGTGATTCGATCTCACAAAACAAATGGTGGAAATTGTGTTTCGTTTTGATGGCTCTATTAGAGAGTAGGTGGGGTGGAGGGGTATAAATAGCCTTCACCCAAAATCCAACTGTTACACACTTTTTGACCCAAATTGGTGAGACCGAATATAAAACTCGGTGAGACCGATTAGTGTAAATGATATAAACGTTGGGCTTTCTGGTGGGACCGAAGTCGAACAACTCGGTGGGACCGAAGTCCAATGGCTAGGGCAAGACTCGGTCTCGGAATTTCTGATTGTTTCAACTCGGTGATGCCGAAGTGAAATAATGTCATCACACAAACTTGGCAATGCCATCTCGGTGGGACCGAGATTGTCATATCCCCCACTATCCCTGCGCTTGCCGAGTGGCCTGGCACCGCCACATGCTTGGCTCGCTTACCCTGCTGAGGAGGGGCTCCTGATCCCTGCCAAGGCAACAAAACCAAGATTAAAACAATGACCAAATATAGAAGGCTTCAATAAAAAGTTGGTCAATATACTTACTCCGGATCCCCAAGCATGGGGCTTAGCTCGTATGCCACGGGTGGCGGAGTTGCCCTCCCCCTCTTCAGAGTTGGAGGAGCGGAGCTTCCCGGCAGCTTTGAACTCATCGGTGGGGGCGAGGTCTCTGGCAGGATCGAGCTTTGCGAAGAAGCTGGGCTTGACTAGGGGCTCGGATCAACTGCCGTGGCCGCATGTCGCTTGGCGGGTGGGGTCTTGGCCTCCGACAAGCGAGTGGATTGGTGGTGTACCACCTCTAGCTTGTCGCCCTTGGAGGCGGTCTTCTTCACCCTTTTTTACGGCCTGCGAGGGAGTGTAGGCCGTTGGTCCTCAGTCGGCCTGCCTACGAAGGCAACGACTTGGCCCTAGCCCTAGGGCTTGAAGACCCATTTCGATCCCTTCCTCCTCCACCTCGGGCTACTCTGCCTCCTCAACCCTGCCTTCCTCTTGGTCCCCTACTGTTGTGGCATGAGGAATTCTAGCCCTGGCAGGATCAAGCTCGACAGCCTCCTCCATGGCGTGCTCTTCACTCCCCTCATCAGAAGAGCCCTCACCTTAAACTTCCTCCTCCTCTTCAAGCCTCGTTCCTCCAGTAGCCTAGAGTGCTCTGTCCTCCGCAATCCGCTTCGCAATAAACTCTTCCTTTGACTTGGAGGTGCGCTTGACAAGGTCGTTCTCCACCCTGCAAGATCTTTCTTCCAAGCGAGAGACCCAGTCCATTTCTGCATCCAGTTCGGGCAGTTGCCAGTCAGCTTCAACTCCGTAGGTGTTCGAGTCAGGAATCCATTGCAGGATTTGGCTCTGGGTAGAGTTGAAGTGCAGAGGGACAACCTTTGGTAGCAGATGGAATAGCCCAAGGCTGCCGAATAGCTGTTCGCACAACCAGCCATGGCCATATATCGACAGATTGTTGACGGGGCCTAGGTACAGGCGCATCCTGTCGGCAGAATCCCCCTATTCCTAGGAAAACCTATCCCTTTTCTGTAGCGGTGCGATGCGGCATCATAGGAAATCGGCCCCCACATGCTCGACGGTTAGCCCGGCAACTCTAAGGCGTGCAATCCTATTCAGTGTTGGGCGAAGCATGTCGTCGGTGAGGCCCAACTTACTCCAGTCGCTGCCGTGTGTGACGCATTCAGTCCGCGCTGAGCAGAACTCGGGAGCATCCTTGTCCTGGATCTAGCACCAATCCGCCCTCCATTCCTCCCACCTACTGCGCTCCTGACCGGGGAGATAATCCCATTCTTCCTTCTTGCCCTGGGGACTCCAGCCTATGTTTCCCGAGCAGTGAGATTTGTCTTCTATCTGAGGGATGAAGAAGTGCCTAAACAGATCCACGTTGGGGGAAACTCCAACAAAGTTCTCGCATAGATGGGCGAAGATTGCCATGCACACCATTGCATTGGGCATGAAATCCAGAAGATGGAACCCATACACTGTCATAATGGCGCAGAAGAAATCGGGGAAGGGGGAGGTGAGGCCGCAGAGCAAGTACGCGCTGAAAAAGCGGTACGACTTCGACGTAATCTTTGCCCCCTCCGGCAGGACCACACGCGCCCCATGCCCTTTTGGGACTTCCCTTCCCCACGTGTAGGCATACCTCGTGATTAAGGTGTTGCCATCCAGGCTTGACGGGAAGAAAACCACGTCTTCCTGTCACCGCTTGTCCAGTTCCTCCGCCCTCTTCTTCCTCCCCTCCGCCACGGTGTCTTTTGCGGCGACCGCCTGCTTCCCCTTCACGGCGCCCGTTTTTTGCCCCATCTCTTGTACTCACGGGATGGGCGAAATATCTAGCAGAGCTTTGGGGGTGGATGTTGGTGATGGGAGCGGTTGCTTGGCTTGAGGAAGAAGATGAAGGGAGAAGACACAGATACGAATGAGTAGAGCCCCTTCGTGTTGCCTTTTTATTGGGAACAGGCGCGGGGGCTGGCTCTTCGCTATTTTTTCCTTGGAAAGTTACCATTTTTGCAGGTGCATTACCCATTAACTACTACTGTTCCACAACCCAACGACCTGCGGTAATTACGCGGAGTGGATGTTGGGATGACTAGTCATCATAACAACAACTGCATGGGTAGCATTTCTTCGACACGTGTCTGTGCACTGTTTGGGGCCTAACCTAACGTGCCCAGCGACACGTTTGGCTCAGGCCCGGGGGCTTCTGTCGGGGTACACATATAGGGGTGTTTATTCCCCCAGACTTGTGCGCGGGCAAAGAGCCTCCGCTCCGGCATCCAAGGCTTGGCAAAGGAATGGCTACCCCAACATACAAAGCAAGATCAAGCCAGAGAAAACTGCTCTTCGTGATATCAAGGAGCGGATCAAGAAGACCAAACAAGATATACAAGGCAAGATACTCCAACAGGAGTGTCCCTTGCCGGTCAGGTGAGGTCAGCAAGGTCGATACCGCAAGCCAACAGTAAAGCCAAAATGCGCCAGCTACTCTTCCGGGGCAACCAAAGACCATGGCATGCACCTCTCCGAGAAGGCCCGACAACCCCTGCCCCCGGCAGGCATGGGATAACTACCACCGCTCCGCCGCATCGTGACGCCAATCACTTGTCCATGTGGTGTCAAGCCCTCCCGGAGATTTAGTGGCTCCCGATGAACACGTGGGAGCATGATGGAAGGTAGGTCATGTCCATGTGACACCCGTCCAGAGGTGTGTCAAGATGATAAGCTAAGGATGATTAAGCGGCATGGAAGGCTTGCCGGGTTTCACCGTCAGCACGACACCTAGCGATGCATTTAATGCATTTTGTCCTAACCGACAGAGTCAGGTATGATAGCACTGTTAGCTATATAATCTCTAGATAATGACTGTTTTGCCACTGTGGTTACCCTTAAGCTATAAAGGGGGTCCAAGGCAACCTTGAGAGGGATTCGGCCCCTCCCACACTTGTACGCGCGTAGTTGCTCTCCCAAGGCCACCTTGTCGGGCTTGAGAGCTGCGTGTTGTTGCATTGCCCACATCCAATCCACCAAAAGCAGGACTAGGGTTTTACGCCTCATAGCGGCCTGAACCTGGTAAAATTCGCCGGTGTCATCATCGTCGTGTTGTCTCATGGCCTCCGCTCTTGGTGCAACATGACCTCCCCCTTGCCCGCGCACCTCTCCGAGAAGGCCCGGCAAGCCCTGCCCCCGGCAGGCACGGGATAACTACCACCGCTCCACCGCATCGCGACGCCAATCACTTGTCCATGCGGTGTCAATCCCTCCAGGTGATTAAGTGGCTCTCACTGAACACGTGGGAGCATGATGGAAGGCATGTCATGTCCATGTGACACCCGTTTAGAGGCATGTCAAGATGATAAGATGGGGGTGGTTAAGCGGCATGGCAGGCTTGCCAGGTTTCACCCTCAGCACGACACCTAGCGATGCATTTAATGCAATTTGTCCTAACTAACAGAGTTAGGGATGATATCACTATTAGCTATCTAATCAATAGATAATGACTGTTTTGCCACTTTGGTTACCCCTTAAGCTATGAAAGGAGGTCCAAGGCAACCTTAAGAGGGATTCGGCCCCTCCCACACTTGTGTGCACGTAGTTGCTCTCCCGAGGCCACCTTGTCAGGCTTGAGAGTTGCATGTTGTTGCATTGCCCACATCCAATCCACCAAAGGCAGGAGTAGGGTTTTACGCCTCCCAGCGGCCCGAACCTAGGTAAAAATCGTTGGTGTCATCGTCGTTTTGCTGTCTCATGGCATTCGCTCTTCGTGCAACGTGACCTCCCCCTTGTCGAACCACAAAGGGGCTCATGGCCCCATAGGTGATCGTGCTCACCCATGACATGGAGCGCTCCTCGTCCCGCACCCAAGGAGTGAACAAGAGCCAGCCAGATGGGGAACGCTGAGAGGGGTCCACCTTGGCCCAAGCTCAAACCATGGAATCACCGGCAAGGGCGTCCACCGAGGTGGGGTTACCGAAGAGGTGGTTGTGGACCGCGCGCCGGCAGCTGACGTTGCCAGGGAAGGGGATGTCCTTCCACAGTAGCCACCATTGGGTAATCCTCTTATCCTTGCTTCTACTTTCTTAAATTACTTTGCTTCTTGGCCTTTGACTTAGCAGTATCCGGTCCCTTATTATTCCATCTGTTGATTTTTCTTGCAGCCCCGGCAACTGATGAACCTGAGCTCTTAAATGAGGTAGCTAGTATCGGAAAGGATGCTGCTGAGGAAGCGGCCAGGATTGCTGTCGCGGAAGGCTACAAACAGACTGCCGGGGACATCCAGGAGTTCTTAGAAGAAATAGAGAAGACCCCTGGCAGCACTTTTGGCCTAGGTATAGTCATCAAGTAGAAGGCTCCTCTCCAATCCATGTCCCTCTCCCCATGAACAATCCTCCGGCCATAGCCTCACACCCCTCTCCAAGCAAGCTGGCATTAGTCCTCGCCCAACCTGGGCTCGCACCTCCCAGCTCATCTGCTGTAGCGGGCATGGATTTTGATGAAGAGATCAGACGCATACTAGCACCGTCGTCCCAGAGAGTTGAAGAAACTAGCGATTCTACTGACAGTGCCAAGGATTTGTCCTTCCTGGAATCCATGGCGGCAGGGTTAAAAGATGTGCAGCACGGGTACAGTCTCAAGCCACAGGCAGTCGAGGAGTAACATGACTCCGTCACTCTTATGGGTAAGAAGCTAGTGGACAAGGCAATGAACTACGAGAATGGTACAAGAAGCAGTCTCATTCCATCATGCGGCAAGAGGTGTTGACCATGGCCAAGGAAGACATCACTGCCCAGGTGGTTCGCTTGGCGGAGCGTGAAGCGCTTCTAAACACCAAGGAGAAGGACATCTTAGCTCAAGAAGGAAATCTCGAAGCCACCCTCCACGTCAAGGATGAAGAACGGGAGGCTCTTGTCCAGTAGCGTACCCAGGATTTGGAGGATAGGCCTAAGGCCACACTTAGCGCACTCTCTTCTGAATCCTTGGCCCAATCGAAGAAGATTACTGACGAGCTAGCTATCGCTTATTTTGCCAAGACCAACCTTGAAGCCCAAATGAACAAGCTGACAGAGTACCTTGTCGGGAGTAGCAAGGAGATCATGGCCCTCAAGGAGGAAGCGTGAAAAGTAGGGGCCATCCTGGAAGATCTGCAATCAGAGCTTTCCTCCAAGAGACAGGACCTTGATATTCCCAACGGCGCCATTTCTAACATGAAGGCTAGGCTTGGATCCTTGGAGAAGGAAATTAAGTCTGCCAGTTGCCATGAGAGGTTACTGACAATGGACCTGACCAAGGTCGGGACTCTCTAGAAGGACGCAGAAGAGAAGCTTGAAAACTAAATTCAGTAGCATGACCTCTGGATCAAGAGCATGGTAGATATAGCTGAACGTATCACTGCCCAGATCGCAAAGATGGACATGAAGAGTTGGGCCTTCTCCATCGACAAGCACGAAGTCCCAGGTGTCAAGCTAATGCTTTTCTTTGAAGGCTTGATCGAAGGGTTGAAGATATATAAAGATGACAGGGCCGCCTGCTTTGCTAACGAATCCCGGAAGCTTGCTCGCGACGCCCTCTTTCTGGTCTTGAGCAACCTCACCTTCTTCCACCCAGACCTCAACCTCACTGATGGCTTCAAGAAGCTGCCGTCAGGTGCCGACACTTCCACCGCTACGGAGAAGGCTGGCCCCCTTGCTGACAAGGTGCTCTCAGTTCCAAGGGTTCTCGGAAGTCATTGGGCCTAGCCTTGAGCCATTCTTGTCGCCATGGTGCACTGTAACAAGACACAATATGTATCCCGTTTTTAGGTTTTGTACTCTTCTTGCTTCAATGTTTGTCTAACTGATGCTTATTATGCTAACGCACGCTATCCCTCTTATGTTTACCCATTGGTATTCATATGGTTAGTTTCCTTTGCGTACTTTGGTTGCCCGCCAACAACTTACTGTCGCGATTGTTTTGAGGAACGAATCCTTAGCATTGAGCTGGCAAGGACACGCTGCCGGTGGGTTTTTCCTAAACAGTCCTTGACGCTGCCACCCACTCTGTTGAGCAGGCTCAAAACAAAGCAAGGGCGTAGACAAATACAATAAGGTTCCATCGTACAAAGGACTTGCCGTACGAAACCTTGGTTGTCCGAGGGATGTGCAAGCTCTGAAGAAAAGTCAATAAGCATGCCAACTTAGCTTTTGTCTATGCTCCCCTCTTGCCAGGGTGTACATTTGACTACGCATAACATCTTCTCTTCCACCTGTGGTTGCCCCTCCTATTCGTGTTTCCTGGGGAGACCGTGCTCGCATATCCATTTTCACTCTGCAAAGATGAAAAAAAACAGGAAGGAGCACAAGGGAGGGACTAGGCAGTCCATTAGTTACGCACCCAGCCCCGACACGGGCTGGGGGAGTCAGCAGAAACATTTCAACTAATGACATATGGTGGAAAAGGAAAAGAATCAGCCCCTCCCTCCTTTTCCTTTACTTCCAATGATCTCTCGGCGGCTGGCGTGAAGGACACGCTGGCGCAGAAGGCCTTGCCGGGGTTCGTTTGGCGGGGGTGCCAACTAGCAGATTCGCACCAGCGCTCAACTCAGGATTTATGCTTGGCGGTATAAATACAGGACTGAGCTCCACGCGGGCTTATCGACGCTGGCGGCATCACCACTGCACCACTCGGTTATTGGTGAGCGAGAAGGAAGGAGGAGGCCAATTACGCATTGTTTTCTCGTCCTCCTGACCGAGCGACACCTCTTGGGATCGGACACACTTTGAAAGGAGACCGCTAGGAGGGCAATGGCGTCGAACGTCTCGCTCGTGCTTCTGGCCGTGGGTAGGATGGTGGCCATGCCATCCGTGCCAACCATGGCAACTGCAGTGTTGTCGCCCCTCGCCCTCGTCGTTGTCAGTGCCGTGGCAGTGACGAGCGATGGAATCTAGAAGGGACAAGGCTATGGAGTAGCACCGTTCTTTTTCTTTGAAGCCACTGACGGAGACGGTGACGACGAAGATGATGATGAAACTCGGCGCGTTGTTCACAACTTCGAGTTAGCGCAAGCGAGTGCCCCCTACCTGGCGCACCAAAGATGTCTTGGGTGAGCACAATCACCTATGGGGCCATGAGCCCCTTTGTGGTTCAGCAAGGGGGTCACGTTGCATGAAGAGCAGAGGCCATGAGACAGCACGACGACGATGACATCGACGATTTTCACCCAGGTTCGGGCTGCCATGAGGCGTAAAACCCCACTCCTGCTTTTGGTGGACTGAATGTGGGCAATGCAACAACATACAGCTCTCAAGCCTGGGAAGGTGGCCTCGGTAGAGCAACTACGCGCGTACAAGTGTGGGAGGGGATGAATCCCTCTTAAGGTTGCCTTGGACCCCTTTTATAGCTTAAGGGGTAACCACAGTGGCAAAACAGTCATTATCTAGTGATTAGATAGCTAACAGTGCTATCATACCTAACTCTGTCGGTTAGGAAAAATTGAAGTAAATGCATCACTATGTTTCTTGCTGAGGGCGAAACCCGGCAAGCCGGTCGTGCCTCTTAATCATCCTCAGCTTATCATCTTGACACGCCTCTGGACGGGTGTCACATGGACATGTCCTGCCTTCCATCGTTCTCCCACGTGTTTAGTGAGATCCACTTAATCACCTGGAGGGCTTGACACCGCATGGACAAGTGATTGGCATCGCAATGTGGTGGAGCGGTGCTAGTTATCCCGTGCCTGCCGGGGGCAGGGCTTGCCGGGCCTTCTCGGAGAGGTGCGTGCCATGGTCTCCGGTTGCCCCGGAGGAGTAGCTGGCGCGTTTTAGCTTGCTGTTGGCTTGAGGTATCGACCTTGCCGGGCTCACCGGACCGGTGAGGGACACTCCTCTTGGAGTCTCTTGCCTTGTATATCTGGTTTGGTCTTCTTAATCCGCTCCTTGATCTCACGAAGAGCAGTTTTCTCTGGCTTGGTCTTGCTTTGTATGTTGGGTAGCCCTTCCTTCCCAAATCCTTAGCTGCCGAAGCGGAGCCTCTTCATCCATGCACAAGTTAGGGGGAATAAACACCCTTGCTTGTGTACCCCGACAGAGATCCTTTCTGGTCTAACCGAATTGCTAGGGTTTTGGAAGTGGCAATGGTAATGATCATCTTGGTGAGTCTGGATGGGAGATTTTCGGTGGACCGAGATAGGAAATTAGGGTTTGGACAAATGTTTTTTGAGGAAATGAATGAGGGTGTTTGGAGCAATATCACTAAGCACTTGAGCAACAACCTCATCAACAATACCTCATCCCCTTTTAATAGTATTGACTTTCCTGAGGGACTAAATGTGATCTTGGATCACTAAACCAAAAATGTGTTGGAGATATGCCCTAGAGGCAATAATAAAGTGGATATTATTATTTTTCCTTAATCATGACAAAGATTTATTATTCATGCTATAATTGTATTGATCGGTAACTTAAATACATATGTGCATACATAAACAAATACCAAGTCCCTAGTGAGCCTCTACTAGACTAGCTCGTTGATCGAAAGATGGTTAAGGTTTCCAAACCATAGACATGAGTTGTCGTTTGATAATAGGATCACATCATTAGGAGAAGGATGTGATGTACAAGACCCATCTGTTAGCATAGCATGTGATCGTTCAGTTTTTGCTACTTCTTTCTTAATGTCAAATACACATCCCTTCGACCATGAGATCATGCAACTCCCGGATACCACAGGAATACCTTGTGTGCTATCAAATGTCACTTCATAACTAGGTGATCATAAAGGTTCTCTACAGGTATCTCCAAAGGTGTCTGTTGAGTTGGCATGAATCAAGGTTGGGATTAGTCACTCTGTATGATGGAGAGGTATCTCTGGGCCCTCTCGGTAATACATCATCACAAGAAGCTTGAAAGCAAAGTGACTAAGGAGTTAATTACAAGATGATGTATTACAGAACGAGTAAAGAGAATTGTCGATAATGAGATTGAACTAGGTATGGAGACACGAACGATCGAATCTCAGGCAAGTAACATACTGATGGACAAAGGGAACTATGTATGTTGTCATAAAGGTTCGACCGATAAAGATCTTCATAGAATATGTAGGAACCAATATGGGCATCCAGATCTCGTTATTGGTTATTGACTGGAGAAGCGTATCGGTCATGTCTACATCATTCTCGAACCCGTATGGGCACCTGAAACTGAATGCTTCTACTTCAAAGGTAATGGTCACTGGAAGCGGAACCGTCCCAAGTACTTGGCAGATAAGAAGGATGGCAAAGTGAAAAAAGGTATATTTGATATACATGTTATTGATGTGTTCCTTACTAATGCTCTTAGTAGCGCCTGCGTATTTGATACCAGTTCAGTTGCTCATATTTGTATTTCGAAACCGGAGTTGTGGAATAAACGAAGATTGGCTAAGGATGAGGTGACGATGCGCGTCGGAAATGGTTCCAAGGTTGATGTGATCATTGTCGGCATGCTACCTATACATCTACCTTCGAGATTAGTTTTAGACCGGAATAATTGTTATTTGGTGCCAGTGTTGAGCTTGAACATTATATCTGGATCTTGTTTATTGTGAGAAGGTTATTCATTTAAGTCACATAATAATGGTTGTTCTATTTATATGAGTAATATCTTTTATGGTCATGCACCTTTAATGAATGGTCTATTCTTGTGGAATCTCGATCGTAGTGATACACATATTCATAATGTTGACACCAAAAGATGCAAAGTTGATAATGATAGTGCAACATACTTGTGGCACTACCGTTTAGGTCATATTGGTGTAAAGAGGATGAAGAAACTCCATGCACATGGACTTTTGGAATCACTTGATTATGAATCATTTGATACTTGCGAACAATGCGTCATGGGTAAGATGACTAAAACTCTGTTCTCTGGAACAATGGAGCGAGCTAATGACTTACTCAATACATACCAATGTATGCGGTCCGATGAGTATTGAAGCACGCGGCGGGTATCGTTATTTTCTAACCTTCACAAATAATTTGAGTAGGTATGGGTATATCTACTTGATGAAACACAAGTCTAAAAACATTTGAAAAGTTCAAAGAATTTTAGAGTGAAGTGAAGAATCATCGTAACAGGAAAGCAAAGTTTCTGCGATCTGATCGCGGAGGTGAATATTTGAGTTACGAGTTTGGCCTTCATTTAAGACATGTGGAATTGTTTCACAACTCATGCCACCTGGAACACCACAGAGTAATGGTGTGTCCGAATGTCGTAACCGTACTTTATTAGATATGGAGCGTTCCATGATGTCTCTTGCCGATTTGTCTTTATCATTTTGGGGTTATGCATTAGAGACAGCCACATTCACGTTAAATAGGGCACCATGTAAATTTGTTGAGACGACACCATATGAACTATGGTTTGGCAAGAAACCTAAGGTGTCATTTCTTAAAGTTTGGGGATGCGACGCATATGTCAAAAGGCTTCAGCCTGATAAGCTCGAACCCAAAGCGCAGAAGTTCATATTCATAGGATACCCTAAAGAAACCATTGGGTATACCTTCTACCACAGATCTGAAGGCAAGTTCTTTGTTGCTAAGAATGGGTAATTTCTAGAGAAGTAGTTTCTCTCGAAAGAAGTGAGTGGGAGGAAAGTAGAACTTGATGAGGTAGTTATACCTTCTCTTGAATTGGAAAGTAGCACATCAGAGAAAACCGTTCCCGTGATGCCTACACCATCCAGAGAGGAAGCATATGATGATCATTATCAAGTTACTACTGAACCTCATAGGTCGACCAGAACATGTATTGCACCGGAGTGGTACAGTAATCTTGTCCTAGAAGTCATGTTGTTAGACAACAGTGAACCTATGAACTATGAAGAAGCTATGATGAGCCTAGATTTTGACAAATGGCTTGAGGCCATCAAATTTGAGATAGTATCCATCTTTGAGAACAAAGTATGGACTTTGGTGCCCTTTCCCGATGATCTGCAAGCCATTGAGAATAAATGGATCTTCAAGAGGAAGACGGAAGTTGATGGTAATATCACTGTCTACAAAGCTCGACTTGTCGCAAAAGGTTTTTGACAAGTTCAAGAGCTCGTCGTAAAGGGTTACGTCGATGCTAGTTTTGACACAGATCCGGATGACTCTAAGTCGCAAACCGGATACGTATTTATATTGAATGGTGGAGCTGTCAGTTGGTGTAGTTCCAAGAAGAGCGTCGTGGCGGGATCTACATGTGAAGCGGAGTCCATAGCTGCTTCGGAAGCAGCGCATGAAGGAGTTTGGATGAAGGAGTTCATATCCGATCTGGGTGTAATACCTAGTGCATCGGGTCCAATGACAATCTTTTGTGACAACACTGGAGCAATTGCCTTAGCCAAGGAGTCCAGGTTTTACAAGATAACCAAACACATCAAGCGACGCTTCAACTCCATTCGTGAAAAGGTCAATGATGGAGACATGCAAATTTGCAAAGTACATACAGATCTGAATGTGGCAGACCCGTTGACTAAACCTCCTCCACGGACAAAACATGATCAGCACCAAGACTCCATGGGTGTTAGATTCATTACTATGTAATCTAGATTATTGACTCTAGTGCAAGTGGGAGACTGTTGGAGATATGCCCTAGAGACAATAATAAAGTGGTTATTATTATATTTCCTTAACCATGATAAAGGTTTATTATTCATGTTATAATTGTATTGATCGGAAACTTAAATACATGTGTGAATACCTAAATAAATACCAAGTCCCTAGTGAGCCTCTACTAGACTAGCTCGTTGATCAAAAGATGGTTAAGGTTTCCTAACCATAGACATGAGTTGTCATTTGATAACAGGATCACATCATTAGGAGAATGATGTGATGGACAAGACCCATCCATTAGCATAGCATATGATCATTCTGTTTTTGCTACAACTTTCTTAATGTCAAATACATATTTTCGACCATGAGATCATGCAACTCCCGGATAACAGAGTAAATACCTTGTCTGCTATCAAACGTCACTTCGTAACTAGGTGATCATAAAGGTGCTCTACAGGTATCTCCGAAGGTGTCTGTTGAGTTCATGTGAATCAAGGTTGGGATTTGTCACTTTGTATGACCGAGAGGTATCTGTGGGCCCTCTCGGTAATAGAGCATCACAAGAAGCTTGCAAGAAAAGTGACTAAGGAGTTAATTATAAGATGATGTATTACAGAACGAGTAAAGAGACATACCAGTAATGAGATTGAACAAGGTATGGAGATACCAATGATCGAATCTCGGGCAAGTAACATACCGACGGGCAAAGGGAACTATGTATGTTGTCACAAAGATTTGACCGAGAAAGATCTTCATAGAATATGTAGGAACCAATATGGGCATCCAGATCCCGCTATTGGTTATTGACTGGAGAAGCGTCTCGGTCGTGTCTACATCATTCTCGAACTTGTAGGGTCCGCACGCTTAATGTTTGTTGATGATATAGTATTATATGAGTTATGTATGTTGGTGACTGAATGTTGTTTGGAGTCTCGTCTGAGATCACAAACATGACGAGGAGCTCTAGAATGGTCTGGAGGTAAAGATTGATATATAGGATGATATGGTTGGTGTTACGTCTCTATCGTATCTACTTTTCCAAACACTTTTGCCCTTGTTTTGGACTCTAACTTGCATGATTTGAATGGAACTAACCCGGACTGACGTTGTTTTCACCAGAATTGCCATGGTGTTATTTTTGTGCAGAAATAAAAGTTCTCGGAACGACCTGAAAATCAATGGAGAATTATTTTGGAATATATATAAAATACTGGAAGAAGAACACGTCAGGGGGGCCTCCACCTGTCCACGAGGGCGGGGGCGCGCCCTACCCCCCTAGGTGCGCCCCCTGCCTCGTGGGCCCCCTGACGCTCCACCGACCTAAACCTTGACTCCATATATTCACTTTCGGAGAGAAAAAAATCAGAGAGAAGGATTCATCGCGTTTTACAATACGGAGCTGCCGCCAAGCCCTAAACTCTCTCTGGAGGGCTGATCTAGAGTCCGTTCGGGGCTTCGGAGAGGGAATCCGTCGCCATCGTCATCATCAACCTTCCTCCATCACCAATTTCATGATGCTCACCGCTGTGCATGAGTAATTTCATCGTAGGCTTGCTGGACGGTGATGGGTTGGATGAGATTTATCATGTAATCGAGTTAGTTTTGTTAGGGGTTGATCCCTAGTATCCACTATGTTCTGAGATTGATGTTGCTATGACTTTGCTATGCTTAATGCATGTCACTAGGGCCCGAGTTCCATGTTTTCAGATCTGAACCTATTATGTTTTCATCAATATATGAGAGTTCTTGATCCTATCTTGCAAGTCTATAGTCATCTATTATGTGTTATGATCCGTTAATCCTGAAGTGACAACAATCGGGATACTTACCGGTGATGACCGTAGTTTGAGGAGTTCATGTATTCAGTATGTGTTAACGCTTTGGTCCGATACTCTATTAAAAGGAGGCCTTAATATCCCTTAGTTTCCATTAGGACCCCGCTGCCACGGGAGGGTAGGACAAAAGATGCCATGCAAGTTCTTTTCCATAAGCACGTATGACTATATTCGGAATACATGCCTACATTACATTGATGACCTGGAGCTAGTTCCGTCTCACCCTAGGTTATGATTGTTACATGATCGGTCGCATCCAGCATAATTCTCCATCACCGATCCAATGCCTACGAGCTTTTCCTATATTGTTCTTTGCTTATTTACTTTTCCGTCGCTACTGTTACAATCACTATAAAACCCAAAAATATTACTTTTGCTACTGTTACTTTCGCTATCGTTGCCACTTCTATCATATTACTTTGCTACTAAACACTTTGCTGCAGATATTAAGTTACCACGTGTGGTTGAATTGACAACTCAGCTGCTAATACTTGAGAATATTCTTTGGCTCCCCTTGTGTCGAATCAATAAATTTGGGTTGAATACTCTCCCTCAAAAACTGTTGCGATCCCCTATACTTGTGGGTTATCAAGAATATTTTCTGGCGCCGTTTCCGGGGAGCATAGCTCTATTCTTTAAGTCACTTGGGATTTATATCTGCTTATCATTATGAAGAACTTGAAAGATCAAAGAACCAAGATTTTTCCCTCAACTACGAGGGGAGGTAAGGAACTGCCATCTAGCTATGCACTGTGACGCCCCAAGACCGGAGCTTCAGATGCCTTCCTTGGTTTCCGAGTTTCGTGGTGTGATTTGTTTTGCTTGTTGCATTCATCATTGCATCATGTGCATTGCATCATGTCATCATGCCATCATTTTCTCAAAGCCAACTAAAACTCACTTAAATAAATTGCATGGATCTTCGGTCCATTTAAACCGAGGGAAGGGTGACTTCTCTTTATAACATATCCTCCCGATATTAGGGAGCTATTATAAATATTCCATTCTTTTGGAATTAACCATAACACACGTGCAAAATATTCCCCATGTCTATTCCTCTTTGAGTTTGACCTTCAAACCTTGCCAATAATTTTCTAATCTATTTTATCGAGGCTCCTCAAAAATCTCAGCCCATTTTGAGTCTTTTCGAATGGGTTTCAAAATTCAAACATGTCGAATTATATTCAACATGTGCGAATCTTTTTATCTCCAAAAAATCCCCTTGTCATTTTATTTAAATTCCTCACATTTTGCGAGCCCGAGAAAATAGCCCCCTGGCACAAATCCTTTCCCTAACCCTCCTTTTCTTTTCTTCTCTCTAAATTCTTTTTCTTTTAAAAGAAAGATGAGGGGGAGGGTAGCGCAACAGCCCAGCTGGCCGTCCCATCTACAGGCCCAGCAGAACCCCCCTCCTAATTCCTCTCCTAAGGCCCACTCAAAACCCTAGCGCTACCTAGGCCCAGTCGATCCCTCTAAACCTAGCCGCCAGGAGCCCGATTCCCTCCTCATTCTCTCGTTCGAGCCCCTCTCTCTCATTCCCTGCTTGCGCCGCCAGAGATGAACGCAGCTGCCGCCTCCCGATCCGATGTCCTGCGTCCTCCACCGCCTTCGATCCGGTGCCGCCGGAGGCCACCAGCGTTGCCCAGGTGCCGCAGCTCCTCCTCAGCGTGACTCCTTCCTCCCGCGCCGGCCTTTCCCTCCTTGCTCCAGCCACCGTGGAACCAGGCCACCGCTCCGGTCAAGCCTCGTCGCCAGCCGACCGAACCAGCAGGAGCAGGCCAAGTTCCCGTCGCCTGGAACTGACCTCAACCGTAGAGCCGTGGCCGGATCCGGTCTCCCAGACGCTCGCAGGACCTCTGCCTCACCCTGCTCGTCGCCGGAGTCCCAGCCCCACTGCCTCGTTTCTTCAGCGTTGCTGCCTCCCTCTGCCTCATCCAGGAGGCAAGCACAACGCCATGGAACCCCTGTCGCTGGCCAAGACCTGCAGCTACTATACTTTGCCTTCGCCTCCGCCGCCCGGCAACCCTCTGCATCCCCCGGCACGCTTGCATGCCTCGCTGCTGGTCTCGTGCAAAGCCCCTCCTCCTCACGGCCATGGTGCCCGTTGCTGCCCCCACATTGCTGCTGCTTCGTTACCCGCCTCCCATCGATGACTGGGGCTGCATGTTTCGGTTCGCCAAGTACAACCACACCCGAGTCTTTTGCCTTGTTGCATTTTGGATTGAAGACCAAGACGAGACCGCCAAGACCCTGTGTTGGGCCCTGTGAACGACTACAGAACTTGAGACCGGGATTTTTCGCCAAGTCCCTCTCCGACTAGTGTACCACTACCATTGACGAAGTCATGTGCACCACAAGCGTCAAGTCCAACTACCGTCGACCGCGAAGGGCTTGGAGCCATCAAGCACCTCTCCGAACAAACGGGAACGACTACCGTCGCGGAGATCGCGAGAACCTCTACCGACGACCTTAGAACGTGTACGACGACCGTTGTCGAAGACCCGTACCTCTACCGCTTCCCAAACATGTACCACGACTCCCACGACTCCCGTGAACCGCTACTTCCACGACGGCCATGAACATCTACTTCCACTACGAACTTGATCCGTCCTGTTTGCACGCTTTGAAGGTATAACCGCCGTGACGATGACCCGCGAATGAATGCTTGTTGTATGAGATGCACCCTTGTTCGCCTCGAGTCTGAATTGTCGGTGCACGTTGCCTGTCTTTTGCCTTGTCACCGACATGTGGGAACCTGGTATCCGGGAGCACCCCACCATCCTTGCATGTCATGCTCCCGTCACTTTTCCTTTTGCACCGGTATCTCCGTGAGCTATCGGAACCGGAATGTTGCTGTGGCACCATTTCCATTGTCATTGTCGTGGCACCCCTTTCGTTTCTGCCACGATGACTAATGCTTCATAAAATGCTCTTATCAACATCTTCATAAAACTTGCATAAACTTGCACATGTCATCGGCATCATGATAACAACATTTAAATGTTTAAAATTGTTGTTTGCATTAAATTGCTAATGCACATGAGGATTTACCGGAATTGTTGTTTGTTGTTTCGGCCTCATTTAAACTCGCCTAGATAGGTAGTTTCACTTTGCTTCACCTCTTGCCAAGTTAATCAACATTTAATATTGTTGGGTACATAAACGAGATTGAACTAAATAACTTGAGTGTGGTGTTCCGTAAATATGCAACTCGTTGCATATTGAGCTCCACTTAACTTGTAGTTTTGTTTGTGCATATTGCCATGCCATGCCTCATTAAACCGGACATGCATCATACTTGGTTGTGCATCATGCCATGTTTATGTGATGGTTGTTTACTATGTTGTTTGCTTCTTTCCAGGTTGTTTCTCTCGTTAGCTTCGGTTCCGTTCCGGAGTTGTGAGGATCCGTTCGACTACGTCCGTTTGTATTCTTCATGGACTCGTTATTCTTCCTTGCGGAATCTCAGGCAAGATGACCATACCCTCGAAATCACTTCTACCTTTGCTTGCTAGTTGCTCGCTCTATTGCTATGCCGCGATACCTACCACTTGCTTTATCATGCATCCCATATTGCTATGTCAAGCCTCTAACCCACCTTGTCCTAGCAAACCGTTGTTTGGCTATGTTACCGCTTTGCTCAGCCCCTCTTATAGCGTTGCTAGTTGCAGGTGAAGATGAAGTTTGTTCCATGTTGGAACATGGATATGTTGGGATATCACAATATCTCTTATTTTATTTAATGCACTTATATACTTGGTAAAGGGTGGAAGGCTCGGCCTTATGCCTGGTGTTTTGTTCCACTCTTGCTTCCCTAGTTTCCATCCTACCGGTGTTATGTTCCTTGATTTTGCGTTCCTTACACGGTTGGGTGTTATGGGGACCCCTTGACAGTTTGCTTTGAATAAAACTCCTCCAGCAAGGCCCAACCTTGGATTTACCATTTGCCTCACCACCACCTACTTTTTCCCTTGGGAGTCGCTCTCTCGAGGGTCATATTTATTTTAACCCCCCGGCCAGTGCTTGTCTAAGTGTTGGTCTGAACCGGGCAGCCTGTGGGGCCACCTCGCGGAAAATCAAGGGCTGGTTTTACTCGTAGCTTGACCTATCTGGTGTTGCCCTGAGATCGAGATATGAGCAGCTCCTATCGGGATGTCGGCGCATCGGGCGGCTTTGCTGGTCTTGTTTTACCATTGTAGAAATGTCTTGTAACCGGGATTCCGAGCCTGATCGGGTCTTCCTGGGAGAAGGATTATCCTTCGTTGACTGTGAGAGCTTGTGATGGGCTAAGTTGGGACACCCCTGCATGGTTTTGAACTTTCGAAAGCCATGCCCGCGGTTATGGGCAGATGGGAATTTGTTAATATCCGGTTGTAGAGAACTTGACGCTTGACTTAATTAAAATGCATCAACCGCGTGTGTAGCCATGATGGTCTCTTTCCGGTGGAGTCCGGGAAGTGAACACGGTTCTTGTGTTATGCTTGAGCGTAAGTAGCTTCGGGATCACTTCTTGATCACTTCTATTTCATGACCGTTGCTTTGCTTCTCTTCTCGTTCTTATTTGTGTAAGTTAGCCACCATATGTGCTAGTGCTTGCTGCAGCTCCACCTCACTACCTTTTCCTACCCATAAGCTTAAATATTCTTGATCTCGCAGGTGTGAGATTGCTGAGTCCTCGTGACTCACAGATACTTACAAACAGTTGCTGGTGCCGATGATACCAGTGCAGTTGACACAACCCAGCTCAAGTGGGAGCTCGATGAAGACCTTTTCGTTGTTGTGTTTCGTTTCCTTTTGATCAGTAGTGGAGCCCAGTCGGGGTGATCGGGGATCTATGCATTAGGGGTTGTCTTTCTTTATTTGGTTTCATAGTCAGACCTTGATTGTTTTCTGGATGATGTAATGCTATATTTATGTTTTGTGTGAAGTGGCGATTGTAAGCCAACTCTTTATCCCTTTCTTATTCAGTACATGGGATGTGTAAAGATTACCCCTCTCGCGATATGCCTACTATGCGGTTATGCCTCTAAGTCGTGCTCCGACACGTGGGAGATATAGCCGCATAGTGGGTGTTACAAGTTGGTAATCAGAGCCTTCCCCGACTTAGGAGCCCCCTACTTGATCGAATCGCTGGCGTTGTTGAGTCTAGAAAAATGTTTTGAGTCTTATAGGATTATAAATATCGGATTTTACTCCTCGGTCCCTTCGTCGCTCTGGTGAGGCCTCCTGACGTAGAGTTTTGACTCTTCTCTTCTCAAATTTTCATGAAAAAATTTTAGGATCACGCGGGTATCTTGGAATCGTTCCGATGGTTTTGTGACGAGAACATTGTTCTTGGTGCCTCCTGACATTTAGGGGTTGTGGCAGTGTCCCGGGAAGTTGAGCTCCGAGGTGTTGTCGTCACAATTTTATCGTCGCAGTTCTGGAATACCTGAGTTTCGCCCACATCGAAAATCTCTTTTATGTAGTTGTTGGTGAGATAACCTCGACACCACCCAGTACTTGGGCGGGAGTTCGGGAGTATTGCCATAACTCGTATAACGGATGCTTTTTTCGGAGGTTGAGGTAAATGATTTCAGAAAGTTTCTTGGTTATGTGTTGAGGGATGGGTACAGCTGGATGTAGGATTTGCTAGTTTTGGGTGAGATATTATGCTTCCCCTGTAACCCCAACACCTGATTGCATAATTGGAAAGTTTCGGGAGTTTATAAGTGGGAATTCAAGTAGCTCTTAGGATATCTTTCCGACAGATGCATGATATGAGATTGGGGTCGATGTCTAGTGGTCCGCCTATCCACGGTTGGTTTTACAGTGGTCTCGTTGTGTCTTAAAGAGTCCTTGGCTATGCTGACTCGGGGATGCTTCGTATGTCATGTGCACTGCCTTGTACATGATGGTGCTGTACGATCGAGCCGTGTGGGCCCCACCACGAAAACTTCGGACGAAATCTCTATCATATGTTTGTTCCAGCTTATTTTGCAAGCCAATACTTTGTTTTTGTTTTCAGTTGTGGTATTTGAGTTGCTTCGAAGTCAAGTGTTGTTTCCATACCTTTCCTAACCGGTGTTCTCATATGTCTATGTGAATACTAATCCTTCATGATAATCGAGTTTGTCATGTCAATTCTTTCCAACCGGTGTGCTCCTCTTCGGGTGGATCAATCTTTTCAACATTCGCAAGATCAACTCTAAGTATTCTCAACGGCATTTGTTTCATTCGTTCCAGGTTGCCTTTGTTTTTCCCACCCTCCCACCCTTTTTCTTCAAGGACTCGGATTTCTTAATCAGGTATCCATCTTATGGATGCGAGATATCTCCATTCTTTTCCGTCAATGTTCTTATCCGGTGATTCTCGGGAAGATACTAACGGAGCCTCAAGTTTATCATTATTCATTCTTTTTCTTTTTCGGTGGATTCAATTCAAGCTTCGGGGTTAAGCATATTCCTTTCAGTTGTCCAATGCTTTTCTCATGCTGGTGCAACCCTAAATCATTCACTTCTCGCTATTCAATTGTTTCGGAGTGCCGAAGATATCTCAGAAGGCTCGTCTTGTCATTCAAGATCCGTTCAACTCATTTTGAGGTTGTTATCACATTCAAGCCATTTAATTCAACAACGCAATCTCTCTTTTAAATCATTCAACGGTGTTTCTCTTGAGTGGGCCTTAACCCACAGGTCTTTTCCCAGGATCTTACCCGACTCTTCTATTTTCTCGAAGCTATTCTCAAATCTTCTAAAGTTTGACGTAAGAATGAATTATCATCAGTCATATGTCTTTCTCCAAGATCTGTCAAATTCTTTTCATCATTGGTTAAACCTTTTCAATTTTAATTCCAGAGTGCCTCAACAATTCTTGGTGGTGTTTCTCGTCATCATTCTCAGATTTTGAAGACCGAAGAAGAGTTTTTCCTCCATATCTTATCCGTTCTCTCAGAGATTCATGGTTCTAGTTTGAGGCCATCCTCTCATAATTGTTCTTCATTGTGAGAAATCTTTTCTACCATCCGGAGCAATTCAGGAGTCTTTTTAGTTTGATTCTCTGGAGCCCTTCATCTCAGAATTATTCATTCCAGCTTTCAGCTCTCGTTCTCAAAATCTTACCGATGCTTCATTCAAGTATTTCTCTATTCAGCTCGTCATCTCTTCGTTCTCTTGTATCAAATTCCCTCAAGTATCTTCATTCGTTCTCTAATTCTTACCAGTGAATCACCCCTTTTCTTCGTTGGTTTTCAATCCTTACGGTAGTTTGTCCAAGGTTCCTCTTCTTATGTTATCATTTGTTCTTCACAATCTTACCGGCGGATCGTTGAAGTCTTTTCTCAAGATTGCGCTATATCTCTCTTAATCCTTTCTACGAGAATAAGTAGTAGGCCAAATCCGTTGCTTGTCATCAATCTAAATTGGTGAAGGATACGCATAACATAATTCTTATTCTTGCTTCATCCAAGTGATTGATTCATTCTTCCGGAGTTTGTTCACGATGAGTAAATTCTCGGTTTTATTGTTTCATCTTTCTTTTCCTGGAGTTCCAAGCTATCTCTATTATCTCATCGTGAAGCCCCATCTAAATCATCGCAAGGCTTCACCTTGTGTTTTCAACTTCTCTTTCCTTTCGTTTGGTCATCATTTTGTTACCGGAGTTCTTCATGGAGGTTCTACATGGTAGTTCGTCAAGGATTCTTTGCAATCTTCTATTGCTCTTCAATATTTCTCGTGAAGTTAAGATCCGCCAAGCTATACTCTAAAATAAACATGGTGCTCAATACATGTTTTGTCTTGAGGAGGTTAAGCATTCTTCATCTTGCATTCCAAAGTGCAATTCTTTCTATCTTATCTTTTGAGGTGGTGTTATGTCATTTTTGACAATCGCTTTGTGTTTCATGATTCAGAAGTTGTCCGGAATGACATATTGTAAACCCATCATTTTCAATTCATTCATGAGATCCTTTGCAACCAATCAATCTCTTCATTGGAATTATCTTGGCTTATATTTCACCTAAAGCTTTCCCTAAGGATTTTGCTATTATTGGTCGTCATAAATAACCCAAGTTCTTAATTTATCCTCCCGGTGAAATAAGTTTTCTCGTCTCCTTGTTGATTCAATCTTGTTCCCGTGAGTGGCAGGTTGTCACCTCAAAATTTTGAGATGTCTTCCATTAGCCCACATTAAGCTTATGCTTTCGTTGTTGATAATCCAACAACTCCGTTCAACCTTTTTCTTCGTAAGCATGCTCTTCCAATTTTATTTGCGAGAGTTGTCATTCTTCTTATCCGTTCTTTTCCTTCCAACCATCTGGTTTTCCATTCATTTGTTCCGGAGGTATGGTGATGTTTCTCTCTTTGTCCTTTCATCTCATTTTGCCAAAATCATGCTCTTTCCTTTGTCAATCCATTCAATCGGAGTGTTGTGCCCTTTGCTCAAGTTCTTTTCGCCTTATCAAGTCTTGCATATCTTCTCGACCGGAGTGCTGTCCGAAATTGTTCTTCCTTGTTCCTTGTTATCTCATTTCAACCAGAGTGGTTTCAATTCCTTCTTGTCCTTCGTGCTCGTCATTCTTAGCTTTGCAACCTCCAAGGTTCCCGTAATGTTCCTTGTTCCTCTTTTCTAACGGAGTGTTTTCAACTTTGTTCATCTTCGTTGTTTTCTTCTTTAAATTTGTTCAACCTCTTAGGGTTCTTTGGTTTCACTCATTCGTCAAAGAAGCAACTTAGCTTTACCTTTTCTCTTTCTCTTCCGTTCCCTCCGGTGCCATCCTAGATCTCGGGACGAGATCCTCTCGTAGTGGTGGAGTGTTGTGATGCCCCAAGACCGGAGCTTCAGATGCCTTCCTTGGTTTCCGAGTTTCGTGGTGTGATTTGTTTTGCTTGTTGCATTCATCATTGCATCATGTGCATTGCATCATGTAATCATGCCATCATTTTCTCAAAGCCAACTAGAACTCACTTAAATAAATTGCATGGATCTTCGGTCCATTTAAACCGAGGGAAGGGTGACTTCTCTTTATAACATATCCTCCCGATATTAGGGAGCTATTATAAATATTCCATTCTTTTGGAATTAACCATAACACACGTGCAAAATATTCCCCATGTCTATTCCTCTTTGAGTTTGACCTTCAAACCTTGCCAATAATTTTCTAATCTCTTTTATCGAGGCTCCTCAAAAATCTCAGCCCATTTTGAGTCTTTTCGAATGGGTTTCAAAATTCAAACATGTCGAATTATATTCAACATGTGCGAATCTTTTTCTCTCCAAAAAATCCCCTTGTCATTTTATTTAAATTCCTCACATTTTTGCGAGCCCGGGAAAATAGTCCCCTTGCACAAATCCTTTCCCTAACCCTCCTTTTATTTTCTTCTCTCTAATTTCTTTTTCTTTTAAAAGAAAGTTGAGCGGGAGGGTAGTGAAACAGCCTAGCTGGCCGGCCCATCTGCAGGCCCAGCAGAACCCCCTCCTAATCCTCTCCTAAGGCCCACTCAAAACCCTAGCGCTACCTAGGCCCAGTCGATCCCTCTAAACCTAGCCGCCAGGAGCCCGATTCCCTCCTCATTCTCTCATTCGACCCCCTCTCTCTCGTTCCCTGCTCGGGCCGCCAGAGACGAACGCAGCTGCCGCCTCCCGATCCGGCGTCCCGCGTCCTCCTCCGCCTTCGATTCGGTGCCGCCGGAGGCCACCAGCGTCACCCAGGCGCCGCAGCTCCTC
Organism: Triticum dicoccoides; assembly: GCF_002162155.2. NCBI lineage: Eukaryota > Viridiplantae > Streptophyta > Magnoliopsida > Poales > Poaceae > Triticum > Triticum dicoccoides. The sequence goes on along the minus strand of NC_041388.1, from coordinate 466,523,927 downwards.
CTCAGCGCGCCTCCTTCCTCCCGCATCGGCCTCTCCCTCCTTGCTCCAGCCACCGTGGAACCAGGCCGCCGCTCCGGGTCAAGCCTCGTCACCAGCCGACCGAACCAGCAGGAGCAGGCCAAGTTCCCGTCGCCTGGAACCGACATGAACCGTAGAGCCGTGGCCGGATCCGGTCTCCCAGACGCCCGCAGGACCTCTGCCTCACCCTGCTCATCGCCGGAGTCCCAGCTCCACCGCCTCGTTTCTTCAGCGCCACTGCCTCCCTCTGCCTCATCCAAGAGGCAAGCACAACGCCATAGAACCCCCGTCGCTGGCCAAGACCTGCAGCTACTGTACTTCGCCTTGGCCTCCGCCGCCCGGCGACCCTCTGCATCCACCGGCACGCTTGCATGCCTCGCTGCTGGTCTCGTGCAGAGCCCCTCCTCCTCACGGCCATGGTGCCCGTCGCTGCCCCCACATTGTTGCTGCTTCGTTACCCGCCTCCCATCGATGACCGGGGCTGCATGTTTCGGTTCGCCAAGTACCACCACACCCGAGTCTTTTGCCTTGCTGTGTTTTGGATTGAAGACCGAGACGAGACCGCCAAGACCCTATGTTGGGCCCTGTGAACGACTATAGAACCTGAGACCGGGATTTTTCGCCAAGTCCCTCTCCGACTAGTGTACCACTACCGTTGACGAAGTCATGTGCACCGCAAGCATCAAGTCCAACTACCGTCGAACGCGAAGGGCTTGGAGCCATCAAGCACCTCTCCGAACGAACGGGAACGACTACCGTCTCCAAGATTGCGAGAACCTCTACCAATGACCTCGGAACGTGTACGATGACCGTTGTCGAAGACCCGTACCTCTACCACTTCCCGAACATGTACCACGACTCCCATGACTCCCGTGACCGCTACTTCCAAGACGGCCGTGAACATCTACTTCCACTACGAACTTGATCCGTCCCGTTTGCACATTTTGAAGGTATAACCGCCGAGACGATGACACGCGAATGAATGCTTGTTGTATGAGATGCACCCTTGTTCGCCTCGAGTCCGAATTGTCGGTGCACATTGCCCCTCTTTTGCCTTGTCACCGACATGTGGGAACCCGGTATCTGGGAGAACCCCACCATCCTTGCATGTCACGCTCCCATCACTTTTCCTTTTGCACCGGTATCTCTGTGAGCTATCGGAACCGGAATGTTGCCGTGGCACCATTTCCGTTGTCATTGTCGTGGCACCCCTTTCGTTTCCGCCATGATGACTAATACTTCATAAAATGCTCTTATCAACATTTCATAAAACATGCATAAACTTGCACATGTCATCCGCATCAGGGTAACTACATTTAAATGTTTAAAATTGTAGTTTGCATTAAGTTGCTAATGCACATGATGATTTACCAGAATTGTTGTTTGTTGTTCCGGCCTCATTTAAACTCGCCTAGATAGGTAGTTTCACTTTGCTTCACCTCTTGCCAAGTTAATCAACATTTAATATTGTTGGGTACATAAACGAGATTGAACTAAATAACTTGAGTATGGTGTTCCATCAATATGCAAGTCGTTGCATATCGAGCTCCACTTAACTTGTAGTTTTGTTTGTGCATATTGCCATGCCATGCCTCATTAAACCAGACATGCGTCATACTTGGTTGTGCATCATGCCATGTTTATGTGATGGTTGTTTACTATGTTGCTTGCTTCTTTTCGGGTTGTTTCTCTCGTTAGCTTCGGTTCCGTTCTGGAGTTGTGAGGATCCGTTCGAATGCGTCCGTTTATCTTCTTCATGGACTCATTCTTCTTCCTTGCGGGATCTCGGGCAAGATGACCATACCCTCGAAATCACTTCTATCTTTGCTTGCTAGTTGCTCGCTCTATTGCTATGCCGCGATACCTACCACTTGATTTATCATGCCTCCCATATTGCCATGTCAAGCCTCTAACCCACCTTGTCCTAGCAAACCGTTTTTTGGCTATGTTACCGCTTTGCTCAGCCCCTCTTATAGTGTTGCTAGTTGCAGGTGAAGAGAAGTAGGTTCCATGTTGGAACATGGATATGTTGGGATATCACAATATCTCTTATTTTATTTAATGCACCTATATACTTGGTAAAGGGTGGAAGGCTCGGCCTTATGCCTGGTGCTTTGTTCCACTCTTGCCGCCCTAGTTTCTGTCCTACCGGTGTTATGTTCCTTGATTTTGCGTTCCTTACACGGTTGGGTGTTATGGGGACCCCTTGACAGTTCGCTTTGAATAAAACTCCTCCAGCAAGGCCCAACCTTGGATTTACCATTTGCCTCACCACCACCTACTTTTTCCCTTGGGAGTCGCTCTCTCGAGGGTCATATTTATTTTAACCCCCCCCCCCCTGAGCCAGTGCTTGTCTAAGTGTTGGTCCGAACCGGGCAGCCTGCGGGGCCACCTCAAGGAAACTCGAGTGCTGGTTTTACTCGTAGCTTGACCTATCCAGTGTTGCCCTGAGAACGAGATATGGGCAGCTCCTATCGGGATGTCGGCGCATCGGGCGGCTTTGCTGGTCTTGTTTTACCATTGTCAAAATGTCTTGTAACCGGGATTCCGAGCCTGATCGGGTCTTCCTGGGAGAAGGATTATCCTTCGTTGACCGTGAGAGCTTGTGATGGGCTAAGTTGGGACACCCCTGCAGGGTTTTGAACTTTCGAAAGCCATGCCCACGGTTATGGGCAGATGGGAATATGTTAATATCCGGTTATAGAGAACTTGACGCTTAACTTAATTAAAATGCATCAACCGCGTGTGTAGCCGTGATGGTCTCTTTCCGGCGGAGTCCAGGAAGTGAACACGGTTCTTGTGTTATGCTTGAGCGTAAGTAGCTTCAGGATCACTTCTCGATCACTTCTATTTCATGACCGTTGCTTTGCTTCTCTTCTCGTTCTTATTTGTGTAAGTTAGCCACCATATGTGCTAGTTCTTGCTGCAGCTCCACCTCACTACCTTTTCCTACCCATAAGCTTAAATAGTCTTGATCTCGCGGGTGTGAGATTGCTGAGTCCTCGTGACTCACAGATACTTCCAAATAGTTGCAGGTGCCGATGATACCAGTGCAGTTGACGCAACCCAGCTCAAGTGGGAGCTCGATGAAGACCTTTTTGTTGTTGTGTTTCGTTTCCTTTTGAACAGTAGTGGAGCCCAGTCGGGGCGATCGGGGATCTATGCATTTGGGGTTGTCTTTCTTTATTTGGTTCCGTAGTCGGACCTTGATTGTTTTCTGGATGATGTAATGCTATATTTATGTTTTGTGTGAAGTGGTGATTGTAAGCCAACTCTTTATCCCTTTCTTATTCAGTACATGGGATGTGTAAAGATTACCCCTCTCGCGACATGCCTACTATGAGGTTATGCCTCTAAGTCGTTCTCCGACACGTGGGAGATATAGCCGCATCGTGGGTGTTACATGCACTTGATTCACCTTCTGTTTTCAGTAAGCTTGCGACACCTAAACCTGCTTCTGCTATTTATTCTGATATGTCGCATGTTATTGATGATGCCACTTCTGCTATGCATGATACTTATGATGAAACCACTTCTATGCTTGATACTACTGTGCCACTAGGTGAATTTCTTGATGAACAACTTGCTAGGGCTAGAGAGAATGAAATTATTGAAACCGGTAATATTGATGAAAGTGATGATGAAGATTCTCCCCCTAGATATGAATTGCCTATTGTTCCTGAGGGTTATGTTATGGATGAAGAAACTGCTAGAGACTTTCTTGCCTGCAATGATAGAAGTGATCTTAAGAAACTATTAGCTACACTTAAAGAAAAATGTCTGAATGCTAGAATGAAATATGATCCTGCTTATGCTACTTCACCTATCTTTATTACTGGTAAGGATTATGATTTCTCAGTTGATCCTGAGTTAATTACTTTGTTTGAATCTGATCCTTTCTATGGCTATGAATCTGAAACTATTGTGGCACATCTTACTAAATTAAATGATATAGCTACCCTGTTTACTAATGATGAGAAAACTCGCTATTATTACATCCTTAAATTATTTCCGTTCTCATTAAAGGGTGATGCTAAGATATGGTTTAATTCTCTTGATCCTGGTTGTGTGAGTAGTCCCAAGGATATGATTTACTACTTCTCTGCTAAATATTTCCCCGCTCATAAGAAACAAGCTGCTTTAAGGGAAATATATAATTTTGTGCAAATTGAAGAAGAGAGTCTTCCACAAGCTTGGGGGAGCCTTCTCCAATTACATAATGCTTTGCCTGATCATCCTCTCAAGAAAAACGAAATACTTGATATCTTTTATAATGGACTAACCGATGTTTCCAGAGACCACCTAGATAGTTGTGTTGGTTGTGTTTTCATGGAAAGAACTGTTGATCAAGCTGAAATTCTATTGAATAATATGTTGACTAATGAAAATAATTGGGCACTTCCTGAACCAACTCCTAAGCCAACTCTGAAGAAAAGGGGTATTCTATTTCTCAGTCGTGAAGTTATGGAAGAGGCAAAGAAATCTATGAAAGAAAAAGGTATTAAAGCTGAGGATGTTAAGAATTTACCGCCTGTTGAAGAAACACATGGTCTTGATAACCCGACACATGTAGTAAAGGTAAATTCTCTCTATAGATATGATAAAGCTGAAATCCCTCCTACTAAGTTTGCTAGCCAATGCTTAGATGAGTTTGATAATTGTATGGTTAAGCAAGAAGATTTCAATGCTTATGTTGGTTGACAATTGAAACATAATGCTTACATGATTGAACACTTGAGTGATTATATGGCTAATGTTAAATGTGAACCTAAACTTATTAGTAAACATGCTTCTATGGTTACCACTCAAGTAGAACAACTACTTAAAACTCAGAATGATTTGCTCAATGAATTGAATGGTAAAAATAATGACTTTGCTGTTAGAGTTGCAACTAGAGGAGGTAACGTTACTCAGGAACCTTTGTATCCTGAAGGACACCCTAAGATAATTGAGGAAGATTCTCAGAGAGCTAATGTAGATGCACCTAGTCCTTCTAAAAAGAAGAAAAAGAAAAATGATAGGACTTTGCATGCTTCTAGTGAACCTGTTGTTGACACACCTGAGAATCCCAATGATATTTCTATCTCTGATGCTGAAACACAATCTGGTAATGAACATGAACCTAGTGATAATGTTAATGATGATGCTCATGTTGATGCACAACCTAGCAATGACAATGATGTAGAGGTTGAACCTGTTGTTGATCTTGATAACCCACAATCAAAGAATCAACCTTATGATAAGAGAGACTTTGTTGCTAGGAAGCACCATAAAGAAAGAGAGCCATGGGTTCAGAAACCCATGTCCTTTCCTCCTAAACCATCCAAGAAAAAGGATGATGAGGATTTTGAGTGCTTTGATGAAATGATTAGACCTATCTTTTTGCATATGCGTTTGACCGGTGTGCTTAAAATGAACTCTTATGCTAAATATATGAAGGGAATTGTTACTAATAAAAGAAAGATACCAGAAGCTGGAATTTCCACCATGCTTGCTAATTATACTTTTAAGGGTGGAATACCAAAGAAACTTGGAGATCCAGGAGTACCAACTATACCATGCTCCATTAAAAGAAACTATGTTAAAACCGCTTTATGTGATCTTGGAGCCAGTGTTAGTGTTATGCCTCTCTCTTTATATTATAGACTTGATTTGAATAAGTTGCCACCTACTGAAATATCTTTGCAAATGGCTGATAAATCAACTGCTATACCTGTTGGTATTTTTTAGGATGTGCCTGTTGTGGTTGCAAACGTTGCCATTTTAATGGAATTTGTTATTCTTGATATTCCCGAGGACGATAGTATGTCTATTATTCTTGGAAGACCCTTTTTGAATACTACAGGGGCTGTTATTGATTGCACCAAAGGCAATGCCACTTTTCATGTCAATGGTAATGAGCATACTGTACACTTTCTGAGGAAACAACCTCAAGTCCATAGTATAAGCTCTATTGGAAAAATTCCATCGATTATTTTTGGGGGTTTTGAATTTCCTCTACCTACTGTCAAGAAGAAATATGATATTCTTATTATTGGGGATGTGCATATCCCCGTTTAGGTAACATAGTGTTATTCGAAGATTCTCCGGTTTCATGCAATTCATAATGAGTTTGTTAACAAGACTTGATCAACCTTGTTAGTGGATTCCTTTTGATGAGCATGAGATGGATTAATTTAGAAAACACAACTCTCTATACCCTTCTTTTACTTTCTGTTATTTATATTAAATAAAGCAAAAATAGTATTTTCTGTCAATTTTCTGAATTATCCATGCAATAAAAAAATCCCCAAAAAAAGTTCTCCAAATGCCCTGAAATTTAAATATGATTTCTTCTGGAATATTTGAGAATATCTGGCACTGAGAACACACCAGGGGGAGCAAGCACCTGGCCACGAGGGTCCAGGGCGCGCCCCCTGCCTCATGGGCCCACGGTGGCTCCCCTCCACTTATTCCAGCTACCACACACTCCTTCCTCCCACAAAAATCACCAACCAGCTCAAACCCGAGTTCAAGCTCATCTTGCTGCCATTTTTGATCTCCTAGCTCAAAGCTCCATTCACAAAACTGCTTTGGGGGATTGTTCTTTGGTATGTGACTCCTCTAATGGTTCAATTAGTTTTTGTTCTAATGCTTTATTCATTACAAATTTTTGCTGCTTAGGTGACCCTGTTCTTGAGCTTGCATGTCAAATTTATGTGGTCAAAAGTAGTTTTGATGCATGATATTGCCTCTAGGCACTTGTAGGAGTAGTTGCTATAAATTTTGTTGAGCTTGGTTCACTTTTATTTTGAAGTTACTAAAAATTTCAGATATTTTCAGAAAAATATGAAGAGATTTTTGAGGGGCTCATCGAGCCGAAGCTCGAAGCATAAGCAAAGTGAGGAGGATAAGAGGCCCAAATATAATCTCCCTTGCACCGTGGAGGTTCAGCCGTGTGAATGGCCTTGTGATGATTTCTTGAGAGCAACCGGGATTTATGATGATTTCTATGAATTGGCTGAGAATGCAGGCCTCGCCACCTTCCTCCACGACCAACGCGAACAGTATATCTTACTCACGAATATCTTTGTGCAAAACTTTCATTTCCATGCTAGGACCTCACCACCTACGGTGGAATTTTATTTATATGTTGAGCATAAGGAGATGTCACTTCGTGATTTTTGTCGGGTTTGTTTGATACCTTTTGAGGGCAACGTAGAGGAACCACATCGTGACGATGTGGAAGGGTTTATTGATACAATTACTGTAGGGGAAACGAGGAAAGTTTCCGATGCAAGAATTACTAGCATACATTTTCTTGTTTTACGTTACTTCGCAATATTTTCTAATAGATGCTTAATTGGTCGTGGAAACTATGGCAACCTTAGTGCTCCTGATATTGTAATTTTGTGGCATGCCTTGTTCCGTGATGACACATTTAGTATGGGCGCTATTGTTGCAAAGCGGTTAAATCTTAACCGTAATAAGGGCCCCGTCCTTGGAGGCATCTTCGCCTCATGCCTCGCTGCACACTTTAACATACCTATTAGGCATTATGAGAAGGAAGAGAAGTTGTTGCCTCTTGTTTTTCTAGACTATAAGAGTATGGTTGCACATGATTTTATCGTTAAGAATAAGGAAAAGATGCTTAAGTACAAGCTGATATTTGATAAAAATCACCCTGAGACTATTACCTTGCCTGCTCCTTCCTTGTTTAACTTATCTGCAGGCAAGTAACTTGTTCCACCGGAGGCCATTCACGCCTACCGATACCCCACACCAGCTACAGAGCCAGAGCCCGAACCATAATTTGATCCTCACCAGCAGTCTGTTTATCAGTGGAATCCGGAAGAGATCGCCAACTAGTGGCACCAGGGGGATTCATCTCAGTACGACGCCAACTATTACTTTGGATATCCGCCAGGCCAGCCGTGGCCATAAACCAACTTAGGCCAAAAGCCTAAGCTTGGGGGAGTACGTATTTCTCACCAACATTACATTTATGTTCACAAACTCATGCTAGTTGTCGGTGCTCATACTTTTTCATTGTAATATCCATACTAATTTATTTTCCTTTTTATGCTTTCTTCTTGTGTGTTTGATAAACCTTAAGAAAAACCAAAAAAAATTAGTTCTAGCTTTTAGCTAGTTTACTTTCCATGCCTGTAGTAGTAGTAATTAAAAAGAAAACCCAAAAAGATTTCCTGCTCTTCTTTTGCTTGTTGGGAGCTTTCCCGTGTAAATAGTTTTGTTTCTTTTCTTTGGGGGTCGAGAGGAGAAGACCATGATTAAAATGTTGAGTGGCTCTTATATGCATTATTGTTGATCTAACAAAGAGCCCATATTACCTTGTCTTCTCTCTTGAATTGAATGCTTGCAGATTCTAGCTTAGTCCAATGCATGTGCACTATTATTATTATCCACACTATTCGGTCGTGCAAGTGAAAGGCAATAATGATGATTATATGATGAACTTATTGAGATGAGAAAAGCTGGTATGAACTCGACCTCTCTTGTTTTTGTAAATATGATCGTTCCATCGTTCCTGATTCAGCCTATTATGAAAGAAACATGTTTGCAATGACAATTAGAGATTGTAGTTGCTTATGCTATGCTTAATTAGCTAGGAGCTTATAATGGTTTACCTTGCGTGCCAACATGCTATTAAAATGGTTGTGATGTGGTATGATAGGGTGGTATCCTCATTTGAACGATTCGAGTGGCTTGACTTGGCACATGTTCATGCATGTAGTTGAAACAAAATCAACGTAGCCTCTACGATATTTATGTTCATGGTGCATTATATCCTACTCATGCTTGCATTCGGTGTTGATTAATTTTAATGCATGTTCATGACTGTTGTCGCTCGCTAGTTGGTCGCTTCCCAGTCTTTTCTAGCCTTCACTTGTACTAAGCGGGAATACTGCTTGTGCATCCAATTCCATAAACCCCATATGAGTCCACCATACCTACCTATTTACGGTATCTACCTGCCGTTCCAAGTAAATTTGTATGTGCCAAACTATAAACCTTCAAATAAACATTCTGTTTGTATGCTCGAATAGCTCATGTATCAACTAGGGATGTCTGTATCTTCCATGCTAGGCGGGTTATTCTCAAGAGGAGTGGACTCCGCTCCTCACTCACGAGAACATGGCTGGTCACCGGGATGCATAGTCCCATGCTTTATGCAAATCAAATCAAAATAACTGCAAACAAAACTCCTCGGGACTCTTGTTAGTTGGAGGCACTCGTTGTTTCGAGCAAGCCATGGATTGATGCTTGTTGGTGGAGGGGGAGTATAAACTTTACCATTCTGTTTGGGAACCGCCTATAACGTGTGTAGCATGGAATAGCATGGAAGATATCGAGATCTCTCGGTTGTTATGTTGACAATGAAAGTATACCACTCAAAATATTATTCATATCTATTTCAAAATTGAGCTCTGGCACCTCTACAAATCCCTACTTCCCTCTGCGAAGGGCCTATCCATTTACTTTTATGTTGAGTCATCATCCTCTTATTAAAAAGCACCAATTGGAGAGCACCGCTGTCATTTGCATCCATTACTGTTAGTTTAAATTGAGTATGACTTGACTGGATCTCTTTCACCATGAATTACAATGTCTAGTCAGTCCTTGATCCTTAAAGGTGCTCTGCATTTATGTTTTGCGGTCTCAGAAGGGGCTAGCGAGATACCATCTTGTCATATCATATTATGATTGTTTTGAGAAAGTGTTGTCATCCGAGATTTATTATTATTGCTCGCTAGTTGATTATGCCATTGATATGAGTAAACATGAGACCTAGATGTTATTGTGAATATGGTTAGTTCATAATCTCTGCTGAAAACTTGAATGCTGGCTTTACATATTTACAACAACAAGAGCAAACAAAGTTTGTAAATGTTTTTCTTTATCACTTTCAGTTTATCAACTGAATTGCTCGAGAACAAGCAAAGGTTTAAGCTTGGGGGAGTTGATACCTCTCCGTCGTATCTACTTTTCCAAACACTTTTGCCCTTGTTTTGGACTCTAACTTGCATGATTTGAATGGACCTAACCAGGACTGACGCTATTTTCAGCAGAATTGCCATGGAGTTATTTTTGTGAAGAAATAAAAGTTCATGGAATGACCTGAAAATCAATGGAGAATTATTTTGGAATATATAAAAAATACTAGAAGAAGAATCCACGTCACGGGGGCCTCCACCTGTCCATGAGGGTGGGGGCGCTCCCTACCCCCCTGGGCGCGCCCCCTGCCTCGTGGGCCCCTGACGCTCCACCAACCTCAACCTCGACTCCATATATTCACTTCCAGGGAGAAAAAATCAGAGAGAAGGATTCATCGCGTTTTACGATACGGAGCCGCTGCCAAGCCCTAAACTCTCTCGGGGGGGGCTGATCTGGAGTCCGCTCGGGGCACCAGAGAGGGGCATCCGTCGCCATCATCATCATCAACCTTCCTCCATCACCAATTTCATGATGCTCACCGCCGTGCGTGAGTAATTCCATCGTAGGCTTGCTGGACGGTGATCGGTTGGATGAGATTTATCATCTAATCGAGTTAGTTTTGTTAGGGGTTGATCCCTAGTATCCACTATGTTCTGATATTGATGTTGCTATGACTTTGCTATGCTTAATGCATGTCACTAGGCCCCGAGTGCCATGATTTCAGATCTGAACCTATTATGTTTTCATCAATATATGTGAGTTCTTGATCCTATCTCGCAAGTCTATAGTCACCTATTATGTGTTATGATCCGTTAACCCCGAAGTGACAATAATCGGGATACTTACCGGTGATGACCGTAGTTTGAGGAGTTCATGTATTCACTATGTGTTAATGCTTTGGTCCGGTACTCTATTAAAAAGAGGCCTTAATATCCCTTAGTTTCCATTAGGACCCCGCTGCCACAGGAGGGTAGGACAAAATATGTCATGCAAGTTCTTTTCCATAAGCACGTAATATATTCGGAATACATGCCTACATTACATTGATGACCTGGAGCTAGTTCCGTGTCACCCTAGGTTATGGCTGTTACATGATCGGTCGCATTCGGCATAATTCTCCATCACCGATCCAATGCCTACGAGCTTTTCCTATATTGTTCTTTGCTTATTTACTTTTCCGTTGCTACTGTTACAATCACTATAAAACCCAAAAATATTACTTTTGCTATTGTTACTTTCGCTATCGTTGCCACTTCTATCATATTACTTTGCTACTAAACATTTTGCTGCAGATATTAAGTTTCCAGGTCTGGTTGAATTGACAACTCAGCTGCTAATACTTGAGAATATTCTTTGGCTCCCCTTGTGTCGAATCAATAAATTTGGGTTGAATACTCTACCCTCGAAAACTGTTGTGATCCCCTATACTTGTGGGTTATCAGTTGGGCCAAGGGGTAAGGCCCACGAGGCCTTATGACAGTGCACAAAGCGGTTTTCTCAGAGGACACGGGCTAGACGCCAAGGTTCCTGGTGTCTACCCCTGGGCCAGACGCCGTAGTCCATGGCATTTACGTAAACGCCAGGAACCATGGTGTTTGGCCCTGGAGTCCGAGAAGGACTCTTCTTTGCGTTCCAAACTGACTTTGGGGAGGCCTCTCCCCAAGTAACGACCCCAGGGCTCAACATATAAATAGAGGAGCAGGGCTAGCCCCTAGAACACAAGTTTTTGAGCCTCCTCTAGCTGGTCCTAGTTGACTAATTAGAGCTAGCCCTAGCTACCTCTAATCCTCATAATTAGAAGCCCAGTGTGGTTCTAATCTCCTCCGCTATAAATTTGTTGTGCTTGGCAAAGCCGTGCGGAAATAGTTCCACCACCACCATCACCATGTCGTCGTGCTGCCGGAACTCATCTACTACTTCGCCCCTCTTGCTGGATCAAGAAGGCGAGGACGTCATCGAGCTGAATGTGTGCCACACGCAGAGGTTCCGTATGTTCGTTACTTGATCGGGACAGATCGTGAAGGTGTATGACTACATCAACCGCATTGATAAAAGCTTCTGCTTAGCGATCTACAATGGTATGTATATGCTCTCCCCCTCTTGTAGCTATGCATCTCCATGGATAGATTTTGCGTGTGCATAGAATTTTTTTGTTTTCCATGCAACGTTCCCCAACATTGGCATCATGAGCCAGGTCTATGCGTAGATGATATGCACGAGTGGAACACAAAGTAGTTGTGGGCGGTGATGCTCATATTGCTTACCCCCAATGTCTTATTTTGATTCAGTGGTATTGTGGGATGAAGCGGCTCGGACCAACCCTACATGTCCACGTACATGAGACCGGTTCCAACGACTGACATGCAACTTGTTTTGCATAAAGGTGGCTAGCAGGTGTCTGTTTCTCTTACTTTACTTGAATCTTATTTGACTACGGCGGTCCTTGCAAAAGGTTAAAAGGCAACTTGAAAATCACAGTTGTGGTTTTGCGTAGGTAAGAACGGTTCTTGCTAGTTGCCTGTACCAGCCATGTAAAACTTGCAACAACAAAGTAGAGGATGTCTAACTTGTTTTTGCAGGGTATGTTGTGATGTGATATGTTCAAGATGTGATATGATATATGTTGATGTATGAGATGATCATGTTTTTGTAATAAGTTCACGACTTGCATGTCGATAAGTACGACAACAGGAAGGAGCCTTAGGGTTGTATTTAATTTATTGTATGACCTGCATGTCAATCACTAAAGCGTCATGTAATTGCTTTACTTTATCACTATGCATTAGCAATAGTTGTAGAAGCAATAGTTGGTGAGACAACCCCGATGCAACGATGGATATCAAGGTGTCGTGCTCGTGACGATGGAGATCATGCCATTGCTTTGGAGATGGAGATCAAAAGCACAAGATGATGATGGCCATATCATGTCACATATTTTGATTGCATGTGATGTTTATCCTTTATGCATCTCATTTTGCTTAGAATGACGGTAGCATTATAAGATGATCCCTTCACTTAATTTCAAGATAAAAGTGTTCTCCCCGAGTATGCACCGTTGCTAAAGTTCATCGTTTCGAAACACCTCATGCTGATTGGGTGTGATAGACTCTACGTTCACATACAACGAGTGTAAGCCAGTTTTGCATATGCAGAATACTTGGGTTAAACTTAACGAGCTAGAATGTACAGTCACGGTCTCGGAACACTGGTGACCGAAAGGTCGAACATGAGTCATATAGTAGATATGATCAACATGGAGATGTTCACCATTGAAGACTACCCCATCTCACGTGATGATCGGACATAGGTTAGTTGATTTGGATCATGTATCACTTAGACAACTTGAGGCATGTTGATTTAAGTGGGAGTTCATTAGTAATTTGATTATTTGGACTAAAATTTATCATGAACTTAGTCCTGGTCGTTTTTGCAAATCTATGTTTTAGATCAATGGCTTGTGCTACCATTCCCTTGAATTTTAATGCTTTCCTAGAGAAATCTAAGTTGAAAGATGATGGTAGCAACTACACGGACTGGGTCCGTAACTTGAGGGTTATCCTCATTGCTACACGGAAGAATTATGTCCTTGATGCACTGCTAGGTGACAGACCTGCTGCAGTAGCTGATGCAGATGTTATGAACGTCTGGCAGGCTCGATCTGATGACTACTCGATAGTCCAGTGTGCCATGCTTTAGGGCTTGGAACCGGGAGTTCCAAAGCGTTTTCAACGCCATGGAGCATATGAGATGTTCCAAGAGTTGAAATTGATATTTCAAGCTAAAGCCCGGGTTGAGAGATATGAAGTCTCCAACAAGTTCTTTAGTTGTAAGATGGAGGAGAACAGTTCGGTCAGTGAACACATACTCAAAATGTATGGGTACCACAACCACTTGACTCAGCTGGGAATTGATCTTCCAGTTGAGAGTGTTATTGACAGGGTTCTTTGGTCACTACCACCAAGCTATAAAGGCTTCGTGATGAACTATAATATGCAAGGCATGACGAAAGTGATTCCCGAGATCTTTGCGATGCTAAAATTGACGGAGGTAGAAATCAAGAAAGATCATCATCAAGTGTTGATGGTTCACAAGACCACCAGTTTTAAGAAAAAGGGGCAAGAGAAAGAAAGGGAACTTCAAGAAAACTGGCAAGCTAGTTGCCGCTCCCGTGAAGAAGCCCAAAGCTGGACCCAAGCCCAAAACTGAGTGCTTCTACTGCAAAGGAAATGGTCACTGGAAGCAGAACTACCCCAAGTACTTGGTAGATAAGAAGGATGGCAAAGTGAATGAAGGTATATTTGATATACATGTTATTGATGTGTTCCTTACTAATGCTCATAGTAGTGCATGGGTATTTGATACAGGTTCGGTTGCTCATATTTGTATCTTGAAACAGGAGATGCGGAATAAACGAAGATTGGCTAAGACAATGTGCGTCAGAAATGGTTCCAAGGTTGATGTGATCATTGTCGGCACGCTACCTCTACATCTACCTTCGGGATTAGTTTTAGACATGAATAATTGTTATTTGGTGCCAACGTTGAGCATGAACAGTATATATGGATCTTGTTTATTGCAAGATGGTTATTCATCTAAGTCAGAGAATAATGGTTGTTTTATTTATATGAGTAACATCTTTTATGATCATAACCTTTAATGAATGGTCTATTCTTGTTGAATCTCGATCGTAGTGATTCACATATTCATAATGTTGGTGCCAAAAGATGTGAAGTTGATAATGATAGTGCAACATACGTGTGGCACTGCTATTTAGATCATATTGATGTAAACCGCATGAATAAACTCCATGCAGATGGACTTTTGGAATCACTTGATTATGAATCATTTGATACTTGCGAACCATGCCTCATGGGTAAGATGACTAAAACTCCGTTCTCCAAAACAATGGAGCGAGGTAATGACTTATTGGAAATAATACATACCGATGTATGTGGTCCGATGAGTGTTGAAGCATGATATGTCTCCATCATATCTATAATTTTTGATTGTTTCATGCCAATATTATACAACTTTCACATAATTTTGGCAACTTTTTATATGATTTATTGGACTAACCTATTGATCCAATGCCCACTGCCAGTTCCTGTTTTTTTCATGTTTTTTGTATCGCAGAGTATCCATATCAAATGAAGTCCAAATGCAATAAAATCTTATGGAGAATTAGTTTGGAATATATGCGGTTTTTGGGAGTTGGAATCACCGCGAACGGAGGCCCACACAGCCCACAAGGCACCAGGGCGTGCCAGAGGCCCCTGGCGCGTGGTGGTGGGTTGTGCCCTCCTCGAACTTCAGTTGGAGATCTACTTCGAGCGCAAGGAAGCTTATACCCGAATAAATCGTGTTAAAATCTCAGCGCAATCGGAGTTACGGATCTCCCAGAATATAAGAAACGGTTTTCGACCAGATCTAGGGAACGCGAAACAGAAGAGAACAGAGAGGGAGATCCAATCTCGGAGGGGCTCCCACCCCTCCTCCACCATGGAGGCCATGGACCAGAGGGGGAACTCTCCTCCCATCTAGGGGGAGGCCATGGAATAAGAAGAAGGAGGGGGCTCTCTCCCCCTCTTTCTCGGTGGCACCGGAGTGCCGCCGGGGCTAGGATCGGGACGGCGATCTACATCAACAATCTTTCTACCGTCAACACCAACTTTCTCCCCCTCTATACAGTGGTGTAACACCTCTTCTCCCTGCTATAATCTCTACTTAATCATGGTGCTCAACTCCATATATTTTTTCCCAATGATCTATGGTTATCCTACGATGTTTGAGTAGATCTGTTCTGTCCTATGGGTTAATCGTGATCTTGGTTGGTATGATTGTATATTTAATTTATGGTGTTGTCCTACGGTGCCCTCCATTCTCGCGCAAATGTGAGGGGCCCTGCTGTAGGGTGTTGCAATATGTTCATGGTTCGCTTATGGTGGGTTGCGAGAGTGACAGAAGCTTAAACCTGAGTAAGTGGGGTATGACATATGTGAGTAAAGAGGACTTGATACTTAATTCTATGGTTGGGTTTCACGACCTTAATGATCTTTAGTAGTTGCGAATGCTTGCTAGAGTTCCAATCATAAGTGCATATGATCCAAGTAGAGAAAGTATGTTAGCTCATGCCTCTCCCTCATATAAAATTGCAAGAATGATTGCCAGTACTTGTTATTGATTGCCTAGGGACAAATAACTTTCTTGTTGACACAAACCCTTTTTCTAAACACCTAACTTTTATTATCTTGCAAAGTAGTTCTAGCATCACACCTACAAAATAGTTTCATACTTGTTTCTGATAAAGCAAACATCAAGTGTGCATAGAGTTGTATTAGTGGTCGATAGAACTTGAGGGAATATTTGTTCTACCATTAGCTCCTGATTGGGTTCGACACTCTTATTCATCGAAGAAGGCTGCAAACGATCCTCTATATTTGTAGGTTATCAAAGCATGCGGCAGGTATTGTTATTTTCAAACCTTCACAGATGATTTGAGTAGGTATGGGTATATCTACTTGGTGAAACACATGTCTGGAACATTTGAAAAGTCCAAAGAATTTCAGAGTGAAGTGGAGAATCATCGTAACAAGAAAATAAAGTTTCTGCGATCTAATCGCGGAGGTGAATATTTGAGTTACGAGTTTGGCCTTCATTTAAGACAATGTGGAACTATTTTACAACTCACGCCACCTGGAACACCATAGCGTAATGGTGTGTCCGAACGTCGTAACCGTACTTTATTAGATATGGTGCGTGCCATGATGTCTCTTACCGATTTGTCTTTATCATTTTGGGGTTATGCATTAGAGACAGCCAGATGATGTCCGCTTGAAGCTACGTCGGTATTTTCCCAAAGAGGAAGGGATGATGCAACACAGTGGCGGCAGGTATTTCCCTTAGATATGAAACCAAGGTTATCGAACCAGTAGGGTAGCCAAGCAACACAACGTAAACAGCCCCTGCACACAAATAACAACCACTCGCAACCCGACGTGTTAAAGGGGTTGTCAATCCCTTTCGGGCAACGGCGCCAGAAATGACACGTGGACGGGAGAAAGTTGTAAATATTGATAGATCGAATGCCAAAATAAAATAAATTGCAGCAAGGTATTTTTGGTTTTTGTTTTAATAGATCTGAAAATAAAAGCAAATAAAAATAGATGGCAAAGGCAAATAATATGAGAAAGTGATCTGGGGGGCCGTAGATTTCACTAGTGGCTTCTCTCGAGAAAAATAGCAAAGTGGTGTGTGAACAAATTACTGTTGGACAATTGATAGAACTTCAAATAATTATGACGATAGCCAGGAAATGATCATTATATAGGCATCACGTCCAAGATTAGTAGATCGACTCCTGCCTGCATCTACTACTATTACTCCACACATCGACCACTATCCAGCATGCATCTAGTGTATTAAGTTCATGGAGAAACGGAGTAATGCAATAAGAGCGGTGACATGATGTAGACAAGATCTATCTATGTAGAGATAGACCCCATCGTTTTATCCTGAGTAGCAACGATACATACGTGTTGGTTCCCCTTTTGTCACTGGGATCAAGCACCGTAAGATCGAACCCACTACAAAGCACCTTTTCCCATTGCAAGATAAATAGATCAAGTTGGCCAAACAAAACCCAAATATAAGAGAAGAAATACGAGGCTATAAGCAATCATGCATATAAGAGATCAAAGAAACTCAAATAACTTTCATGGATATAAAAAGATAGATCTGATCATAAACTCGAAGTTCATCGGATCCCAACAAACACACCGAAAAGAGTTACATCATATGGATCTCCAAGAGACCATTGTATTGGGAATCAAGAGAGAGAGAGATGAAGCCAGCTAGCTACTAACTACGGAAGCGAAGGTCTACAAAGAACTACTCATGCATCATCGGAGAGGAACCAATGGAGGTGGTGAACCCCATACGAGATGGTGTCTAGATTGGATCCGGTGGTTCTGGACTCTGTGACGGCTAGATGAATATTTCGTCGACTCCCTAGGGTTCTGGAAATATTGGGGTATTTATAGAGAAAAGAGGCGGTCTAGGGGCACCCGAGGTGGGCACAACCCACCAGGGCGCGCCTAGGCCTCCTGGCGCACCCTGGTGGGTTGTCCCCTCCTCGGGACTCCCCCCAGGTGCAACCAGGGCCCAACATGTTCATTCTGGTCCATAAAAAATATCCATAAAGTTTCATGGCATTTGGCCTCCGTCTGATATTGACTTTCTGTGATGTAAAAAACAAGGAAAAAACTGGAACTGGCACTTGGCACTATGTCAATAGGTTAGTACCAAAAAATGATATAAAATGATTAGAAAACATCCAAGATTGATAATATAACAACATGGAACAGTCAAAAATTATAGATACGTTGGAGACGTATTAGCATCCCCAAGCTTAACTCCTACTCATGCTCGAGTAGGCAAGTGATAAAAACAGAATTTTTGATGTGGAATGTTGCCTATCATGTCATATCATATTTCTTTCTTTATAGCATGGACAATTGGACTATTAGATGTTCAAAGCAATAGTCTAGTTTTGACATGATAATTTATATACTCAACCATGTCAAAAAGCAACCATGTCTTTCAAAATATCAACGCTGAAATAAGCTATCCCTAGCCAGCATGCTCAAACATTGATCCATTCATGAAACACACTCGAATATTAGCTACACCCAATACTTAAGTACGATCATATTGCCTCCTAGTTGGTGTTTTTATAAGAGAAAATAGAGACTCAAATTCAAAACTAAAAATTGCATAAAGTAAAAGAAAGGCCCTTTGTAGAGGGAAGCAGGGATTTGTAGAGGTGTCAGAGCTCAAAGCAAAAAACTTAGAGATAAAAACATTTTGAGAGGTGTATCCATCCCACCAACGAAAATGACTTAGAGTTCCCAATACTTTCCATGCATAGATATATCATAGGCGGTTCCCAAACAGAAAATAAAGTTTATTCCTTTTTCCACCATAACTTTCACTTTCCATGGCTAACCGTATCCACGGGTGCCCTCCATACCAACACTTTCCAAGGAATTTATTATTTGACAACATAGGGTAAATTCAAATTTTTTTTGCATTTCAGGACTGGGCATCCCTAATACCTTTGCCGTACTCTCGTGCAATGACAAGTGAATAAACACTCATCTTGAGAATAACACATCTAGCATGGGAAATATTAGCCACCCCTCACTGCTTCACGAGCGAAACAAACACACAAAAGAGAAGTTTATTTTGAAAATTGGAGATGGCACATGCAAATTTGCTTAGAACGGCAAGAGAATACCGCATATAGGTAGATATAGTGGACTCATGTGGCAAAAGTGGGTTAAAGGTTTTTGGATGCACAAGTAGTGATCATACTTAGTGCAAAATGAAGGTTAGCAAAAGATTGGGAAGCTACAAACTAAGAAAAAATAATCTCATAAGCAAGCATTAAGCATAAGTAACACTGAATAATGCACCACAAGTAGGATATAATTTCATTGCATGACGATTGACTTTCGTACTTGCATAGGGAATCACAAACCTTAACACCAATATTCTTACTAAAGCATAATTACTCATCAAGATGACTCACATATCACATCATCATATCTCGAAACTATTACTAAGAATCAAGTTTATTTTGTTCAGTGATCTTCATGAAAGTTTTTATTATATCCTTCTTGGATATCTATCACTTTGGGACTAATTTTCATGTATTGCTTTTGACAAGCTCCAACAAATATAAGTGAAGATCATGAGCATAATATATTTTTCTTTCTCTCAAATTAATTTAAGCGAAGCAAGAGAGAATTTCTTGAAATTTTTGCTAACTCTCAAATAAATCTAAGTGAAGCAAGAGAGCATTTCTTCAAAAATAATAAAACACACCATGCTCAAAAAGATATAAGTGAAGCACTAGAGCAAGTCCATTGCTCATAGAAGTTCAAGTGAAGTATAGAGAGAAATTCTAACAAGTCATGACATAATTTTGGCTCTCTCAAATAGGTGTGTCCAGTAAGGATTGAGGACTTAAAACACAAAATAAAACAAGCAAAGACTCATATCATACAATATGCTCCAAGAAAAACATATATCATGTGACGAATAAAAATATAGTCTCAAGTAAAATACCGATGATCGTCGGAAGAAAGCGGGGATGCCACTCGAGGGCATCCCCAAGCTTAGTTAGTGTCAGAGTAATTAGCCACGGGTAGCCTCATCTGCCCCCCATGGCATTTCAAGAAATCAGGGCCGGCTTCGCCCCTCAAGACCCAAAGATCAACTAGACGCCTTCTTACGGCCGGCAGGTCCCAATGGCCGGCTGGCAGAAGACGACAAGGCCCAGAGGGCAGCCTCGAAGTGGGCCAACTCCTAGTGGGCGGCCTCTAGAGAGGCCGGCCCTTAGCAGGTGGCCCCAAGTGCCCTCAAAGTTTGCACCACATTATGACGACGAGACGGTGCGTGGCTACAGTGCTGTCAGCCACCCCCGAATCCAGGGTCAAGCGTGGAAACAATGCATCGTACGGGGCGGAGACCCCCCGCCCGACGTGGCACTGTTGATGTGTGGCCCGTGACATCACGCATGGCAGAGAAGGCCATGCCCCCACTACGGACTGTCGGTACGGCCCACGGCCGGTGGGCCCTACCTATCCGCGAGGAGCCAGAGGGCGGTGAACCCAGACCGGTCGGCTTGAGGAGAGGCCGGCCCCTGACCAGGCGGTCCTCCTCTCCTTAAAGTCCATGTGCCATTAATCAGAAGAGATGAGGAGAGGCCGGCGTGCATGTCTTCACCTCATCCCATTTCCTGGTACCGGTGACGTATTATTAGTCCCCTCCATGATAAGCCACCCCCGACATTTGGTGCCCACCGTGGGGCTAGGTGCACCGTCGTCCGGAGATCTGTTTTGGACGGGAACCCTGTTCCTTCCTCGCGAGCGTAGCCAGCCCGACTCCCCCAATGGCGTCTGTGCCGATGTGGTGCATGGCGCGGAGGTCGCCTGCATGGCGGCTAGCCTCGCTGATCTTATTGGCGAGCTTCACCTCTCTACCGAGCCCGCACCCGACGCGGGAGCGGCCAGCTTTGAGAGCTGCTTCGTCGACCTTCTCTGCAAGCTTCACATCGCCAACAAGCCAGCCACCGATCTGGAGTCGGTTGGCTCCATCGATCTGATGCTTGTTGACACCGACACGGTTTCTTATGATTCCTTCCCCACCAACATGGTGGTCATCGATGATCCGCTTCCTCGCGCAGAGAGCGGTGGCAGCACCGTCATGGAGGTGCTTGTCATCAGCCACAATGGGGGTTCTGGAGGAGCCAGCCAAGACCCATTGCAGGCGGCAATGCGGGACCTATCCACGCCCATTGCAGCGGATGCGGATGTCGAGATGCTGGAGGCCTACCGCGTCTCACTCGTGGAGAACACCAAGAAACTGGCTATCATGAGACGCCTCTCCGAGGCCTTCCAGCGTGAGGTTGATCACACTGTCGGCGGCACGCCGACTGCTGTTGGGCCCAGCCGCGCAGGCACAGTCAGGCATCGAGGCGGCGGCAGCGCTGGCATGTTTGGAGTGGACCGCCCAGTCTACGCCATGCCTATGGAGAACATACGCGCTGCCCAGGCGGCAGCAGACGAGCTGGACCACCTGGAGGGCGACGAGTGTCGCTACATGGCGGAGCGTGTTCAGCAGCTTATCGACGCGGCTGCTGCGCAGCAAGAAGCTGGTTATCGCGCCGAGGAGCTTAACCAGCGGGTTGAGAATCCGCCCCCTCGCCAAGAGCATGGCGTGACCTCCCGGACGCCGACAGGCGACGCCCACGACAGACAAGACAAGGAGCCGGCTGCCAGTCGCAGTCGGACTTGCATCACCATCAAGCGCGACCAAGATGTCCGCCCTTGAGCAGTCGAACGGCGGGGCGATGATCCACTGCCGCCGCCTCCTCGAAGAGAGAGGCGCGCTTCCCCGGCGCCTGTCGATCATCCGACACTCGGCGACCGACTGGGCCGCCGAGAAGGAGTCGGAGAGAATGATGCGCGCCACCGGATTGATAGCCTGGCTCGATCCTTGGCGCTAGAAGAAGAAGATGCAATGGGTCCGCCTAGTTTTGGCCCCCGCATTCGTGACGAGCCCTTCCCCAAGGGGTTCTCGCTCCCAAGAGACACGCACAAGTACAACGGCTCCGTGAAGCTGGAGGATTGGCTGGTGGACTATTCCACAGCCGTAAGCATAGCGAATGGCAACAAGTGTGTTGCCATGAAGTACGTCCTGCTCATGCTCCAGGGCACAGCCCGGACGTGGCTGAACAGCCTCAAACACTACAGCGTCAACAGTTTGGTAGATTTCACCGAAGTGTTCATCCGCAACTTCAGCAGCACCTACAAGTGGCCCCCAAGCCTTGCCAGCTCTCGCTGTGCGTCCAAGGCCCCAATGAGTCCACCCGCGATTACCTAACATGGTGGGAAGAATTGCACAACTCCTGCGAAGGGGTGCATGAGGTCTAAGCTATCGAGTACTTCACTGCAGGGTGCCGAGAGGGCACCTTACTCAAGCACCGGCTTCTTTGCGACGAGCCGACCACACTCGACGAACTGTTGATCATAGCAGACAATTACGCCACTGCCGACTCCTCCATGAAGTCAGAGCTCCGGGTGGACACTTCTGGGAAGGTGCTCCCCCAGGCCCCTTGAACACCGGCTGGAGACAACAGTCGGCTCCATCAGCCGAACGACAACAAGCGCAAAGCCCCTAGCCGGCCTCCACCAGCCGGCGGGTGGCGACAGTTGAAGATCAACAACCTGAAGGGCAGCCACTCCCAAGCGTCAGAAGGGTGGCAAGCTGGCTTGGTTGCCCGCTTTCTCCTTTGAGAAGACCCTCGATGCCCCCTGCAAGTTTCACAGTGGGGTGAAGCCGTCTAACCATACAACTCGTAAGTGCCACTGGCTTGTCCGCATCGCCAAGGGAGAAGGACTGCCTCCCCCACCTGCTGGCCCACCGGCTCCGCCTCCTCAGCAGTCGGCCGCTCGTCCAGCAGTTGTAGCAGTCCAAGATGATTATCCTGAAGAACATGGCGCTTACATAGTCTTCACTAGCGTGGCGGACGATCGGCGCAGTCGGCGTCAGCAGCACCGAGTGGTGAACGTCGTCGCATCAGGTGCTCCTAAATTCATGCATTGGTGTGAGAAGCCCATCAGCTAGAGCCGGGCTGACCACCCGGAGGTGATGCCCTCTCCGATCTCCTATGCTCTGGTGCTGGATGCCACTCTCGTGACAGAAAGGCAAGCTGCTCGTTTCTCTCGGATTCTGATAGATGGCGGCAGCAGCATCAACATTCTATATCGCGATACCATGGAAAAGTTAAGCATTAAGGAAAGGCAGCTCCAGCCCAGACGGACTGTTTTCCATGGTATTGTGCCTGGCCTGTCCTGCTCACCAATCGGCAAGGTCAAGATAGACGTCATCTTCCGGGACAAGGATCACTTCCGCCGTGAAGCAATTTGGTTTGAGGTGGTGGACCTTGAAAGCCCTTATCATGTACTCCTTGGCCGGACGGCTCTGGCCAAGTTCATGGCGGTGCCACACTATGCTTACCTCAAGATGAAGATGCCAGGAACCAAGGGCATTATCACGATATCTGGAGACTACGAGAAGTCGACCGATTGTGTCGCGGCCAGCAGCCGGCTGGCCGAGTCCCTTGTGATTGCTGCTGAGAAGAAGCTCCTGGACCAGGTGGTGGCCATGACCAACAAGCAGCCGGACATGTCAGAGCCCAAAGAGTCGGAGACCCAGGGCTCCTTCCAGCCAGCCAAAGAAACTAAGAAGATCCCTTTGGACCCTGAGCACCCAGAGAAATTTGTTGTCATTGGTGCCAACCTTGATGGCAAATAGGAAAGCGAGCTCATCGATTTTCTCTGTGAGAATCGGGACATCTTTGCATGGTCCCCCAAGGACATGCTGGGTGTTCCGACGGATTTCGCCGAGCACAAGTTACATGTCAAAGCAGATGCCAAACTAGTCAAACAACCCCTCCGCCGACTGTCGGAGGAAAAGAGAAGAATTGTTGGTGAAGAGATAGCCCAGCTTCTAGCAGTCGGCTTCATCATGGAAGTGTTTTTTTTCCAGAAAGGCTTTCCAACCCGGTCCTTGTACTGAAGAAGAAAAACAAGTGGCGCATGTGCATTGATTACACCAGTCTCAACAAAGCTTGCCCAAAAGATCCGTTTGCTTTGCCTCGGATTGACCAAGTGATAGACTCCACAGCCGGATACGAGCTGTTAAGTTTCTTGGATGCCTACTCGGGATATCATCAGATCAACCTAAACCCGGCAGACCGCCTGAAGACCGCCTTCATCACACCATTTGGAGCCTTCCGCTACCTGACCATGACATTCGGCTTGAGAAATGCTGGTGGAACGTTCCAGCATTGCATGCAGAAGTGCCTCCTCAAGCAGCTTGGCAGAAATGCCCATGTCTATGTGGACAATATTGTGGTGAAGACGGAGAAGCGCGGTACTCTCTTGGAGGACCTCAAGGAAACCTTTGGAAATCTGCGCGGGTTTTAGATCAAGCTCAACCCAGAGAAATGCGTCTTCAGAGTACCAGCCGGTCAGCTCCTTGGCTTCCTGGTCTCAGAACGCGGCATCGAGTGCAACCCCGTGAAGATCAAGGCCATCGAGAGGATGGAGAGACCCACCCGACTGAGAGATGTCCAGAAATTCACCGGTTGTTTGGCATCCATCAGCCGTTTCATTAGTCGGCTGGGTGAGAAGGCTCTTCCCCTGTACTAGCTCAGGAAGAAAACCACTCATTTCGAGTGGAATGACCAGGCGGATGAAGCTTTTCTCCAGTTAAAAAAGATGTTGACCACGCCACCTGTCCTGGCGGCTCCGACTAATAAGGAACCTATGTACCTCTAGATTGCTGACACTAGCCGGGTGGTCAGTGTTGTCATGGTGATAGAGCGTCCAGAGGCCGGCAGGGCCTAGCCGGTCCAGAGGCCCGTATATTACTTGAGTGAAGTGCTGTCAACCTCAAAGCAGAACTACACTACCAGAAGATGTGCTACGGTGTGCACTTTGTCACCAAGAAGCTGAAACCATACTTTCAAGAGCACCCAATCACGGTTGTCTGCACTGCCCCACTTGCCGAAATCATTGGAAACAGAGATGCATCTGGTCGAGTGGCCAAATGGGCCATTGAGCTGCCCCCTACACCATCTTCTACCACCCACGCACCGTCATCAAGTCCCAAGCACTGTCCGACTTCCTTGTAGACTGGGCCGAGACCCAGTACTTGCCGCCAGCTCCGGACTCCACTCATTGGCAAATGCACTTTGATGGCTCGAAGATGCTCACCAGCTTGGGAGCCGGCATTGTTCTCACCTCTCCCAAAGGCGACAAGCTCAGATACACATTGCAAATCCATTTTGCCGCCTCCAACAACGTAGTAGAATATGAAGCACTAATACACGGCCTCCGGTTGTCCAAAGAGATTGGCATCCGCTGGATCCTGTGCTAAGGCGATTCCGACTTGGTAGTCCAACAGTCATCTGGCGACTAGGACGCCAAGAATGCAAACATGGCGAGCTACCGTTTTCTCGTTCAACAACTCAGCGGATATTTTGAAGGGTGCGAGTTCCTTCACGTGCCACGGAATGAAAACGAGCCAGCTGATGCCCTGGCACGAATCGGCTCCACCCGTCAAGCAATACCAGCCGGCGTCTCCCTTCAGTGCCTCCGCAAGCCGTCAATCAAGCCTTCTCCAGAATCTGAGTCCATCTTCGTGTTGGCTCCTCCCGAAGCAGTCGGATCCGACTCGGGGGCTGCAGCAGCCGGCCCAAGGACTTTAGCAGGCGGTCCGGGGACTGCAGCAGTCGCACCCAGCCCGGGGACTCCACAACCTGGCCCGGGGGCTGCAGCAGTCGTCCCGGGGACTTCAGCAGCGTAGCAAGCGGCAATCGATTCCAACCCGCCGCCTCCCAGCCCAACCGCCCTTGTACAAGTGGCCCTAGTGGCAGTAGAAGAAATTCAAGCACCTTCATGGGCATTTCCCATCCACAAGTTTCTGGTAAACAGAGAGCTGTTGACCGATGAAATCTCGGCCCGGCAAGTGTAGCGCCGAGCAGGAGCCTGCACGATAGTAAACAGAGAGCTTGTCAGACGCAGCGTGACCGGAGTCTTCCGGCGCTGAGAAGAATCAGAGAAAGGCTAAGCAATCCTCAAATATATCCACCAAGGCGAGTGCGGCCACCACGCGGACTCCAGATCCCTTGTTGCCAAGGCTGTCCACCATGGTTTCTTTTGGCCGACTGCTTAGGAAGATGCCAAGGAATTAGTCAAGCATTGCAAAGGGTGTTAGAAGTTCAGATCTCAGTAGCATCTACCGGCTTCTGCACTCAAGACCATTCCCCTAGCTTGGCCATTCGCCGTCTGCGGATTGGACATGGTGGGGCCATTCAAGACAGCACGCGGTGGCATGACCCATCTGCTTGTTGCCGTGGACAAGTTCACCAAGTGGATTGAAGCCAATCCAACCAAGAAGTTGAATGGTCCGACTGCTGTGACCTTCATTGCAGACATCACAACCCGGTACGGAGTACCACACAGCATCATCACCAACAATGGCACGAACTTTGCCAAGGGAGCCTCGGCTCATTTCTGCACGACGCAGAGCATCCGACTGGACTTAGCGTCCGTTGCCATCCGCAGTCAAACGGCCAAGTCGAGCGAGAAAATGGCCTCATCCTCTCTGAAATCAAGCCCCAGCTGGTCGAGCCTCTGGAGCGGTCAGTCGGCTGCTGGATCGATGAGTTGTGATACGTCCATTTTGCATCATGCTTTTATATCGATATTTATTGCATTATGGGATGTTATTACATATTATGTCACAATACTTATACCTATTCTCTCTTATTTTACAAGGTTTACATGAAGAGGGAGAATGCCGGCAGCTGGGATTCTAGGCTGGAAAAAGGAGCAAATATTAGAGACCTATTCTGCACAGCTCCAAAAGTCCTGAAACTTCACGGAAGACGTTTTCAAAATATATAAAAAATACCCAGCGGAAGAGATTCACCAGGGGGGCACACCCTGCCCACGAGGGTGGGGGCGTGCCCTACCCCCTGGGCGCGCCCCCTACCTCGTGGGCCCCCTGGTGGCCCTCCGGCGGCCATCTTCTGCTATATGGAGTCTTTCGTTGAGTAAAAAATCATAAGCCATCTTCTCGGACGAAACTCCACCACCACGAGGCGGAACCTTGGCGGAACCAACCTAGGGCTCTAGCGGAGCTGTCTGCTGGGGAAACTTCCCTCCGGGAGGGGGAAATCATCGCCATCGTCATCACCAACGCTCCTCTCATCGGGAGAGGGCAATCTCCATCAACATCTTCATCAGCACCATCTCCTCTCAAAACCCTAGTTCATCTCTTGTATCCAATTCTTCTCTCCAAGTCCGGGATTGGTACTAGTAGGTTGCTAGTAGTGTTATTAGTCCTTGTAGTTGATGCTAGTTGGTTTAATTGGTGGAAGATCATATGTTCAGATCCTATATGCATATTAATACCCCTCTGATTATGAACATGTTTATGCTTTGTGAGTAGTTACGGTTGTTCCTGAGGACATGGGAGAAGTCTTGCTATTAGTAGTCATGTGAATTTGGCATTCATTCGATATTTTGATGAGATGTATGTTGTCTCTCCTCTAGTGGTGTTATGTGAACGTCGACTACATAACACTTCACCATTATTTGGGCCTAGAGGAAGGCATTGGGAAGTAATAAGTAGATGATGGGCTGCTAGAGTGACAGAAGCTTAAACCCTAGTTTATGTGTTGCTTCGTAAGGGGCTGATTTGGATCCATATGTTTCATGCTATGGTTAGGTTTACCTTAATACTTTTGTTGTAGTTGCGGATGCTTGCAATAGAGGTTAATCATAAGTGGGATGCTTGTCCAAGTAAGGACAGTACCCAAGAACCGGTCCACCCACATACCAAATTATCAAAGTACCGAACGCGAATCATATGAACGTGATGAAAACTAGCTTGATGATATTCCCATGTGTCCTCGGGAGCGCTTTTCTCTATATAAGAGTTTGTCCAGGCTTGTCCTTTGCTACACAAAGGATTGGGCCACCTTGCTGCACTTTATTTACTTTTGTTACTCGTTGCTCGTTACAAATTCTCCTATCACAAAACTATCTGTTACCACTTGTTTCAGTACTTGTAGAGAATACCTTGCTGGAAACCGCTTATCATTTCCTTCTGCTCCTCGTTGGGTTCGACACTCTTACTTATCAAAAGGACTACGATAGATCCCCTATACTTGTGGGTCATCAAGACTCTTTTCTGGCGCCGTTGCCGGGGAGTGAAGCGCCTTTGGTAGTTGGAATTTGGTAAGGAAAAATTTATATAGTGTGCTGAAATTTACTTTCACTTGTTACTATGGAAAGTAATCCTCTGAGGGGCTTGTTCGGGGTATCTTCACCCCGACCAGTAGAGCAAAGAGTTGCTCCTCAACCTACTGAACCTACTGAAAATGAAAATGTCTTCTTTGAAATTCCTTTGGGTATGAAAGAAAAACTGCTAGCTAATCCCTTTTTAGGAGATGGAACAAAACATCCTGATGAGCATCTAATATATGTGGATAAAGTTTGTGGATTATTTAAGCTTGCAGGTGTACCCAGAGATTTTGTTAAGAAGAAGGTCTTCCCTTTATCTTTGAAGGGAGATGCATCGACATGGTATATGCTATGTGATGATATGGGGTCTTGGAATTACAAACGATTGAAATTGGAATTTCATCAGAAGTTTTATCCTATGCATCTTGTTCAACGTGATCGCAATTATATATATAATTTTTGGCCTCGTGAAGGAGAAAGCATCGCTCAAGCTTGGGGGAGGCTTAAATCAATGTTATATTCATGCCCCAATCATGAGCTCTCAAGAGAAATGATTATTCAAAATTTATATGCTCGGCTTTCTGATAACAATCGCACCATGCTCGATACTTCTTGTGCTGGCTCTTTTATGATGAAGACTATTGAATTCAAACGGGATTTATTGGAAAGAATTAAACAAAACTTTGAAGATTGGGACCTCAAGGAAGGTAAGGAGTCAGGTATGACACCTCAGTTTGATTGTGTTAAATCTTTTATGGATACCGATGTTTTCTGTAAATTTAGCACTAAATATGGACTTGACTCTGAGATAGTAGCTTCTTTCTATGAATCTTTTGCTACTTATGTTGATCTCCCCAAGGATAAGTGGTTTAAATATCATCCTCCCATAGAAGTATAAGTAGCTGCACCTATTAAAGTTGAAGAAAAGATTGTCACTTATAATGATCCTATTGTTCCTACTGCTTATGTTGAGAAACCACCTTTCCCTGTTAGGATAAAGGATCATGATAAAGCTTCAACTGTGGTTCGTAAAAGCAATATTAAAACATATACACCTCCTGAGCAAGTTGAAGTTGAACCTAATATTGCTATTGTTAAAGATCTCTTGTCTGATAATATTGATGGGCATGTTATTTATTTCTGTAATGAAACTGCTAGAATTGCTAAACCTTGTGCTAAAGATAAACCTAGACCAGTGGTAGGCATGCCTGTTATTTCTGTTAAAATAGGAGATCATTGTTATCATGGCTTATGTGATATGGGTGTCAGTGCTAGTGCAATACCTATTAGCCTTTATAGAGAAATTATGCATGATATTGCACCTGTTGAGTTAGAAGATATTGATGTCACAATTAAACTTGCCAATAGAGATACTATTTCACCAGTGGGAATTGTTAGAGATGTTGAGGTCTTGTGTGGGAAAACTAAATATCCTGCTGATTTTCTTGTTCTTGGTTCCCCACAAGATAGCTTTTGTCCCATTATATTTGGTAGACCCTTCTTGAACACTATTAATGCTACCATGGATTGCAAAAGGGATGTTGTTACTATCGGCTTAGATGATATGACTCGTGAATTTAATTTCTCTAAATTTAGTAGACAACACCGTGAAGAATAATTACCTAGTAAGGATGAAATTATTGGTCTTGCTTCTATTGCCGTACCGCCTAGTGATCCTTTAGAACAATATTTGCTAGACCATGAAAATGATATGTTTATGAATGAAAGAAGGGAAATAGATGAAGTATTCTTTAAACAGGAACCTATTCTGAAACACAATTTGCCTGTTGAAATCTTAGGGGATCCTCCTCCACCCAAGGGTGATCCCGTGTTTGAGCTTAAACTGCTACCTGATACTCTTAAATATGCTTATCTTGATGAGAAAAAGATATATCATGTTATTATTAGTGCTAACCTTTCAGAGCATGAGGAAGAAAGATTATTGAAAACTCTGAAGAAGCACCGTGTTGCTATTGGGTATACTCTTGATGATCTTAAGGGCATTAGTCCCACTCTATGTCAACATAAAATTAATTTGGAAGAAAATGCTAAACCTGTTCGTGATCATCAACGACTGCTGAATACTAAAATGAAAGAAGTGGTAAGAAAGGAAATACTAAAGCTCCTTGAGGCAGGTATAATCTATCCCGTTGCTGATAGTCAATGGGTAAGTCCTGTCCATTGTATCCCTAAGAAGGGAGGTATTACTGTCATTCCTAATGATAAAGATGAATTAATTCCTCAAAGAATTATTACAGGTTATAGGATGGTAATTGATTTCCGCAAATTAAGTAAGGCAACTAAAAAGGGTCATTACCCCTTACCTTTTATCGATCAAATGCTAGAAAGATTATCCAAACATACACAATTTTGCTTTCTAGATGGTTATTCTGGCTTCTCTCAAATACCTGTGTCAGCCAAAGATCAATCAAAGACTACTTTTACTTGCCCTTTTGGTACTTTTGCTTATAGACGTATGCCTTTTGGTCTATGTAATGCACCTGCTACCTTTCAAAGATGCATGATGGCTATATTCTCTGACTTTTGTGAAAAGATTTGTGAGCTTTTCATGGACGATTTCTCCGTCTATGGATCCTCTTTTGATGACTGCTTAAGCAACCTTGATCGAGTTTTGCAGAGATGTGAAGAAACTAATCTTGTCTTGAATTGGGAAAAGTGCCACTTTATGGTTAATGAAGGTATTGTCCTGGGGCATAAAGTTTCTCAAAGAGGTATTGAGGTTGATAAAGCCAAGGTTGATGCTACTGAGAAGATGCCATGTCCCAAGGACATCAAAGGTATAAGAAGTTTCCTTGGTCATGCCGGATTTTATAGGAGGTTCATTAAGGACTTCTCAAAAATTTCTCGGCCTCTGACTAATTTATTACAAAAATATACACCATTTGTCTTTGATGATGATTGTGTAGAAGCATTTGAAATACTTAAGAAAGCATTGATCTCTGCACCTATTGTTCAGCCACCTGATTGGAATTTACCCTTTGAAATTATGTGTGATGCTAGTGATTATGTTGTAGGTGTTGTTCTAGGGCAAAGAGTTGATAAGAAATTAAATGTTATTCAATATGCTAGTAAAACCCTAGACAATTCTCAAAGAAATTATGCTACCACTTAAAAAGAATTCTTAGCAGTTGTATTTGCTTGTGATAAGTTCAGACCTTATATTGTTGATTCTAAAGTAACTATTCAAACAGATCATACTGCTATTAAATATCTCATGGAAAAGAAAGATGCTAAACCTAGACTTATTAGATGGGTTCTCTTGCTACAAGAATTTGACTTGCATATCCTTGATAGAAAGGGAGCTGAGAACCCCGTTGCAGACAACTTGTCTAGGTTAGAAAATGTGCTTGATGACCCACTACCTATTGATGATAGCTTTCCTGAGGAGCAACTAAATGTCATAAATGCTTCTCATACTGCTCCATGGTATGCTGATTATGCTAATTACATTGTTGCTAAGTTTATACTACCTAGTTTCACATACCAGCAAAAGAAAAAGTTCTTCTATGATTTGAGGCATTACTTTTGGGATGACCCACATCTTTATAAATAAGGAGTAGATGGTGTTATTAGACGTTGTGTACCTGAGCATGAACAGGAACAGATCCTATGCAAGTGTCACTCCGAAGCTTATGGAGGACACCCTGCTGGAGATAGAACTGCACATAAGGTATTGCAATCCGGTTTTTATTGGCCTACTCTCTTCAAGGATGCCCGTAAGTTTGTCTTATCTTGTGATGAATGTCAAAGAATTGGTAATATTAGTAGACGTCAAGAAATGCCTATGAATTATTCACTCATTATTGAACCATTTGATGTTTGGGGCCTTGACTATATGGGACCCTTTCCCTCCTCTAATGGATATACACATATTCTAGTTGTTGTTGATTACGTTACTAAGTGGGTAGAAGCTATTCCAACTAGTAGTGCTGATCATCACACTTCTATTAAAATGCTTAAAGAAGTTATTTTCCAGGATTTGGAGTCCCTAGATATTTAATGACTGATGGTGGTTCACATTTTATTCACGGTGCTTTCCATAAAATGCTTGCTAAATATGATGGTAATCATAGAATTGCATCTCCTTATCACCCACAGTCTAGTGGTCAAGTAGAATTGAGTAATAGAGAGCTCAAATTAATTTTGCAAAAGACTGTTAATAGATCTAGAAAGAATTTGTCCAAGAAACTTGATGATGCATTATGGGCCTATAGAACTGCATATAAAAATCCTATGGGTATGTCTCCGTATAAAATGGTTTATGGAAAAGCATGTCACTTACCTCTCGAACTAGAACACAAGGCATATTGGGCTATTAAAGAGCTCAATTACGATTTTAAACTTGCCGGTGAGAAGAGGTTATTTGATATTAGCTCACTTGATGAATGGAGAACCCAAGCCTATGAAAATGCCAAGTTGTTTAAAGAAAAAGTTAAAAGATGGCATGACAAAAGAATACAAAAGCGTGAGTTTAATGTAGGTGATTATGTATTGCTATACAACTCTCGTTTAAGATTTTTTGTAGGAAAACTTCTCTCTAAATGGGAAGGTCCTTACGTTATCGAAGAGGTCTACCGTTCCGGTGCCATAAAAATCAACAACTTCGAAGGCACAAATCCGAAGGTGGTGAACGGTCAAAGAATCAAACATTATATCTCAAGCAATCCCATAAATGTAGAAACCAATATTATTCAAACCGTAACCCCGGAGGAATACATAAGGGACACTTTCCAGAATGTTTCAGACTCCGAGAAGGAATAGGTATGTGGTACGGTAAGTAAACCGACTCCAAAACAGTTTTTAAGGCAATATTTCTCCATTTTGGAATATTTAGAAAAATAGAAAAATAAGAAGTAGTCCGGGAAGGACACGAGGGCTCCACGAGGGTGGAGGGCGCGCCCTACCCCCTGGGCGCGCCCCCTACCTCGTGGGCACCTCGTGCGCTTTCCGGACTCCGTTTTCTTACACGTTACGTATTTTGGTCGGTAAAAATTCATTATATAATCTCCCGGGGGTTTTGACTCCTGTATCACGCAAATATCTCTTGTCTTTGTTTTGAGCTGTTCTACTGCAGACAGAGCAACATGTCATCCCAGGATTCAGAAGGAGAAAGCTATGTGGCTGATTACCTTGCAGATCCTAAGGTTTATGGGGGTGTGGAGAATTGCGGTTGGACTACGGAAGAAGAAGAGGACTATGAACCCAAGGGAAAGGAGGAGACGAGCTCAGATGAAGATGAAGTCCCACTACCTCAACCTGGGGACATGCATGTGGAGTTCAAAAAGTCAAGCCTCCCGGATAGGGTAAAGAAACGTAAGATCGAGTTTATCCCTTTTCGCCTCTTGCAGGAAAACAAGCAGGAACTATACAAAAAGATACTGAGCCTGGAACAGGAGATCGAGGACCTAAGGGACCAAAATTCTGTCCTCAAGAGCAAATTAAGGAAGAAGCCTACGCCATCAACAAAACCATCACCTTCTTCACCAACAAAGAAGAATTGAGCATGGGTAAGGGCACTCCCCTTGGCAACTGCCAAGCTTGGGGGAGTGCCCCGGTATCGTATCACCGTCACTTTTATCTTTACCGTTTTCCTTAGTTCGATCCTTTTGGTAATTTCTTGATCTAGTAGAATAAAAGTTCTTAGTATGATCTAGTCGTGAGTTTTGCTTTATAATCCTTCTATGTAATCGAGTCTGTGAGCTATATAATAAAGATTAGTGTTGAGTCAAGGGCTTGATTATTTTGCCATAATCCTAAGGGAATAAAATAAAAGAGAAAGAAATAAAAAGAAACAAAGAGATCATGTGAATCTTATGGAGAGTAATGAGCTCACATAGAAAAAGTGTGATGAATAAAAGTTGTTGAGAGTTGACGAACATAGTTTTGGTCATCGTTGCAATTAATAGGAAATAATAAAGAAAGAGAGGTCTTCACATATAAATATACTATATTGGACATCTTTTATGATTGTGAGCACTCATTAAAATATGACATGCTAAAGAGTTGACGTTGGACAAGGAAGACAATGTAATGGGTTATGTTTTCTTACATCTGAGATAAATTATATTGTCATGGATCATCCAACATGGTTGAGCTTGCCTTTCTCCCTCATGCTAGCCAAATTCATCGCACCAAGTAGAGATACTACTTGTGCTTCCAAATACCCTTAAACCAGTCTTGCCATGAGAGTCCACCATACCTACCTATGGATTGAGTAAGATCCTCCAAGTAAGTTGTCATCGGTGTGCAAGCAATAAAAATTTCTCTGTAAATATGTATGACTTATTAGTGTGGGAGAAATAATCTTTATACGATCGTGTGATACAGAAGAAATAAAAGCGACAGACTGCATAATAAAGGTCCATATCACAAGTGGCAACATAAAGTGACGTTCTTTCGCATTAAGATTTTGTGCATCCAACTACAAAAGCGCATGACAACCTCTGCTTCCCTCTACGAAGGGCTTATCTTTTAGTTTTATCCCCTACATTGCATAAGAGTCATGGTGATCTTCAACCTTCTTTTTTTACATTTTATCCTTTGGCAAGCACAGTATGTTGGAAAGATCCTGGTATGTATGGCTAATTGGATGTGATTTTTCATGAACTATTATTGTTGACATTACCCTTGAGGTAAAGCGTTGGGAGGAAAAACTATAAGCCCCTATCTTTCTCTGTGTCCAATTAAAACTCATACCCATAAGTATTGTGTGAGTGTCAGCAATCATGAAAGACTATATGGTAGTTCAGTATGTGGACTTGCTGAAAAGCTCTTATACATTGAATCTTTCCTATGTTATGATAAATTGCAATTGCTTCAATGACTGAGATTATAGTTTGTTGGTTTTCAATGAAGTTACGATTCATACTTGAAATCATGATTGAATTATTACTCTAGCATAAGAAATTATATGACAAGAATAATGTAAGTTGTTGTTCTAAGAATGATCATGATGCCCTCATGTCCGTATTTTATTTTTATCGACACCTCTATATCTAAACATGTGGACATATTTTTCGATTTCGGCTTTTCGCTTGAGGACAAGCGAGGTCTAAGCTTGGGGGAATTGATACGTCCATTTTGCATCATGCTTTTATATCGATATTTATTGCATTATGGGCTGTTATTACACATTATGACACAATACTTATGCCTATTCTCTCTTATTTTACAAGGTTTACATGAAGAGGGAGAATGCCGGTAGCTGGGATTCTAGGCTGGAAAAGGAGCAAATATTAGAGACCTATTCTGCATAGCTCCAAAAGTCCCGAAACTTCACGGAAGACGTTTTTAGAATATATAAAAAATACCCAGCGGAAGAGATTAACCAGGGAGGCCACACCCTGCCCACGAGGGTGGGGGCGCGCCCTATGGGCGCGCCCCCACCCTCGTGGGCCCCCTGGTGGCCCTCCGGTGGCCATCTTCTACTATATGTAGTCTTTCGATGAGGAAAAAATCATAAGCCATCTTCTCGGACGAAACTCCGCCGCCACGAGGCCGAACCTTGGCGGAACCAACCTAGGGCTCTGGCGGAGCTGTTCTGCCGGGGAAACTTCCCTCTGGGAGGGGGAAATCATCGCCATCGTCATCACCAACGCTCCTCTCATCAGGAGAGGGCAATCTCCATCAACATCTTCATCAGCACCATCTCCTCTCAAAACCCTAGTTCATCTCTTGTATCCAATTCTTGTCTCCAAGTCCGGGATTGGTACTAGTAGGTTGCTAGTAGTGTTAATTACTCCTTGTAGTTGATGCTAGTTGGTTTAATTGGTGGAAGATCATATGTACAAATCCTATATGCATATTAATACCCCTCTGATTATGAACATGTTTATGCTTTGTGAGTAGTTACGGTTGTTCCTGAGGACATGGGAGAAGTCTTGCTATTAGTAGTCATGTGAATTTGGTATTCGTTCGATATTTCGATGAGATGTATGTTGTCTCTCCTCTAGTGGTGTTATGTGAACGTCACTACATAACACTTCACCATTATTTGGGCCTAGAGGAAGGCATTGGGAAGTAATAAGTAGATGATGGGTTGCTAGAGTGACAGAAGCTTAAACCCTAGTTTATGCGTTGCTTCGTAAGGGGCTGATTTGGATCCATATGTTTCATGCTATGGTTAGATTTACCTTAATACTTTTGTTGTAGTTGCGGATTCTTGCAATAGAGGTTAATCATAAGTGGGATGCTTGTCCAAGTAAGGACAGTACCCAAGCACCGGTCCACCCACATACCAAATTATCAAAGTACCGAACGCGAATCATATGAACATGATGAAAACTAGCTTGACGACACTCCCATGTGTCCTCAGGAGCGCTTTTCTCTATATAAGAGTTTGTCTAGGCTTGTACTTTGCTACACAAAGGATTGGGCCACCTTGGTGCACTTTATTTACTTTTGTTACTCGTTGCTCGTTACAAATTATCCTATCAAAAAACTATCTGTTACCACTTGTTTCAGTACTTGCAGAGAATACCTTGCTGGAAACCGCTTATCATTTCCTTCTGCTCCTCGTTGGGTTCGACACTCTCTCTTATCGAAAGGACTACGATAGATCCCCTATACTTGTGGGTCATCAAGCGGCCAACCGTTCTCTGGAGCCTACGCACCATGCTGATCAAATCCAGCGGCTTCACTCCTTTCTTCCTTGTGTATGGGGCCGAGGCTGTCATGTACACGGAGACGGAAGCAAAGGAGGCACGAGAAGACGGCATCGATCTGCTGGAAGAGGGCCAGCTGTTAGCACTCAGCCGGTCCGCCATCTACCAACAGAGCCTATGCTGATACCACAGTCGGTAGGTTAAGCCAAGATCCTTCCAAGAGGGAGACCTTGTGCTTCGGCTGATCCAGTGAACAGCCGGCCAGCACAAGCTCTCAGCCCCATGGGAAGGCCCATTCATCATTAGCAAAGCATTGGGCAACGACTCCTACTACCTCATTGACGTGCAGAAGCCTCGAGCACGCAAGAGAGACGATTCGGGCAAGGAATCAGAGCATCCATGGAACGCAAATCTCCTCTGAAGATTTTACAGTTGATTCAGTATGTACCACGCTACCTTTTGTATTAAGTACTAAGACATCGGGTCCCTCAAGGAGCACTCGGGGGCTCCCCTTTTTATCTATATGATAAGTTCTATGCCTATGAGTATGTCATTTCATCATTCTG
Organism: Triticum dicoccoides; assembly: GCF_002162155.2. Classification (NCBI taxonomy): domain Eukaryota; kingdom Viridiplantae; phylum Streptophyta; class Magnoliopsida; order Poales; family Poaceae; genus Triticum; species Triticum dicoccoides. Next base: position 466,486,397 of record NC_041388.1, on the reverse strand, counting down.
CCTGGCACCGGGTTCGACCTGTCGGCCCGGGGGCTTGCTGCCTTGTACTATGTGAATGCTACCTGCAGTTGGACAAGTAGTGTGCCGGCACCTAAGCCCTCTCTTGCCACAAGCCGCGGTTCGCAGAGCGACTATCCGGCCGGCAAGAGGTAAAGGCAGGAAATGGTGCCCACACAAAAAATGGCCAAGGACTAAAAGCATTTTCATAGGCCGAGTCGGCTCCTCGCCTCACCGACCGACTGATGAGCAACCAGTCGGCCGGTTTCTAACTTTACTTGCCACACTCTATCGACGGCTAAAGCACTTACCTTCCCAAAGCGGTCAAGTACTTGACCCAGCCACAGTCCGCAGAGCGGCTGTCCAGCTGGCAAGACGACAACCAAGTGAAGGAGGCAAAGGAAAAAGACAAAAGAGTAAAAAGCAAGACAAGTTGGAAATCGGCAAACACAATTTATACAGCTAAAGGCCCTTGGCCAGCATTCAACGGAGTTTGAATACACCCCCAGCGGGTGGAACTGCGCAAGTCTAACAAATTTGTTCAAAGAGATTACAAAATAGGAAAAGAAAGGATAACTTGGCCGCCTAGGCCAGGGGAACAGCAGACGGATCGGAGGGGTCGGCAGAGGTAGAGGCTTCGGGTGGTGGAGCGTCCACCTGGTGAGTCTCGGCTTGATCAGCATCAGCGGCAGTCGACTTGCCGACGCTCCATCCGCTGGTCGAGGCTTGATCAGGCTGAGGCCGGCCGAAATCTCCACCATCCGGCGCGTCGTCTTCGCCGTCCTTGTCCTCGTCCTCATCCTCCTCCTTTCCTTCATCATTGGAGGCGATCTCCTCCACCGAGTCCTCGCCGCCTTCTGGGTTCAGCCCGAACCAGTTGGACGGCACCTTGGCGCCCACTTCATCAAGCTCAGGGAGGAAGACGCCGGTGTCCGTGTACTCGGCGATCGCCGCAGCCTGGTGATAGAGCTGGGGCGCCACCGCCTCCAGCTCCTCGCCGGCTACACCACGGAGAGTGGCCAGCTGGTCCAGGTTGAGCCTAGGTTACCGTCCCTTGACAAACTCCAAGGCCCGGCGTGCGCTTGCCTGGGCGAAGGAGCCCTTCCATGCCTCGAGGCGGCCGATGGCCACCTCCAACCAGTCGGAGGTCCGGCTAGCGGTGCGCAGAAGGGGAGTATCCAGCCAGATGGTGGCAACCACCTGGGCCCAGCATGCTGAAGACGGCGGAGAGCCCGATGCACCGGCTGGAGACGAGCCTGGATGGCAAGCAGATGCTTGGCAAAGGTGCGCGGGGCGTTGGGCGCGATCGTAGCACCAGCCTGCCTCCGCTCGTCACGACGAGCTTTGATGGCTTGGTGGCGGCGATGGAATAACCGGGGAAGTACTCTGCATAAGAAGAAAAAGAAATATGAAGCCACAAGCCGGCTCATATGACAAGTCGGCCGGCGGAAGAAAGAGAGGGGCAACTCACCATCGAGAAAGTCCTCGATCTCGCCGTAGCCCTCCGACAAGGCCTTCTCCTTGTCCACCCACTTCGAGCGCTCAGTCTCGAATTCGGCCTCAAGGGCCTACTCTGCGTCCTTGAGCTTCTATAGCTCCGCCTGGTGCTTGTCCGCCTGGTCAGCCAGCTGCTAGGCTAGGCGGTCTCGCTCTTATTCCACCTTGAAGCGCTCCTCCTCCTTGGTGTGCAGCGCGGTTCGAGCTTCGCCCATTTGCTGCCGCAAGGTGGCATTGGCTCCTGCATAAGATAAGAAGGAGAAGAGGTCAATAAATCAACAAGAAAAGGTAGCTGCCGGAAAATCCGACCCGACTGCTCAGCAGTCGGCCCAAATCTCGGGGACTACACCCCACGGGTGCGCTAGCGCGCCCCGCGAGAGTAAAAGAGTGGAGTGCTTACTCCGGCTGTCGGCCAGCTCGGCAGCCCACCTGGCCAACTCCTAGACTTGGGAGTTGTAGTCAGCCGCACGAATGTTGTGGTAATCCTGCAACAAAATCAACAGAAGAAAATAAAGGGTCAGCACTCGAAACTTCCTTTTAAGTTCCGAGCCGCGTGCTCAGCAGCCGGCCCAGAACTCAGGGGCTACACCCAGTGGGTGCGCTGGCGTGCCCCCACAGAAGATTGCAAAAATTAATAGCAAAATACAAGGAACATACCCGGACGGCGGCTCGTGACGCTAGGAACATCTTCGTGTAGTTCTGGAGGGCGTCGCCTTGGGCCTGGAGCAAGGAATGGACTTCCTGAGCAGCTTTGTTCAGGACGCTCGTCCCGTCCCCAGACGTCCACTCCCGCGGGATGGTGCTAGTGGCCTCCGCTTCTGGGGCCGACGAGCTCGAAGCCCCGATCTCCTAAGGCCACGACGTTGAGGTCGCCTTCACCGCGTGTCGATGCGTCGGAGTGCGGACGATGGGAGTCGCCCCCACCACAAGATCGCCATAGACTCGAGGCGCTGGCGATGCGTCGGGCCGGCTGCCCACAGCCTCGGCAGTCGGCGTCTGCTGGATCACCTCCGCCTCTGGGATGACAGTGTCACCTCCCTCCCTCTCCATGACCGGCTGGTCGTTGCCAGCCGCTCAAGAAGGCACCAAGTCCTCTGGCACCGACGGCGTGGAGCTTAGTGGGATGACCCGGTATGGAGCCTGGCCACCCGTGGCTCCCCCTGTTTGCGCCTTGGCGGCCGCCTCCGCCTCGGCCTTGGTCGCCTCCTCCCCCCGGGCCTTGGCCGCAGCGTCGGCCTGGGCCTTGGCCGCTGCGTCCACCTCCTCCTGCGCCGCCTTGGCGGCGTCCGCCTTCTCCTGCTCTGCCCTCTCCTTCTCCTCGCGTGCCTCCCACGCGTTCTTCTCCGTCGCCTCCCGGAGGTCGACGAGCGGGTCGACGCGGCGGGTGTTGGAAGAGCGCTCCATCCCCCCAACGATGGAGGCAGAAGCCGACCGCTCAAGAGAGAGCGGGGCTCTGCCCACACATGGCAAGGCAAACTCAGAAAAAATTGCAAGAAAGAACACAGAAAAAACAAAGGAAGGCACAAGGGAAGATGTGCTATTACGTGAATACTGTCGGCGGCTGCTTCGGGGCCCTCTCATATTGAGCTGCCCTCATGACGGCCTCCTCCCGCCTGGTCGCTGCGGTCGAGCCCTTGGGCTTCTTCGATCGGCCACCTTGCAGTTGCGCGCTGGCTCGACGCTTCGGTGCACCGCCTGGTGCGGGCAACGCCGCTGAGGAGCTCGCCCCCGCCTTGTGGGAAACCGGCCGGCGCTGCAGCACATGCTCCTCCTCGTCGTCATCCGGCCAGTCCTCGAGACTGCCGCCTCCTTCTCCGAAGCCGCCTGCTCCATCACCACCACCCTGGCGTCATCCTCCTCCATGGCGGCCGCCCCTAGATCAGGGTCGCCATGTCACTCACCGCCCGGTCCGGCAGGTACTCCCGGCCCTGCACCAGGGCATCGGCAGCCGGCTGCGTCGTAAGAAGCTGCATTATGGCCGACTGGTCAGTCGGCGAAGAAGAGCCCGGCGGACGAAGGAAAGAGCAAGAGTCGGAGAACTTATCGCAGGCAGCGGGGTGCGTGGGTATACGACTGCTTGCCTCCACTCCGACTCCTAGAGTTTGAGGTTCGTGATCTTGTTCACCAGGAGGACCACCTCCGTGGCCGGCATCTCCTTGGTGCTCAGCCGGCACGGGTCTCGACACCCGCTCATCTGGCTAACCAGATGAGGCCAGCCTTGAAGAGGAAGAACTCGGCGCTCCATGAAGGCGGTCAGCATATCGGAGGCCTTGAGGCCCTCCGATTCCATCATCTCCTGGAGCTGAGTGATGGCAGCGGTGGAGGAGGCCGACAGGTGCTTCGGCTTGAAGGTACAGTTGGTGTGCGGCTCGGCTAGCGGGCCGGCCACATAGGCCGGCAGGTTGATGAAGTCCAGCGCCGGGTTGACGTTCTTCATGTAGAAGTACGACTTCTGCCAGAGCTTGACGGACTAGGTCAAGGCGATGGGCAGAAAGCAGTTGCCGGATCCTGGGCGCCGAACCATGACAAAGGCGCCGCACTGAGCCGGCTCGTCCCTGGCGGAGATGCCAAGCTCGGTGTAGAAGAATTCTCCCCACAGCTCGAGAGTGGGGAGAACACCGAGGTAGCCCTCGCACTGCGTGACGAAGGCCAACAACAGCACCACTGTGTTCAGTGTGAGGTGGTGCGGCTGGAGGTTGTAGAACTGAAGGAAGGAACTAAGAAAGCTGCTCGCCAGCAGGCCGAAGCCCCGGAGGAAATGCGAGCAGAAGACGACGCGCTCACCTTCCTCCGGCACCGGCGAGATCTCCTTCCACAGTGGGACGCGCGTCCGAATGTAGCTCTCGCCGGGAAACCACCGCGTGTTGCAGAGGAAGGAGATGTGGTCTTCGACGATGTTGGAGCCATCCCAGTCGCCGGCTCGCTCTCGCACCATGGAAGCTTGAGGCTAGCGGAGTAACGGCGTGGCGAGGAGACTGGAGTTGATGACGGCAGGCCGCGGCGGCACTTCGGCGTAGCACGGGAGTGCGGCGGCGGCATAGAGGGAGAAGAGGAAAAGTGAGAAAAGGGACAAGAGGGTGCGCGAGCCAAAGCCGCCCCCTCCTCCCCCTACTTATAGCCCTGGGCTGCGAAGCCGAGGGGACGGGGTGTGGGGACCGTGGGATTAACTATGCCCACGACCTCACGACCCCGCATTAACCACACTGTAACGGTGTGGAGTAATTGTGCCCCAGAATCCCAACCGTTCGCCTCGGCCACAGCGGATCTGCGTGCGTGTCGAGGCCCGGTAGTGGTGGGGCCCGGCCTGTTGCGATGTCCCATTGCGCGCGTGGGCTGGCAGGCGGCCCGGCTGGCTGGTGACACGTGGCGTACAGCAAGCTGGCGGCAAGATTGGTGCCAGACCGGCGCACCACCTAGCTCCTGCCAAGACATTTCGAAAACCACCAGGCGGCCCGCCTGGTCACGTTCGGCTCCTAGCAGTCAGCATTCCGGAAGACGGATGAAGCAAGGTCAATGAAGCACTTAGAGTAGGAAGCTGCTGAGGCTCCTCACCTCTTTCGGCCGCGGTGCCCCACCAGCTTCGGGGACTACTGTCGGAGTAATTAGCCACGGGTAGCCTCATCTGCCCCCCATGGGATTTCAAGACATCGGGGTCGGCTTCGCCCCTCAAGACCCAAAGATCAACTAGCCGCCTTCTTACGGCCGGCAGGCCCCAATGGCCAACTGGCAGAAGATGGCAAAGCCCATAGGCGGCCTCGAAGTGGGCCGACTCCTAGTGGGCAGCCTCTAGAGAGGTCGGCCCTTAGGAGGCGGCCCCAAGTGCTCTCAAAGTTTGCACCACATTATGACGATGAGACGAGGCGTGGCTACAGTGCTGTCATCCACCCCCGAATCCAGGGCCAAGCATGGCCACAGTGCATCGTACGGGGCGGACACCCTCCGCCCGGCGTGGCATTGTTGATGTGCGTCCTGTGACATCACCCATGGTAGAGAAGGCCATGCCCCCACTATGGACTGTCGGTACGGCCCACAGGCGGTGGGCCCTACCTGTCCGCGAGGAGCCAGAGGGCGGCGAACCCAAACCAGTCGGCTTGAGGAGAGGTTGGCCCCTGACCAGGCGGTCCTCCTCTCCTTAAAGTTTGTGCGCCATTAATCAGAAGAGATGGGGGATGGCTACAGTGATCGCCCGCCAGGCGGCGGTACTGTAGCCATGCCTCCCCCGACAAAGCATGCATCATTACCAGCATCGCTACAGTGCTGAGCATCCGGCTATACCCGCAAGCGGTGGGAATGGCCTGTCGGCCAAGTACGAGAAAGCCACAGGGCCCACCAGGCGGCGGTCCCCAGCAGTTAGCGGAGAAACCGGCGACCATAGACACTCACTGATGGGGCCAACGCTCGAACAAATTACCTTTGTACCCCTGGGGGTAAGCCTATATAAACCCCCCCAGGGCACCCATGCAAAGAGTTCAGACCTTAGTTCATATCACCCACACATATAGAGAGAGGAAGCTAGGGCTAGCCTTGTTCTTCTTCCTCCTCTAGGAAAACAACTCTGGGAGCAATCTTGTACCCACTCTGGTTGCTATAGTGATCATTCGGAGACCCCGCAGAGCGGGACTAGGGGTGTTATCTCCTAGGAGAGCCCCGAACCTGGGTAAGATTCGTCGGTGTGCATGTCTTAACCTCATCCCATTTCCTGGCACCGGCGACGTATTATTAGCCCCCTCCATGATAAGCCACCCCCGACAGTTGGTTGCTCATTTTTGGATAATAGCTTGGGATGCCGGGGCATCCCCAAGCGTAGGCTCTTTCATCCATCGTAAGATAACCCAAAACTTGAAAACTTCAATCACACAAAACTCAACAAAACCTTCGTGAGATCCGTTAGTATAAGAATGATAAACTGCTACTATAAGTGATGTATCAAATCAATTCATATTTTTTTTGTATTATATATACTATATTCCAACTTTTCTATGGCAAAAACTCATCAAAGAAAACCATAGAGCCATCAAAATAAGCACACAACACAAAGAAAACAGAATTTGTCAAAACAGAACAGTCTGTAGAAATCTAACTATTTAGAATACTTCTGTGACTCCAAAAATTCTGAAAAATTAGGACGACCTGAGAAATTTGTAAATAGATCTATTGCAAGTGGAATGGGTATTTTATCGCTCTCTAATAAAAAATAAAAAATAATTTTGTGAGCGTAAATGATTCTGTTTTTCAGCAAGATCAAACAACTATCACCCAAGAAGATCCTAAAGGGTTTACTTGACACAAACACTAATTAAAACATAAAAACACAATCATAACAGTAGCATAACTATGTTAACACACAAAAATAGGAAGCAAAAACCAAAAACAAAATTTATTCATTGGGTTGCCACCCAAAAAGCGCTATTGTTTCACGCCCCTAGCTAGGCATAAGATTTCAAAGATGCTCACATGAAAGATAATAATTGAAACACAAAGAGAGCAACATGAAACATATGACAAACACATTTAAGTCTAACATACTTCCTATGCATAGGAATTATATAAGCAAACAAATTATCAAGACAAGAAACATCTAACGTATGCAAAGAAGAGGAATAAAATATTGACGATCTCAACATAACGAGAGGTAATTTTGTAACATGAAAATTTCTATAACTGTATTTTCCCCTCTCATAATAATTATATGTAGGGTCATAATAAAATTCAATAATATAACTATCACATAAAATATTCTCTTCATGATCCACATGCATGCAAAGTTGACACTCTTCCAAAATAGTGGGATTATCATCAAATAATGTAATGACCACTCCAGGCCCGCTTTTATCAAAAATTCCATAAGATTCAACACTCTCCAAATATGTGGGATTATATTTAGCTAAAGTGGACACTATTCAAAACTCACTTTCAATATTATCGCAAACATATTTATCATGAGGCTTAAATAAATTTTCAAGATCATAAGAAACATTATCACCCCAATCATGATCATTGCAATAAGTAGCGGACATGACAAAACAAGCAGCCCCAAGCTTGGGGTTTTGCATATTATTAGCACAATTGACATTAACAGAATTTATAGTAAAATTATTTCAATCATGATTTTCATTCAAGGAGCTATCATGAATTACTTCATAAATTTCTTCATCACAATTTTTAGATTCACGATTCTCAAGCAAAACTTCATAAAGATAATCTAGTGCACTCAACTCACTAGCAATTGGTTCATCATGATTGGATCTTTTAAAAATAGGGATTTTTTTTTCTGTGCCCCTGGTTCCTTAGCTCTACTCATTCATCCCCACTCTGTTAACTTTTGCTCACTTTTCCCCACTGCCTTGCTCGAAACCCTCAGAATAGGTTATAACGGACGTTTGTCGGGTCAATGCCTTTGACAGCTAGATGACGAGTGGGGCCGCGTATATGTGGGCGCATGCGAGACCGCGGTCGTGGGGTAGCACGTTTCCATGGACATGCCCTAAATGTCCCATCATATAAAGAGGGCAACCACCTCCATCGCGCCTACCATTTTCCCCCCAATCCCCTCCCTGCCGCATCGTCTTCCTCTCCCCCACCGGCGTCGTCTCGCTGTCCTCCACTGCCTCCACCGCACCGTCATGCTCTCCCCCACCGCATCCTCTTCCTCACCTTCATAGCCTCCATCTGTCAGATGGTCGACGCTCATGGCGACGCCGGCGCAACGGCCAGAGATGTGGTGGAGCTGCAAGGTCCATGCGCGGTGACCGCGGATGTCGGTGGTGTCCACGGCAGTGCAGGGAAACTCGCAACCGCTGCGGATGTGGCGAGCTCCGCCTCATCGCTGCAGAAGGTGAAGGCGTTGAGCGGCGCAGTCCATCCAGATGTCCCCGTTGCGCCGCCTGCCGTGGAGGAGGAGGTATTTGCACTTGCTTAGCTTGTAGAGTTAATTGCTCCCTAGTTGCATTGGTTAGATTGTGATTCATATGGTAGTTTATATGGTTAGAGTAGTTGGTTTGACGGATAGGCTGGGGTTTTCTGTAGGGTATGGGTTGGGGGGGCGGGGGTTTTTGGACTAGGGTTTGTTGGATAAATTCGTTGCAAAAATGCTATGTTGTGAACTATGATTTTAGGTGCTGCAATGATTGGGGTTTTTAGATTGGGATTTGGATAAATTCGTTGCAAAAATGCTAGATGTTGTGAACATATTGGGTTTTTAATGCTATGATGCTTATTAGATTTGTTTTTAGTGCTCACAGATTGGGGTTTTTAATGCTACTCAGATTCATTGCCTTAGATTGGGTCCCTATTAGATTTGTTTTTGAATACTACTCAGATTGGGGTTTTGAATGGCATATGCCCAAATGGAATCCATTGATTAAGAAGTTATAAATTTGATTCAATGTGTGTAAATTTGTCATATTGGGGTTTTTGATCCATTAGTATATAAATTTGATTCATTAGTATATAAATTTGTCCACAATATGTAGTTATATTAGCTTTGTTCTTCAATGTGTGTGCATGACCAATGACCAATGTGTTATTTGAATGTCATATTGGGGTTTTTGATCAATGTGTGTACAAATGTAATACATTGATATACTAGTGATGGATGTGGTTTTTGCATGCATAGATCTAAGGGGCACAAAAATAAAAAAACACTTCTAAAACATTTCTGATATTGGGAGTATATTAGCCCTATGATCAATGTATCATGTGTGCGTATGTAAATTTTCAATTGGCTACTAGTGATGGATGTAATTGTATATTCAGGAGGATGATGGTTGGGGGGAGAAAGAGGAAGATGGCCGACTACGACCCGTACGAGGGGGCGTTTAGTGACGATTCTGAATATGAGGTAAGCCTATCCCTTGTTCATTTAGTTCCTTTGACATGGTGTATATGAATCTATAATGTATTAATGCAATTCATTCATGTGTGCAGTATGATTCTGGAGATGATGTGTACAAGGGGAACGTCACGTCCTTCATAGCCAAGAGGTGTAGAAGATCAAGGCCAAGGGATTTGCTTCCTTCTACAATCGCAAGTTCAAGAAGTGGCACTGCCCCTACTGCACCACCAAACCAAAGACCAAGGATAGCCGCTTCGATCACCTTCTGTCTCATGCAGAGGATGTAGCGATCCGCGGGGAGGACTACATGATCAGGGGGCAGCATGCTGCGCTCGTGAAGGCCCTGACTCCAGCATGAAGTGATGTGATGATGCTGTGATGGTGTGATGATGTGAACTGAATCTTAATCTTTTGGGTACTTAGGGTCTGGTTACTTATGGTAAACTTAATGTGGCAGTTTATGGTGTGAACTCAATCTATGGTGATGCTAGTAACGTATTATGCTATCTATATTTATCTGTCCTTATATTTGCCTGTGGTGTATGGTTAGTTCTGTTTAGATGTTGTGAACTAGAGTTTAGGTGCTGCAATGATCAAACATGTTGTTTCAGTGTTGCTTCACTGATCAGACATGTTGTTTCAGTGTTGCTTCACTGATCAGACACGTTGTTTCAGTGTTGCTTCACTGATCACACATGTTGTTTCAGTGTTGCTTCACTGATCACACATGTTATTGCTCTCATGTTTATTAATCAAATCAAATGCATGCTTTTTTCCACCAGCAAATTATCTATGTATGTTTGTGTAAATTCAAGAAAATGCAAAAAAAAAACCTTGGCAAACTATCCATGTCTGTGTAGGAGATCATGTGTGCAAAATTTGAGGTGATTTAGAGGAGGTCACAAAAAATTGAATTTGAGAAATATGCTCCAAATGAGCTCCCATGATAGGGTAAACAGCCCATTTGTAATCAAGTTTTTTGGACCTACTCTAAATGAGCCAAATGTTTTGTATTAACACCTATTCAATCTATATAGTGTAGATTCGAAGTCTCACTATTTTTTGAATTAATCTTCATATTCTTACATTTTCTTTAAAAAAAATATGCTTTAATATAAAAACTATTAAAAACACGTTTAAAATATGAAAATGTAAAAATAAGTTCAGATCCTTCTTATTCACTTTGAAATAAAGATTTGGTGATTTTTTTGATTTTTTTAATTTTTTCAAAAACAGAAGGTAACCCTACCTCATCTCCTTGAACTCTATGAAATCTTGTAGGTGATAGCTCATATGTGTGAAGGTTTTCTCATGAAAATGACCATAGACCAAGTTTATGATTTTTGGTTGGTAACATGTCACATGAGACAACATTGTGCGCAGGTTTCATATTTTTTTGATTTTTTTAAATTAATGGTGCTCATTTGACCTCGACCGTGCCAGCTAGGGTTTTTTCATGAAAATGACCATAGACCAAGTTTAGTATTTTTCCTCATTAGTGTGTCTTATAAAACAACGAACGACGAAGGTTTCATATATTTTTTTGATTTTTTCAAAATTAGTTATGCTCAGTCAAAGTTTTCGTAACCCCGTTGACCAGCTCAAAACCCCTCTAAACCCCGCGGGGTTTCGCCTAACCCTAGCTCTGAACGTCAGTCGTTCGATCATACCCTGGCACCAAGCGACAGCCCTCAGATGTGGTCTTCTTGGGAATTCGGTGGGCAGGTTGTGTGCAGGCTCTAGGCCGTTGGATCACAAGGACGGCTCTGCATCATTGGATCGTCGGGCGATCCGCGAGAGGCGATCATGTTGGTTGTGCTCGGTTGCTCGCCCACCACTGACTCCGCGGAAAAAATAGTGGTGTTGGGCCGAAAAGGAAACCAAGCTCTAGTTGGGCCGTCGAATCACGTCGTTTTTTGTGAACGTGCTGGCTCTATTTTTTGTGAATGTGTTGGCTCTGTTTTTTGCATCGTTTGAAATTGCACAACAATTGACATTGCGTAGAAAATTTAGTTCTTTTTGTTCTATACAAATGTCAAATGATCAAATTTATAAGGGCTAAATTTATTTTTATCATGCAAAATGGCCACAAACTATTAACAAAATGGGTCATTTTGCATTTGTATAATGTCCACAAGCCCTCTATATCTTTTTATCATGCAAAATGACCAAATTTTTATGGGGCAAATTTATTTTTATCATGCAAAATGGCCACAAGCTCTTCAAAAATTATCTCTTTTTGTTCATACAATATAGCGTTTGACCACGGATTCCCACGCATGCAATTAGCTTCTTTTTCTCCTTCTTTTCAAACCACCGTTTCCCACACGTGTACACTCCTGATGCTGCGGTGGGTTTGAAAACAGGCTACTAACTTCACATTTGACCTCGTTATTGCCACGGCCGAATAACACGTAGCACTACGGCTATTTAAGCCACCCTCTGCCATCCCTCATCCATCTGCCCTTCTTGCTCTTTGACCCCTTCTCCATTTCCGCACATCCCTCAGCCATGCAGTACACCGGACCAACCTACTGCTTCCCACCCATCGTGCCGGAGAGGCTCTACCCTACCGGCGTGTACGTTGATCGCACAGTACGTGTGTGGGCGATATCAAGGCTGAGGACCGCAAGGAACTTCATCGAGTTCTTCCTTGCGTCCGGCTACCACCACCTCCCGAGGGGATCTCGAACGATGTTCCGCGTCAAGGAGGTCATCAAAAACCAGGTGGTGGTTGCTCTCCTTGCCCACTTCACCAACACATTCGACGCCTTCTACCTCCTCGGCCGGGTGTTTTGGCGTGACTCTGAGTTCATCGCTTTCACCACCCACAACAAGTTCACTGAGTACAACAACATCTTCCCCACCGCGACGCGCATGCACACTCTTCCGTACCCCATCGACAACGCCTCGGAGGAGCAGTGAAAAGGGCGCCCGGAGGAGGAGCGAGGTGGAGAAGGCGACGGCTAGGGTTCTAAACCCTCTATCTTTTTTTAGTCTATGTTATGTTAAGTTGTAATTGAACTATATTGGAGTTGCTTTGGGCTTGTTGGCCCTTTTCTTAAATTCTATTATTTAGTTTTCTATCTATTCTATTATTAAGTTCTTCCTAGTTTGAGCTATGTGATCGTGCTATGGGCCTGTTGGCCCTATCTACATATTGGGACTACATATTTGTTGATTATTTTCTTAGAGAGCTCGGCTTGTTAGTAGGGTTCCCTTGTTAGTAACTACCTAGTGCATGCAAGCAAGCTTTGTTAGTAGGGATGAATGAGTACAACTAAGCAAGGAAGTGGGTCTTTTTTTACACAAGCCACAAATATGTAGCCACCTAGCTAGAAGAGAGGAACCAGCGGCAGTGACCGTCGCTGCATCCGTGGAGGCTGGCGTGCAAGAAAGCTGCTCGGTCAATGCATCATGGCAGACGCATCGGCGCATGCAGGCTCGGTCGGGGCATCGTGGGACCGTGGCATCGGCGCATGCAGGCTCGATCAACGCATGCAGGCAGGGTTTGCTGGGTGCATGCATAGCAGGCTTCTGTCCTGGCGGCGCGCGCAGACGTTTAATGGAAGGGACAGCCCAACAAAACCACGGCCCAACAGTCGAACAGTGACACCACCCAACGCGGCCCCACTTGTCAGGTCGAACGGATGACACAGTCTAGCATGGCCCCACTAGTCAGAGTTGTGAAAATGAACAAAACTGACCCTTTTTTGATAGTTAAACATAAAATGGCCTCAATTTAAAAATATTTCACAAAATGGCCCTCTTTTGCATGACGCCCGGGGCTAGGGCGTCGTGCTAAAGAGCATGACGCCCCGACCTAAGGGGTCATGGTTATGAAATGTAGCATGGCGCCCCGGGCTAGGGTGTCATGCAAAATAGCATGGCGCCCTAGCCCGGGGCGTCATGCTATCTAGCATGACGCCCTAGGCCCGGGCGTCATGCAAAAGGGCCAATTTGTGAAATATTTTCAGAATGAGGCCATTTTGTGTTGAACTTTCGAAAAAGTGCCAGTTTTGTCCATTTCCACGTCAGAGTTAAGGTCAAGCCTTTGACCCAACGGCAACGTCCGTTGTGCCCAGTTATGAGGGTTTCTGGAAAGGGAGTGGGAAAATTGAGCAAAAGTTAAGAGCGCGGGGATGAATGAGTAGAGCTAAGGAACCAGGGGCACGGATGTAAAAATCCCTTAAAAATATTAGCAAGTGTATGGGGATCCATATCAACAGATTTTTAGCAAGCGAAGATACAAGCATATAGAAGGCAAATGGCAACACAAGCAAACAAAAGATCTGACGAGAAAAAGGCGAACGAAAAAGAGGGCGAATAAAATGGCAAATTTTTGTGAAGTGGGGGAGAGGAAAACGAGAGGCAAATGGGAAATAATGTAAATTGCGAGGAGATGAGATTTGTGATTAGGAACCTGGTATATGTTGAAGATCTTCCCCGACAATGGCGCCAAAAATTCCTTTTGATGTCGCTTGAAGCTACGTCGGTATTTCCCCAAAGAGGAAGGGATGATGCAGCACAGCGGCGGTAGGTATTACCCTCATATATGAAACCAAGGTTATCGAACCAGTAGGAGAACCAAGCAACACAATGTAAACAGCCCCTGCACACAAATAACAACCACTCACAACTCGACGTGTTAAAGGGGTTGTCAATCCCTTTCGGGTAACGGCACCAGAAATGGCACGTGGATGGGAGAAAGTTGTAAATATTGATAGATCGAACACCAAAATAAAATAAACTGCAGCAAGGTATTTTTGGGTTTTTGGTTTAATAGATCTGAAAATAAAAGAAAATAAAAATAGGTCGCGAAGGCAAATAATATGAGAAAAAGACCCCAGGGCCGTAGATTTCACTTGTGGCTTCTCTCTAGAAAAATAGCAAAGCGGTGGGTGAACAAATTACTGTTGGGCAATTGATAGAACTTCAAATAATTATGATGATATCTAGGCAATGATCATTATATAGGCATCACATACAAGATTAGTAGACTGACTCCTACCTGCATCTACTACTATTACTCCACACATCGGCCGCTATCCAGCATGCATATAGTGTATTAAGTTCATGGAGAAATGGTGTAATGCAATAAGAACGATGACATGATGTAGACAAGATCTATCTATGTAGAGATAGACCCCATCATTTTATCCTTAGTAGCAACGATACATACATGTCGGTTCCCCTTCTGTCACTGGGATCAAGCACCATAAGATCGAACCCACTACAAAGCACCTCTTCCGAATTGCAAGATAAATAGATCAAGTTGGCCAAACAAAACCCAAATATCAGAGAAGAAATACGAGGCTATAAGCAATCATGCATATAAGAGATAAAAGAAGCTCAAATAACTTTCATGGATATAAAAACATAGATCTGACCATAAACTCGAAGTTCATCGGATCCCAACAAACACACCGCAAAAGAGTTACACCATATGGATCTCCAAGAGACCATTGTATTGAGAATCAAGAGAGAGAGATGAAGCCATCTAGCTACTAACTACGGACCCGAAGGTCTACAAAGAACTACTAACGCATCATCGGAGAGGCACCAATGGAGGTGGTGAACCCCATCCGAGATGGTGTCTAGATTGGATCTGGTGGTTTTGGACTCTGCGGCGGCTGGATGAATATTTCGTCGACTCCCCTAGGGTTCTGGAAATATTGGGGTATTTATAGAGCAAAGAGGTGGTCCAGGGGGCACCCGAGGTGGGCACAACTCACCAGGGCGCGCCTAGGCCTCCTGGCGTGCCTTGGTGGGTTGTCCCCTCCTCAGGACTCCCCCCAGGTGCAACCAGGGCCCAACATGTTCCTTCTGGTCCATAAAAAATCTCCGTAAATTTTCATGGCATTTGGACTCCGTCTGATATTGATTTTCTGTGCTGTAAAAAACAAGGAAAAAACAGGAACTGGCACTTGGCACTATGTCAATAGGTTAGTACCAAAAAATGATATAAAATGACTATAAAATGATTATAAAACATCCAAGATTGATAATATAACAGCATGGAACAATCAAAATTTATAGATACGTTGGAGACGTATCACCGCACACATTAAATAGGGCAGCATCTAAATCTGTTGAGACAACACCATATGAACTATGGTTTGGCAAGAAACCTAAGTTGTCGTTTCTTAAAGTTTGGGGATGCGACACTTATGTCAAAAGTCTTCAACCTGATAAGCTCGAACCCAAAGCAGAGAAGTGCATCTTCATAGGATACCCTAAGGAAACCATTGAGTATACCTTCTACCACAGATCCGAAGGCAAGTTCTTTATTGCTAAGAATGGGTCATTTCTAGAGAAGGAGTTTCTCTCAAATGACTTTGCACATTTCCTCAGCTTCTGTGATTAAGTCATTGCCAAGAAGTTGGCGTTCACCAGTCTTTGACTAATTAAGAGGAGTACGGCACTTTCTGCCATAGAGAATCTCGAATGGGGCCTTGCCCGAACTCGCTTGGAAGCTGTTGTTGTAGGAGAACTCAGCATATGGAAGACAATCTTCCCACTTCATACCGAAGGAAATGACACGAGCCCTGAGCATATCCTCAAGAATTTGATTGACTCGCTCGACTTGTCCACTAGTTTGAGGATGGAAGGTTGTGCTGAAGCGAATGTTGGTGCCAATGGCCTTCTGGAAGGAATCCCATAACTTAGAAGTAAAGATGCTTCCATGATCTGAAGATATCAACTGCGGAATGCCGTGCAAAGAGACAATCCTGGAGGTGTATAGCTCTGCCAACTGAGCTGCTGTGATAGATTCTTTGATAGGAAGAAAATGAGCCACTTTAGTAAGCTTGTCAATGACATGAAGATAGCATCATTGCCACGCTTGGACTTGGGAAATCCAGTCACGAAGTCCATCTCAATATGGTCAAACTTCCATTCTAGAATGGCAAGAGATTGGAGGAGACCAGCTGGTCGTTGGTGTTCTGCTTTCACTCTTCTACAGACATCATATTCCTTCATGAACAGAGCAATTTCTCGCTTCATTCGAGTCCACCAATACGACTGCTTGAGGTCATGGTACATCTTCGTACTTCTAGGATGAATGGATAGAAGGGAATTGTGAGCCTCATTCATAATGACTTTCCTTAGGTTGTCTTTAGGAACCACAATTTGATCCTCGAAGAAAAGAGTATCTTTGCCATCAAGGCGATAGCACTTGTACTTGGGTTGGCTCTTGGCAATCCCATTTTTCACCTTCTTCGCCATGGCATCAAGAAGTTGTGGCTCACGAATTTGATCTTCCAAAGTAGGAGAGACTTGGATATTGGCAAGAAAGCCTTGAGGAACAACTTGGAGATTAAGTTTGCGGAAAGCTTCACAAAGATCCGGTTGGAAGGGCTTGAGAATTAAGCTGTCGCAGTAAGCCTTCCTGCTCAAAGCATCTGCAATGACATTGGCCTTGCCTGGAGTATATTCAATACTCGGATTGTATTCTTGAATCATTTCGACCCAACGAGTCTGCCTGAGGTTGAGGTTGGGTTGAGTGAAGATGTACTTGAGGCTCTTATGATCCGTGAAGATGTCCACTTTCCTTCCCAACAAGAGATGTCTCCATGTTAATAAAGCATGTACAACTGCCACCAACTCGAGGTCATGAGTGGGGTAGTTATTTTCATTGGGCTTCAACTGGCGAGAGGTATAGGCCACAACTTTCTTCTCTTGCATTAACACAGCACCGAGACCATGCAAGGAGGCATCACAGAAAACTTCGAATGGTTTGGATTCATCAGGAGGAGTCAAAACAGGAGCTGTCACTAACTTCTCTTTGAGGGTGTTGAAAGAAATGTCACATTCAGGCGTCCAGACATACTTGACATGTTTCTGGTGGAGGTTGGAAAGAGGCTTTGCAATCTTAGAGAAATTCTCAACGAATCTTCGACAATAGCTCGCAAGCCCAAGGAAACTGTGGAGCTACTTCACATTCTGAGGCGGTTCCCAATTCACAATTGCAGACACCTTCTCAGGATTAACAGCTATGCCCTTGGCGGAGATGATATGGCCAAGGTAGAGAACCTCATCGAGCCAAAACTCACACTTTTAAAACTTCGCATAGAATTGATGTTCTCTGAGTTTGTCAAGTACCAATCTCAAATGCTTGGCATGATCCTCCTTGTTCTTCGAAAAGATGAAAATATCATCGAGATACACCAAGACGAAATCATTTGTGTAAGGGTTGAAGATGAAGTTCATCATGCGAGAGAACGTTGGAGGAGCATTGACAAGGCCGAAAGACATGACAGTATATTCATAAGAACCATAGCTTGTTCTGAATGTTGTCTTGGGGATATCTTGTTCCCGAATGTGAATCTGATGATAACCCATACGGAGGTCAAGCTTGGAGAAAACTTGGGCACCTTTAAGTTGCTCGAAAAGCTCATTGATGTTGGGAAGTCGGTACTTGTTCTTTATTGTTTTCTTGTTCAATGGGCGGTAGTCGACACAAAGTCGGTCTGTGACATCCTTCTTCTGGACAAAAAGAACACCACAACCCCATGGGGATGAACTCGGTCTAATCAGACCCAGACGCTCTTGTTCATCGAGCTGTTTCTTCAATTCCTTCAATTCCTTTGGTCCCAGCTTGTAAGGACGCTTGCAAACAGCACTACAAAAAAAGACACATCCGTGACATTTTGGGTCGAACGAAATTTTTTTCTGTCATACATATGACACTTCTATGACGATAATTGTGACAAAACCCAGTATCATCATAGTTGTGGTGGGCTCCTACTTCTATGAAAAAAAACAATGACAGAAAATGGACTTTTCGTCCTGGGCGGGCCGGAGACGTAGCTACATGACATTCTTTGGGCCGTCCATGACGGAAAATACCGTGGTAGAAGCGAGGGCGATGAAAATTTCGGGGAGTTCCCGGTTATGGTGGGAGGTCGGGGGCCGAGCGATGCACGTTTCTCTTGTACACATACGCGCGTGTGTGCGAGGCGTTGGATCTAACTGAACCCGAGCGAGGCGTTGGGCTCTAACTGAACCCGAGCGATTGCACTGCAGGCTACGTGTTACTGAATCCGAGCGATCGATCGATGGCTGTTAACTGAACCCGATCGAGGATTCCTTCGCTACTGCTGCTAACTGAAGCCGGTCGATTGGATGAACAGTGAGCGTTGCCGGGGGGTTGGATGAAAAGTGAGCGGTGGCGTTGCCTCTGGATGAACAGGACCCCGTGGTGTGGTGGAGGGCTGGATGAACAGTAGACGGTGGAGGGGTGCCCGTGGAGGGGTGGTTGAACAGGACCCTGTGGTGTGGAGGGCTTGATGAAAAGTAGATGGTGGAGGGGTGCCCGTGGAGGGGTGGTTGAACAGTAGCCGGTGGAGTAGCGCACAGTGGAGGCTGGATGAACAGGAGCCCGTGGAGGCTGGAGGAGGTTGACGGTAGCCCGTGGAAGCTGGAGGAGGTCGACGATGGAGATGAAGAGTATCCCGAGGAGTCCTGTTTTGCGGTACGCCACACCCCTCCTGATGAACAGGACCCCCGTTTCGACCGTAGGAGGTCCGTTTCGTCCGTTTTGCGGTACGCCACACCCCTCCCGATCAACAGGACCCCCGTTTCGACCGTAGGAGGTCCGTTTCCTCCGTTTTGCAGTACGCCACACCCCTCCCGATCAACAGGACCCCCGTTTCGACTGTAGGAGGTCCGTTTCCTCCATTCTGCGGTACGCTAGGCCTCGTTTCCATCGCATGCTCCGTCCAAGCCCTCCCGATGAACACGACCACGCATTCCGTTCCGACCCAGCCGGTTGGCTCCCACGCGTTCCGTTGCCTCCCGATGAACACGACGCATTCCGTTGCCTCCCCATGAACACGACGCATTCCGTTGCCTCCCCATCAACATGACGCATTCTGTTGCCTCCCCATGAACACGACGACGACGCTGTTTCTTCATTCCGACTCAGCCATGTACACGAGCCCTGGCCGTACGTATGCGCGAGTAGGCGTTCGAGACCCCGCCCGTATGTACACATATGTGGCCGTATTTTCTTTCTTGCACCCTGGCCGCTGTACGTACGTGTACATGCTACGTGCGCGCCTCTACTACGACACGTACGCGCCTCTACTACGACACGTGCGCGCCTCTACATCCACTAGTATATATGTACGTACATGTTCGCGACCAGAATGACAATGCTACATACGCTTCGACCAGGTGGGTCCCGACTGTCAGGCACTTCCTTGCCTGCGAAGATGTAGCTGGTGGGTCCCAGCAGTCAGGGGGCGAATCGTTTTTTTTGCTCGGACGCACTTCCTTGCATGCGAAGATGTAGGTGGTGGGTCCCAGCAGTCATGGGCAAACGTTTTTTTCACGAAATATGGTGGCCCGTCCGGTGGGTCCCCGCTGTCAGGTGGAGGAATAATTATTTTGCACGTAATAAGGCGGCACTTCCTTGCTGCGGCCGTGGACCCAGCTGTCAACCTCTCCACGTACAGTCCACGTCCGATGGAAGCCGTTCCTTGACCACATTGACCACGCCACGCTGAGAGCACCAGGGTGGTGGACGACGGCGAGGCCTAGGAAGGGGACGACGCGGAGTCGGGGAAGACGTGGCAGTGGATGCCCATGCGTAGAGGAGTATGAGGGTTCACTGGTTCGCTGCGGTGTGAGGCTGCCGTCGCCACAGAATAACAAGGGGTGTGGGTGAGTAGAGGGATGGCCTGGCCAGCGGTGGGAGTAGTAGGGGGCGATGAGGCCTCCATCGCATCGCAGCCGGCCACGGGAGGCAGGAGCACGAGGCACGACCGGTGCTAGTTTGGGTGGCTGGAGCAAGAAGACCAGAGGTTGAAGAAGCACTATGGCCATTGGATGGACATCGTACGGTCACTAGAGCTAGAATCGTGCATATTGACTAAGTTGACAATGCCCTCCGTCCCCGTCAACTTAGTAGGCCCACAAGTCAGCCTGCCACTATACTGGGTCCCAGCTAACAGGGGGAGTATTCATTTTTTTGTGCGTAATAAGGAGGCACTTCCTTGCGTGCGAAGATATAGCTGGTGGGTCCGAGCTGTCAGCGGCAGTAACGTTTTTTTTGTGAAATACAGAGGCCCTTTCGGTGGATCCCTAATGTTAGGTGGAGGAATCATTATTTTGCGCATAATAAGGAGGCATTTCCTTGCGTGCGGCCGTGGACCCAGCTGTCGTCCTCTCCACGTACAGTCCACTTCAGATGCATGTCGGTCGTTGACCATGTTGACCAGGCCGCGCCGAGAGCACCAGGGCGGTGGACGACGGCGAGGCCTAGGAAGGGAATGACACGGAGGCAGGGAAGACTCGGCAGTTGTTTCCCACGCGGAGGGGGGTATGACTGTATGAGGGTTTACTGGTTTGTCTGCCGTCGCCGGAGAATAACAGCAGGTGTGGGTGAGTAGAGGGATGGCTAGGCCAGCGATGGGAGTACGGTGGGGCGGTGACGCCTGCGTGGCAGCACAGCCGGCCGCGGGGAGGAGGGAGCAGGCAGTCCTCCCGTCGACGCTTGTTTGAGCGGCTGGAGCAGGAAGAGCACAGATTGAAGAAGCACGATGGCCGTTCGATGGACATCCAACAGTCACTGCTTGTGCGTCAACCATTTTTTAGGAAAGCCTCAAATCTGTGGAAAACAGCATACAACCCATTTGCTAATTCTTAAGGTTTTCTTGGAGCCCATATTCTTTTCGTTAGCATTACAGCCCATATTGTGGCCATGGTTAAAAATTATACGAAATTTTGCATATTTTGGTGCGGTCCGAACTGTTTTTAATCCCGAAATTTTGACTCACATTCAAACTGATTTTAAAAATAAATGTATATCAATATAAAATCCAACAAATTCTCCACGCATAAAAATTAATGTAATTTAAAATCTTGAAATGAAAAAAAAATTAAAACTAATTGCCGGTTTGATGTGTTTTAAAAATGTACATCCCATTTCTCATTACTGATGGGCCATTTTCTCGGCCAGCCGAATGAAAGCTCTCCTTGTCTTGAAAGATTTGCAGCCCAACAGGCCTAACAAAGCGACTTACTTGGCAAATCACAAAAAACTGGGCTGTGGCCGTGGACCCAGCTATCAGTCCATTTGTTTTTTAGTCCATTTGGTGGGCTGGGTGAAACAATGATGTAGCATCTATGTAGCACGTTTAAATCCCATTTGCATTTTTCTCGAAATCCGCGGACTTGTTGGGCTGGGTGAAAATATCATGTTGGGCTAGACGGAGAAATGTTATAAAACATAAACACATGATTGCACATCAGTAAAATCTTTGCAAGCTTATGTACGCAATCACTAGGAGTTAACTTGCCAAGTTATATATAAACAATTATTATTATTATTTTGTAAGAACTTTCAAATTACGAAATAAAATATCATTTTAATTTGATGAGTTAATAGTACGTGGGGTATTATTATTTTTTAGGCTAGACGTGGGACAGTTGAGTTGGTTCTAGGGGAAAGTACTGGGAGAAAACTCAGTTTACATCGAAAAAGAAAGTGGGAGAAAATTTAGAGACCTGCTGGGTCCACCTGAGGAGGGGAATATGTTGGGAGGAAGGATATTCAAAGCACGGCAGCCGAGTGAACTAGTTTTTTTGACGGGCAAGTGAACTAGTTTACATACATAAGCAAATAGTCACTAAAAAAGCAATCAGGTTAATGGGTTCTTAAAAGAAATATTTCAGACAAAACAGATAATTATGACACATAGGCTAATGCATGAAACACTCAGATGATAAAGGTGCTTATAAACAGATAAAGTACAACATCTAGACCTTCCTGGCACGCTTGATCATGACGCTGCGGCTGTCCGTGTACTCGTCGGTTACGAGAAGCAGACACGCCCTCATGTCCAAGATCTGCCTATACATGTCGTAGCATGTGTATGCATCCTTGGCCGCGTAGGTTATGTAGGCTAGATTCAAAGGTACCTCCCACGTGTTCAGGTCGTCTTATTTCATGTTGGCGTATCAGGGGTCGATGATGGTCTCAACAAGGTCAACCACGGAGTCCTTTTCCTGTCCGTTGCTGATGATCTTGTATTGCTTCTGGATGTCGACAAGCTTGCTGCACTAGATGGCCGAATCGTCGCGTTCTTCCTTCTCTCCACTGTAGCGAAGGTGTAGTCGGCGCTGCCGATGAAACGGGCGAATGCTCCAGAACCTGGTGCAGCCATAGGACTAAGGCGAGGCAGAGCTTCACCGATTCCGTATCTTTGGTGTACATCACATTCAACTTGGTGCAGCCATAGGAATGAACGGCGAACTCAAAGGGGAACTCCTTGCTGAAGTCCATATCCAGCAGGCTCACCCCTCGGATCTCCATTGGAGTCTCTTTGAGTGAACGAGTGTGTAGGCAGCGGCAGCAGTTCATTTTTCAGCTCTTGGGGAACTGAATTCAATAGTAAGCTGAGTGTGTACAGGCGACAACAGTTATTACCCCTCCCTCGTCCGCTGCACGCCCGGCAGAAGATGCACCCTCGGCCACACGTCAGTTCACGAGCGGGTCTGTATTGGTACTGTAATAACAGGAGTTAGTGGTCACTTTACTTAAATTTAATTAGCTTTAATAGAAATTTGTACTTAAAACAAGCAATGCATTCGCTCGTTCTATCAGTGCCACATGATCAACATGCACAACAATTAGAATTATTATTCTCAGGACGCACACGATCAGCACATTAGTCGCACTTTCACAAAGATAATACTACCAAGTTTGAACTGTTTGTTATGGTTGTTGTCCTCTGCATCATCATGTCGTGTTTCCCAGCTTGCAAGATTCTGAACCAACAAATAAGATCCAAATAATAAGTACAACAAAGATGCCTACACATCTCATTGATTCCCAGCTTGCAACACTTAGAACCAACAAATAAGATCCAAATAATAAGTACAACAAAGATGCCTACACATCTCACTGATTCCCAGCTTGCAAGATTCAGAACCAACCCATTAGAGCCTTTTGATAAAGTGAATATCAGGATTAAATCCATCTTGGCTAGTCATGTCATACAATCAAAGAACTTGGCGAATGCTCTTGACTGTCACAACATCTGTAGTTGAGTATTCCTGTTTGCACAGCATGTTTGCACAGCACAAATAAGGAGACATGAGAGCATGATTTCGCTTTAATAGCGGCCTCCTTGAACTCAACCTCCAGCTCTACTTGGATGAGGTCTGCCTGGAGTTCCATGATTCAATTCATGCGCCTTTTTCTGCAGTTCACCTGAAATGAAGCAAAGATTGCATCATTCAGCTAGCAAGAAGTACTTGCTCTTGTGAGCTGGCAGGTTCTTCTTTAGTAGTTGCACTAAAATTGAGGAACATTAAGGTTGGTTGTCCGGCTCATGTAAGGTGCAACTATAATTTTCTTATCCTTTTGTGCAGTTCCACTAAAATAATGTGCCATTGTGGTGACAGTGACGGCTCCATCTTGCAAAGGCTAATAAAATGTTGCATGAGATTACCAGCAGAACTTGACGGAGATTTTGGAAACTCCAATCACCATTTTGTGCAGTTCCACCAAAATTGACAGATGTTGTCCACGTGACATTTTAGTTAAACTGCACAAGACACTCATTTCCAAAAAAGTGTTTTGTGCAGTTCACCAAAAGTTCACAATAGCAACAAGGTGAAATGGATATCCCTATCTACACAAAAAGATAGAAAGTAAACAATTGTTGGTCAATAAGAATATACGAAACATATACAAAATGAAAAGAAGCATCTTAATTATGTTCATGGCAATCACGCAAGGACAGTAGAAATTTTAAAACATCAGCAATGCTTCATGTTACCAGAAGCATTACGATCAACAATGAGATTCATCAAATATGGGATTACTTTAATGGTGGCATTTCTTGTTTACCAGACACAGTAAATCAACAGCAGCTAAAGAGTTGGTTTAAGGGCATGGGACCATGGGGACACTAGGGCACTCAGCAGCGTAAAGGAGCAACTTACTTATCATACTGGGGAAAATAGCAGGAGTGCCATTGTACTATGTGAGGGCAGCAAATCTAATCCTGGAGACCTTTTACTATGTGAGAGCAGCAAATCTAATCCTGGGACCTTTTACTATGCGAGGGCATCAAATCTAATCCTGGAGACCTTTTACTATGTGATGGCAGCAAATCTAATCCTGGACATACTCTGTTGACTTGTCCACCAGCCGCCACTTTCTATCCTTTTTTCAACCAATAATAGATTTGTTCCTTATCCAGTTTGTACTGCGTTTTCCCATTATTTCCCTTTTCAACCAAGAGACCGGTTGGGTATCCGGTCTCTACTACTTTCACCATATTATTTCCTCTTTGAATCAAGTCCTAGATTCATGCTACAACTTTCCCCCCTTTCTTCGTTGTTTGAACAAAGCCCTAGATTCGAATTCATGAAGTAGATTTACCTCTAATAATACTAAAAATTTAGGTGGCTTTGGAAGAGCTGATGGGAGTAGAAAAAGATGCACATGTAGACACGTGGAGAGCTATGGCAGTAGAGCAAGGCCGCTTTCGAAGAACTTATACCTGAGGGTCGCCGGGATGTCAGCGGCGGCAGGTCGGATCTGCGGACAATACGGCAGGGAGGAAGAAGGGTCGGAGGACCTCCCGAGCCAGCCATGTGTCGGAGAGAACGGCACGGGCACAGGATCGGGCCCCTCCGGCAGCTGTGGGTTTCCTCCCGCGGCGGTGATGACCACGTGAACGATGCACCTTTTAGTCCTCTACACACACCGTCCGAAGGGATCCGGCCGGATCTGTGACCAGCGGTGAGAAGAGAGAAAATGTCGCTACCGCTGTCTTGTTTATATCTGGAGAGTATGAGAGAATGAAGAGAGCAATCCTAGTAAAGCAAGCGCTCAGGCCCCTGCGTCCATATATAGTGGAGTGATTATCTTTTTTCTCTCCACAACAAGCGTTTCAATTTGTGTGCGTGGCATTAAAGAAAAGAAACTCTCTATTTAAGGTGACTACTGTACGACTCCTACTTACTACTAGTAGTACTACAGTATTGTTCACTTGTGCTCCCCGGCCCTCCATTCATTGAACAACCCCACGGTTGAATAAACATACAGTAAGTACTGTATTTATATAGAACAAACAAGCTCGAACTATTTTCGCGTAGTTAAAAGTTGAGGGCGGGGCTTTTCCCGGGCAGTACGCGCAGCAGTTTTCGGGTAGGGCCAGAAGACTATTTTAATTTTTTTTAAACTTCGAGATGGCCACATAGCATGGAGCCGACCCCAACGATTTTAAGCTTACAGGCATGGTACACGCTATCCTAGACTACTATACACATGAAACTGCCACACAAGCGTCCGGGCTGCGCTTGGCTCTTCGCCTCTTCGAGAAGTCGAACAATGATGGAATACTACTGCATTGGAGGAGTACTACAGTACGCTTCTGGCCATCTGACATCGATTGAACTATTGCATGTCCACCGCGTGCGGGAGGGAGAGCGTGTAGCGAAAGCTTCTCCTAGTCTTGCCAGCCACCACGCTCATGGGCCAGGGAGGGACGCTCCTGTCTTTGGGTGTATGACAGGTGGGCCCTACAGGTGTGTGGCCAACCTGTCATACAGCCAAAGGCAGGTGCAGTTAAGTCCACGATAGAGAGGGTAATCAAACTTCTCATTGATGTACGAGTTGACGCGACAAAGCACTGCACTAGATATATTTCAATAATTTTGCGTGTGTGACTCCCAGATGTAGAGGCCGGGGGTCATCATCCTCCTTTTCGAGAAAAAACAGACGCGTGTGTGAGAGGACGAGTGCGTGCATGCACCTCTTCTTTTCCTGTATAACGTACTACTAAACTCAGAGTACAAGTTTTTGTGGATGGCACGATGGTGCGTGCGAGAAGTCCCGAGAGATAGGTTTAATGCATTAATTGCAATGCATGCATGCATAAAGTACATGCATTGGTCAATTTTCTCTTAATACTTGCATGCAATGATTTAATGCACCTTGGAATCTGAACATGTGTTGGGGACAACCAAATTGAGCCTTATAAAATGGAAAAACTAAAATTTTGAGATAAGCCCTATAAAACCGGAAAGGAGGGAGTAGAAAAAGAGGTACTCCATCCGGGAATAGTGCCGCACTTCGAAACTAGAACCGTCAATAAATTTTGAGCTTGCGTCTCGTCACATTCCAAATTACTCCATGCTATATTGAATTGCAAACCTATTCACACCGATCACAACCTAAACGGTTTCCCACTTAGGAGCGTATTAGTACTCGGTTATAAATACTAGTATGCCAAGATGACTGCACATTCCTCCTCAACTCCTCATCCACAAAAACAAACAAGTCATTCAGCATCCTTCCCTTGCATCTGCCATGGCTAGCGTGAGTTCTGGGTCGAGAGATTGCCACCAGGGAGAGGCGAGCATGGAAGCGGAAGCACGAGAGATGTCCCGCCTCGCTGCGAGAGCAGCCGACATGTCCCGCCGCGCAGAAGTAGCAGCACAGAGGTCCCGCCGCGCCGCTGAAGCAGCACGGAGGTCCCACTGCGCCGTCGATGCAGCAGACTGGTCCGGCCGCGCCGCGGAAGCAGCAGAGATGTCTCGCCGCGCCACGAATGCAGCAGAGATGTCCCGCCGCGCCATGACGGCCTGGGAAAATTTCTCACGGGCAAGCGACAACTGTTACAGGCGCATGCATGCGATCGTCCATAGCCAGATGGATCAGATCTCTGGCTCGGCGAGGTTGCAGGACGACATGATAGCCTCGTTTGAACAGGCTACCAACGTCATCCAACAACTAAGGGAGGGCAATGAGAGGCTCCAGGCCGAGCGCGACCTGCTGAGGGAGAAGATCGTCCGAAGTGCAGACCTGCAGGAGGAGACCAATGCCTTGTTGGAGAAACTTATGGATGAGAATGACATGCTCCGCAATGAGCGCCAAAGGCCGGTGGAGGGATCCGTGGATGTTCTCAAGAAGCATCTTGAGGACACGAAAGAGCTCATCGCCGCTCGCCGCGGAGACTAGTTTCCTGGTTTCTTTTGATGTAATAATCGGTTTAGGATGTGGATTGTGTCGTCGGTTGTGAAATGTTGGGTTCTAGCACGGATGTTTGGCCTTTGTTGGCCTCTTGGGATGTTGCGATTTCAATCTGGTAGCTTTTAATCCTTCGTGTTAGGCTGGAGTTGTGTTGAACTTCTTGTGAATTGTGGTGGTTTTCATTAATGAAAATCGGAAGGGGCAAGCCCTTCTTTGATCAAAAAAAATTAATCGTCCTTATATATTCATCAGTCTTGCTATAAGTCGCAATAGATGCTATATAGGTCCGTCGGATCTTACATCAAGATCCGTGCTTTTAGATTTTCTTTTCTCTCTCTTAAATCTCAGTCGAGTGAGACATAGCCACGCCATTAAACAGAGGCTCGGGCGCCATTAATGGAGACCTTGGGAGAGAGGTGGACGGCAGATGGAGGTCAAAGGGCTCTCCTCCCGATAAGCACGTGCAGGGGTCTGATCGCACGCCTCTCGTACTCAAATAGCTACCCTGCACGGTGCCTCCTAGATAATAAAAAATGGGGATGCGTGGCGGCACGTAAATGGTACTAGTAAGTAGAACGCCCACGGTTTCAATAATACTTGTGTTTCCAATTGTAACATGACAGCACTTGTTCCAAAACGACTGTGTTGATTGTTAATGTGTGCGCCTTCGCAAACCGGACTGCAAATTTACCACAGCATGTTGGTGCCATGTCATGGCACCAAGTCAAGTTTCATTATTTTCATGCGTGTTTTGGATTTACAGGAATTAAAAAACTAAGTTTCTCAATGTTTCCAACCCAGCCACGACGCCCAGAATTTTGAATTTCATTCCCATTTCTTGCATGAAACCTAGAAATTTACCCGAGGACACACATGTGATTTTTCAACCAACTTTGGTGCACTGAAACATGTGCTTGTATTTCAAATTTGAATTACGCACACAAAGGTGACATGTTCCCTCCCAGAACCACGAGCCTTCTTGAGAGAAGCTCCGATTTGCAAGAAGCTTATAGAAAAATTTGTTCCTATTTGGCCAATTTTTTTTACCACGGCATGGTACTACCATGACATGACACCATGCCAAGTTTCATGATTTTAAAACCAAGTTTCTCAATGTTCTCGACCGAGCCACGATGCCTAGATGTTTGAATTTTATTCTCAGTTTTTGCATGGGACCTACTCCCTCCTTCCATCTATATAGGGCCTAATGTGTTTTTCAAGACAGCCTTTGACTATTGACAAGATTAATAGCACATGAGATGTATACTATGAAAATTATATTATTGGAAGCTCCTTTGACATACAAAATTGAAGGTATGCTTTGTGTAAGTTGCATGTCATATATTATTGCTCTAACGTTTGGTCAAAGTTAGCCTCGAAAAACGCATTAGGACCTATATAGATGGAAGGAGGGAGTAGAAATTCACCCGAGGACACAAATGTGATTTTTCAACCAACTTTGGTGCACGGGAGCATGTGCTTGTAGTTCAAATTTGAATTATGCACATTAAATGACCAAAAACCCAATTAATGTGTAAATAAGGCCAAACGAAGCCGGAATAATTCCAAAATTTAGCAGGGCACTCATGTAGTTCTATGTTGCCTTTGTAAATAAACTCAAGGGGGACAATGTATATCGTTTTGCACTCAAAGGTGGCACGTTCCCTCTCAGAACCACAAGCCTTCTTGAGAGAAGCTTCGGTTTGCAAAAGCTTATACCAAAATTTGTTCCTATTCGGACAATTTTTTTACCACAACATGGTACTACCATGACATGACATCCATGCCAAGTTTCATGATTTTCAGACGTGTTTTGGATTTACAAGAATTTTAAAACCAAGTTTCTCAATGTTCTCAGCCGAGCCACGATGCCCAGATGTTTTAATTTTATTCTCATTTCTTGCATGGGACCTAGAAACTCACCCTAGGACACAAATGTGATTTTTCAACCAACTTTGGTGCACGAGAGCATGTGCTTGTAGTTCAAATTTGACTTATGCACATTAAATGACCAGAAACTCAATTAATGTATAAAAACGACAAACAAACCCGGATAATTCCAAAATTTAACAGGGCACTAATGTAGTTCTATGTTGCCTTTGTTAAGAAACTCAAGGGGGGGCAGCGTATATCGTTTCACACTCAAAGGTGGCACGTTCCCTCTTAGAACCACGAGCTTCCAAATCGGCCCAATTTTTTACCACAACATGTTAGTGCCATGACATGACACCATGCCAAGTTTCATGATTTCCAGGCGAGTTTTGGATTTACATGAATTTAAAATCAAAGTTTCTCGATGTTCTCGGCCGAGTCATGACGCCTAGATGTTTGAATTTCATTCTCATTTCTTCCATGGAACCTAGAAATTCAACCAAGGACACACATGTGATTTTTCAACCCACTTTGGTGCACCGGAGCATGTGCATGCAATTCATATTTAAATTATGCACATTAAAAGTCCAGAAACTCAATTAATGTATAAAAATGCCAAATGAACCCGAAATAATTCCAAAATTTAACAGGGCACTCATATAGTTCTATGTTGCCTCTGTAAATAAAATCAGGGGGGAGGCAGCGTATATCGTTTCGCACACAAAGGTGACACATTCCCTCTCGGAACCACGAGGCTTGTTGAGAGAATCTCCGGTTTTGCAAGAGGCTTATACCAAAACTTGTCCCAATTCAGCCAAAAATTATACGTATGAAAACAGGGTTTACATTATCCCAAACATCTCGCTACCTAGACCAATAATGTACTATGATTTGAATTCAACATAAAATGGATACAAATATTTGAATTGGAGAGCGTATGGTACATGTAGTTCATAGTGAAATATGATTACTGCTATATGTATGTTTTTTGTTATCAATATAATATTTAAATTATTGTATAACTTGACAACAATCGTATTCAAATAAGGAAAATTGATTCAAATTTAGTCCATATGGAAGACGACAATATATATGTTCACATGGTGGAGTAAAATGTTCATATATGATGGAAGATCAAAATGTACGACTACATCAATTATAAACCACAAGGTCGCCTAACGATATATTTGAATTCAACATAACGTGGACTCAAAAATTGAAATTCGAGATCATGGCATCTGTAATAATATAAAAAGGGACATTACTCTTTCTTTGGTGGGAATTGATTTGTTTTTTGTTGTTGTTGAGGGAAGTGCGAATCGATTTGGTACTGTCCAGTGTAATCTTGTTCTCCCAATTTTTTTATATTTTTCTTGTAGTTTTTTCAATGGCATCTATAGCAATATAGTAAAAGGGGACATGACTCTCTTGTGTCTTGTATGAATTGTTTTTTTACACGTTAAGTTTGTTCTGCCGACAAGGAATCCGCACCTTGTTATCCCGAAATTTTCAAGCTCGAGTATCTTTTTTCTCACCTGCTTTGAAACGCTCGCTTCTTCAACCCGCGCCGCGCCTTGTTATCCCGAAATTTGGACGCACGCGAGAACTCCCTCCTCATCTGAAATCGCTCCCGCAGCCCAGACACGCGAAATCCCCCTCCTACCCCTCAGCCAGAAATGAAGCTCCACGTCGCGGTGTCAAAATCGATGGGGGTACGCTGGTAACTTACCCTACATTTCGGACAAGCACGTCCCTAAGCTTGGCTCCCCCTCCCCCTTCGCCCCCCCCCATTCGTACACCGAGGCCGCCAAAACCCGCGAAACCCCAAGCTCCTCCGTCGGCCTCCCGACCGCTGCCCAGCCGGAGACTCTTCCCCGACTACGTCGGCCACTGCCACAGCTCGTCGTCCCTCATCCACCGCACCGGATGAGGATCTGTTGTCGATCTCATCGTCCCGCCGAATCAGCCGCCCCGTCCTCCACCTCCAAGGAGCTGCCCCGACGTTCGCCTCGTCTATCACGCCACCTCAATCCCCACAGCGCCGTCTTGACCTGCCCCACTGGAACCGCAGCACCCTCACCAATTCCTCCGATGAAGCCGAGGCCAACTCGGCGCGACCAAGGAGGTTCTACACTCACCGCTGCATTTTATCTTTTATTCGATCTCACGGGGCTGCCGGTGCTCGATACCGAGCAGACATGGCGTGTCTCCATCGATGGCGCCGTTGCCGGCCACATCATCCATGGTGTCTCTCCCCCATGTCGTTGCTTCCTCGGCGGCGACTTCCACAACGGCACTAGTTGCAGATGCTCCGGCTCTCGCTCACGCTGTGGCTCTGTTCTTGCTATCGATCGCGCTGCTGCACTCCTCCTGCTTTCGTTCATGCTGCTGCTCTGCTCTTACTCTCGCTTGTGCTGCTGCTACTGCACGACCTCCGGCAGCTACATGAGTTGCTGCTTTAGCACTCGCTCGCGGTGCTACTGCACGACTTGCTCTCTTCTAGTGTGTTCCCTGCTCGAGCGTCTGCTGATTTAGATCACTGCTTCTCTGCTATTAGTGCTCGAACGCCCTAAACATCTATTGCAATGCTCTGTTACTAGTTCAATCAGTTTCGACAGTAAAATTCAGTTTCGACTGTGAAGTTCATTTTCTTCAGTTAAGTTCAGAGTGAATAGTACTTACAGCATCTGTCAGAGCGGCCGTGGCGCGGCTGATGTGTTTTACATCTAGCACTTTTTGGTGATGTATTTTACATCATCTATTGCAGATGATATTAGGGGCCCACTTTAGATTAACGTTTTATGTCTTGTCATGCTTCAGCCTCGTCGCCGTACACCTTAGCGGAGCTGCTCCAACGATGGAACCGTCCATCACAGCCGAGCAGTACCCTCGGCACCGTTTCTAGAGGCCTCGGATCTTCTTCCCCGCCTCCAATAGTCACACCAGCATCATCACCATCCTCCACGTCCAACCCAGTGATGCTGAGGTCCACAAGGCTATGCCAAAGAGGTTGTACACTCGTCACATCACTTTGTTTCTCCATTCCTCTGTTCTTCCAATTCATGTGAGCCAAACACCCAGGTTGACTGAAAACCTATGTTTCCAAATGCTCTATTTTGCACGTGCATTCCTACCCAATTCCTGTGTTTTTCCTGTCCCTGCGTTTATAGAATCCTCCAATTCTAAGGAGCCCTTACAGATTTACTTCATTTTCAGATAGGCGTCAAAGAAAACTCTGTGTGTTATGTCCTGCTCCTGTCGTGCCGTCATCCACCCCACCTGAGGTGCACCATCGACAGAAGCGTTCACTGCAGCAGAGATGCCCCCTGCAGACTTCCTTTCGCCGCCTCAGATCATCTTCCCCGTTGCCGGTAGCCACGCCAACTGCATTACCATCATCGACTGAGCAGATGAACCTGAGGACTACACAGTTCCGGAAGAGAGGTCGCAGTCTTTCGTGTTTGCTTACGTTATACATCGGTTATTATTACCTGCTACTTTATCATTCAATCTTGAGTTTTGAATTTCCCATGGGTCTCATATCAAGCTAGCAACGAATAGTACCTATCTACTATCTGGTTCATCTGGGGTATTCTATGTGGTTCATGTTGGGTGGGCAACAAACAATAGATGATCCATTGTCTATCTTTTTAAACCGAAGCTATAATCTACCTGCTATCATTAGTTTTGAATCCATCCACTCATTTGCTACCATCAGTCTTGATTTTTTTGCATGCACCCCTTAGGCCTTACAAAATCTAACTATTTTTTATTATTATGCATGTCAGATATTGTACACAATCGTACTGAACATGTAGAGAAAAATAGAAGACTGCTGCGTGCGAATATAATGTCATGCAGACGCCGCTCCATGGTGGGCGAAGTGCCCCCCCCCCCTCCTGCATTTCCAGATTGTATTCCAGAGGAAGATAACTGTTCATATGGAGATTCAGAAGGATCCGACCACTCCTGTTTACCACCTGAGGTGTTTGCTCTAACCTGGCATACTGATGTTGGTCATATCATGCATATGGCGCCTTGCATTGCTTACATTATACATCTTATATGTCATCATCTTAGTTTTGATTTGCTTTGTGTGAATGCCACTTGTTTGGTTTCTATAGCATACTCCCACCATTCCTAAATATTTGTCTTTTTAGAGATTTCAACAAGTGACTACATACGGAACAAAATGAGTGAATCTACACTCTAAAATGTGTCTATATACATCCGTATGTGGTAGTCCATTTGAAATCTCTAAAAAGACAAATATTTAGGAACGGAGGGAGTATATGGGAATTATGCAATGCCATCTTCTTTAGCCAGGCATCATATACGTGAATCATGCAACGCCATCCTGTTTAGCCAGTCATCATATATGTGAATTGTATCGTGCCATATTTTTTTCCATAATGTATTCCATTTGTCAACAATGTTTATACATTCATCTACTCTTCCTATGCATCATCCATTTGAGTCGGTCATGGGAAAATCTGGAGTGAAAACAAGGCCTTCTGAGCAGTCAGTGCTACCTGTCGATGCAGATTTCTTTCTGGTTACAGATAGCTCCTCAGAGGAGGATTCAGAGAGAGATGGCCAGTCATATTCCCCCCACCCCCAAGGTGCATGCTCTAACTTGGCTGGGTTATATTGCTCATATCATGCATATGGTGTCTTGCATTGCCATGCCATATGCTTAGATTAGACATGCTTTGTGTGAATGCCTCTTGTTTGCTTTCTATATCAGATATGTGAATTATGCAATGCCATGTTTTTCAGCTAGTTATCATATATGTGAATTATGCACCGCCATGGAGCCAGGCATCATATATGTGAATTATCTCATGCCATCTTTTTTTCATTACGTATTCCATTTGTCGACAATCTGTGTATATTGAACTACTCTTCATGTGTATCAGCCATTTGAGCCGGTTATGGAAAAATCTAGAGTGAAAACAAGGTCTTTAGAGCAGGCAATGGTACCTGTTGAAGCATATATCTCGATGGTTACAGGGAGCTCCTCAGAGGAGGATTCAGAGACAGATGACCAGTCCTATATCCCACCTGAGGTGTATGCTCTAAGTTGCAATGTTTATATTTCTCATATGATGCATATGGTGTCTTGCATTGCTTAGTTTAGACATCGTATGCACAATATTGAATTATATCTGCTTAGTTTAGAGATCATACATGCGAGTGCCAGTTGCTTAGTATATGAATCAATTATGTCAATTATATCATGCCATCCTGTATACTTAGACAACATGTATGTGAATTATTTCATCCCAACCTATTTTAGAAAGACATCATATAGTTTTGTCATGTCATCCTGTTTAGGTACTCATCATATGTTGAATTATGCCATTATATCCTGTTAAGTTATCCATCATATATCTGAAACTGTGTCATGCTATCCTGTTTAGTTAGGCATCATATATGTGAAACTGTGTCATGCTGTCCTATTTGGTTAAACAACATATATGTGAATTACCACATCTGTCTATCATATAATGCCTGTACGTTCAATTTCTTTTCTTGTTTATCAGCCATTTGAATTGGAGGGGGTGATGGCAGTATCTAAGGGAGCAAAAACCTGTTCTTCACAAAAGACAGTGCTACCCGTCAATGCAGATAGAACCATGGTTGTACTGGCCCACAAACTAGCCCCACCAACATAATCGAGACTCTTCCAGATTGCACACTTACACCGTTGGGCAGAGAACCAGCTACAACCCATCTAACCGCAACCCCAGCGGATAGTAACCCACTTATAGTTGACAAAGCACCATGTCCACCACAGAGTACCCCCACACGAGCAGTTTGTAAAGCTACTGCAGTGCCCAAAGCACGAAGACCACCACAGCTAACCCAAACTCCACGTTTAAAGCAGAAGAGCAACTGTTCTTAGGTCAGATTCCGTAGCTATGGTCCATACTCCTTTGCTGTTGCATCACTGTATTTACTCATACCAACTACTTTCATATTTGAAGGATCCAATTGAAACTCCAATGG
This sequence comes from Triticum dicoccoides, assembly GCF_002162155.2. Taxonomy (NCBI): domain Eukaryota; kingdom Viridiplantae; phylum Streptophyta; class Magnoliopsida; order Poales; family Poaceae; genus Triticum; species Triticum dicoccoides. The sequence goes on along the minus strand of NC_041388.1, from coordinate 466,451,187 downwards.
CGCAACAGGTATGTTTTAAACCTATTTCTTTAACTGGATTGCTGTTCTAACTTCTTGCTCTATGTTGATTTCAGTTTAAGTTGTATAAACAGTTATGTTCTCATGTGATGCACATTACAAGTGCTGCCAATGTTGTGTAGTTTCTCACACTTATATTATGTCTATGCTGCTATGTCTTAAAAATATATGAGTTGAACTGTGTCTCTATCTTGATTAGGGAACATAAACTAGAATGATATGGACAATACAGTGACCATAGTACATAGATATATGTTTGTTTCATGCTGTTATCCTATCCACCTTACTACTGAACCGGTTTACCAAAATGAGTTTCGTATACTACAAGTTAAACCTGTGATGTGTCTGCTTGTTTCTCTTGTAGTATGCAAACAGAATATTGGAGAAGAGCACCCCACTATGCAATGGTAGAGAAAGTAATGCAGATAAGGTTCAAGATAGTGAGACAACCATGTTGGTCTCCAAGAAAGGTGATAAAAACGATCTTGTAGACAGTGAGAAAACCCCACAGTTCTGCGTTGATGTAGTGTTCAAGTTACTGGCCAGTACCGCTGGCACAAGCTCTTCGAACTCGCTGCCTGAATCACTTCAGTTTCTTCAGTCTCAGCTACAAGCTGAAAGGCATCAGTCAGCTGTGTTGCGGCAAGAAGCCGACGGACTGAGGAAGTCCCTACAGAATTCAGATGCGTACTTTCTTGTGCAACAGCAAGCGCTGGAGGATTTAAGCGCCAAACAAGAGAAAGTTAATAAGCTTGCTAAGCATCTTGCCAGCATTATGGGTACCCAGGATATTGTTTCTTGAACTCTTCTGAAGTGGTTTCAGTTCTGGACTTGTTTTGCTGCGGCGTTTATATGCTGCTTTGTTCCCTATATTTGCACTGGTGGCGAACTTTGATGCCCAGTGGATGTAATATATGTAATAGCCGTGATAGCCTAGCATAAGTTGCTTGCTTATTTATTTCCTTATTGTCTTGTTTATTTGTGTGCTTGTAGTCAATGCAGTTCTTTTTCCGCGGTTTGCTAGTGGCTGCAATAACCTATTTTTTAAAACTAGGCCACAATAACCATGGGCTAATATTTACTGTAGTGACACTGGGCCTCCTACGGGCCGTAGAAACAGTGGGCCTTCTATGGACCGTAGAAACAGTAGGCCTTCTACGGGCCGTAGAAACAATGGGCTTTCTACGGGCCATAGAAACAATGGGCCTTCTATGGGTCGTATCATCAATGGGCCTTATACGGGCCGTATGATTGATTGGCCAAACATGGGCCAATAACAGGCCGCATTATGGCCGTAAACGGGCTAGAGTTGGAATCGTCCGTTCATGGGACGACCATAACGGGCCATCATTAATAGGCCATATTTGATGACGCTATGAAAACGGCCCAACGTATTAACGGACCACAAACGGGCCGACTATAACCACGAGCTGAATTTGGCCCACAAGCAGAAAATGATAGTAACGGGCCGTAAGTAAATGAATGCTGGAAATGAGCCCAAGAATAAATGGGCTCTGAGAAGGCCGAAAGATAACATGGGCTGGAAACGGCCCAACGGAATAACGGGCCGTTAATGGGTATAAAGTGATACACTGTTCATTATGGGCCAGTTTCACCACGGGCCGTTAATGGGTGTAAAGTGATATAATGCTCTTACGGGCCAGTTTCACCACGGGCCGTTAATAGGCCAAGAGTTACATAGGGCCTCATATGGGCCGAAAGACGTCATGGGCCATACATGGGCCAGAAGTGAAAACGGGCTGGAATCATATTGGATGGCCCAGATGACGCTACTGGGCCTAATTCGGATAGGGCGTAATGGGCCTTGGGTTAGCGGGTTGTAAACAGGCTATATGCGAACAGGCCGTTAACATGCTTTCCATGGGCCGGCCCGCCACCTTTTGACCAAGCCAAACGGGCCGGCCTTTTCACAGGAATGGGCCTCTGTTGGGCCGTGCCAAGTGTCGACGTATCATAGGCGCCTTCTGTCCAATGAGTGGATGACATATGTCCCAACGATGAGCCAACACGTGTTTCCTCCAGCCAATGATGATTTTACACGTGGAAAATCCCCATTGGTCGGGGCTGTTAACAGGTTATCGGATCCAAAACCCGACCCGATAGCTTAACAGCGTTCCGTTACGGTGGATGCCACGTGTCGGTCACCCTTGACGAAAGCACTTTTGTGACGCGCGATTTATCGTCATGGAAGTGCACACTTTCGTGATGATAATTTTGGTAATGTCATGGAACACTTCTATGACAGCACATGTATGACTATCTTGATTCTGTCATAAAATCGTCATCGATGTACATGCATGACAAAAACGCGCCCTACTTTGACAAACATGTATCATCATGGAAGTGTATTTTTTTGTAGTGCAGGTTCCGTGCCAGGCTCAAGATCGATGATGAATTCAACTGGCCGGTGAGGAGGCATTCCTGGAAGCTCTTCTGGAAAGATGTCTTGATATTCACAAACGACTGGAATCTGAGAGATGGCATTCAACTCGCCCTTCTCATTGAGAGAAAACAAACGAATGGTTTCGTCACGAGCGGCATAGATGATCACTTCCTCAGAAGAGTGTGTCAATTGAATTTCTCTGGCAGCACAATCAAGTAGAGCCTTGTGCTTAGAAAGCCAGTCCATGCCAAGAATTAGACCAATATCCGAATCAACAAGAACAATAGGAGAAGCCAGAAATCTATAGTCGCCCATTTCGATACTGACATTCGGAACCATCATGGTAGATCTCAAACGCTTAGCCGGAGAAACAACTTGCAATGCTTTAGGTAATGCCTTAGTGTCAAAGTTGTGCTCCGATGCTAATGGGAATGACATGAAAGAATGGGATGCACCAGTATCAAAAAGAACTTTAGCAGGAATGGAGTTAACTGGAAGGTTACCCATGATCACTTCTGAAGAATCCTCTGCATGAGCTATGTTCATCATGTTGACCTTAGCATGCTTGGGATTATGCTTTACCATTGCATTGCTGGCAGATCTCACGGGAGGAGGAGGTGGAAGGCGCCTTTGGTTGAAGCATTTGTTTGCATAGTGCCCTTTCTGCTGACACTCGTTGCAAGTAACCTCTGAGAGTGGACGGTGATAAGGAGCACTTGACCTTGGAGTATGAGTCTGTATTTTGCTCTGATAGCCTGGGTTGGGTGGGTGGGAAGATCCATTGCCACCTTTACTCTTCTTTTGGTAAGGCTGACGGAACGGAGGAGGAGGAGGCAACCAGAACTTCTGTTGCTTAGCTGCCACTTGAGTTGAAGGATAGGATTGAGTTGCATCCCTGACTCTCTTCTTAGAAGCATCACACTTGAGCTGAGCAGCTTCTTGCTTTAGTGCCATGTTGTAGAATTCATCATACTTGGTCGGCTCAAAAAGCACGAGAGCTAATTGTAGATCTTCTCTGAGGCCACCTCTGAATTGATAAATCATGCTCTTCTCATCAGGGACGTCTTGTTTAGCGAAGCAGGCGAGCCTCTGAAACAGGATATTGTATTGGTAAACAGACATGCTGCCTTGCTTGAGATTGCAGAACTCCTCATGCTTACTCTCAGCAACACTTTGTGGAATGTGGTGAGCTTTGAAGTCTCGGCGGAAATCATCCTAGGTAATCACATGACCTCCTCTGGAACCTTTGTATTGTTGATACCACTCAGCAACTTGATCCTTGAGTTGAAATGAAGCAAACTTGACAAAGTCCTCAGGCCTGACATTGCTACACTCAAAATGTTTGCAGATATCCACGAGCCAGTCGGCAGCGTCTGTGGCCTCGACACAGTTACTGAAGGACTTCGGCTGGTTTGCGAGGAACTGATTGAGGGTAGCAAACTGAGGTTGATTGTTACCTTGGCCTTGGTTGCCTTACCCTTGGTTGCGCTCATGCAAGAGTTCAAAAGCATCTGAGTGTTGGCGTTGGTGGCTGCCATGACAGCTTGCCATGCCTCCGGAGGTGGAGGTGGTGGCGGAGGTTCCGGATTCTGACGCGTTGGAGGAGCCATCCTGAAGAGGTTGACATCCGTTAGCATCTTGAAAGACATATATTCAGGCTGAATCAATGGATTGATCGCAACGTATAGCCTTAACATTCGAACAAGAATGAACGAATGAATTCCAAAGTAAACCATTACACTTCCATAAAGTTGAGAACCCACTTAGATAAAGGTAGATGAATAAAGCAACAAGGTACGGATATGAACAAATAATTGGTAAGGATTGCCCAATCACAAACCAAGTATCTGCGGGAAGAAATACTAGAGCTACATGAATTCCCACCTATGAAACTCCCGAAACTTTCTGGTTATGCAATCAGGTGTTGGGGATACAGGGGAAGCATAATATCTCACCCAAAACTAACAAATCCTACATCCAGCTGTATCCATCCTTCAACACATAACCAAGAAACCTTCGGAAATCATTTACCTCAACCTTCGAAAAGCATCTGTTATACGTGTTATGGCAATACTCCCGAACTCCCGCCCTAGTACTAGGTGGCGTCGAGGTTATCTCACCAACAACTGCATAAAGGAGATTTTCGATGTCGACGAACTCAGGTATTCCAGAACTGCAACGATAAAATTGTGACGACAACACCTCGGAGCTCAACTCCCCGGGTGTAGCGTCCTGAGACCGATGTGCCAGTTGTCCTCCGGTTATTTTGCCATTGTTGCCTTGTCATTGCTTGCATGTCATGCATTGCATATCATGTCATCATGTGCATTTCATTTGCATACATGTTCGTCTCATGCATCCAAGCATTTTCCCCGTTGTCCGTTTTGCAACCCAGCGCTCCTATGTCACCCGGTGTCCCTTTCTACCTCTTTTCGTGTGCGGGTGTTAAACGTTTTCGGATTGGACCGAGACTTGTCTTGCGGCCTTGGTTTACCACCGGTAGACCGCCTGTCAAGTTTCGTGCCATTTGTACTTCGTTTGATACTCCAACGATTAACCAAGGGACCAAAAAGGCCTCGTGTGTGTTGCAGCCCAACACCCTTCCAAAGTGGCCCAAACCCCACTTAAACCCCTTCCATCCTCTCGGTCGTTCGATCACGATCGCGTGGCCGAAAACCGCACCTCATTTGGACTCTCCTAGCTCCCTCTACCTATAAATATGTGATCCCCTTCAAACTCTAGCACAGATGAAACCCTAATCTCCTCCTCTGCGCGCCACCGGACATGTCCACTCCGCCGCCGGACGCGTCCACCCTGCCGCCACATCACTCCGACCAATCGGAGCGTGCCACCTCAGCAGCGTCGCCGTCCCGCGCCAATCAAGGCGTGCCACCTGTCCACCACCGACCTTCTCTCTCCTCCCCGCCGCCGCGGCCCGCGGAGCCCATCCGGGGCCCGCGCGGGCCCGAAGCTGCGCCGCCTTTCGCCCGCGAGTATCCGCGCCCGCCGCCATGCGCCTCTGGCCGGAGACGCCGCTCGATGGCCACCGCGCCCACGCGCCACCTTTCGCCGGAGTTCTCCGCCACCGCCTGCAACCTCGCTAGAGCACCGTGCTCTCGTGTCCTCGCCGCCCGAGCTCCTTGCCGTCCCCATGGCGCCGCCGCCCTCTTGCTCGTCGCTGGACGGGCCGGACCTCACCGGATCTGCCGCCTATCATCGTTCTCGGCTTCCCCGCCGTCCTCGAGCGTCCTCGCCGGAGCTCCATGGTGCGCCGCCGCCGCCCTGTCTCTCGCTCCCGATCGGATCGGGAGGAGGACGAGGAATCAGCCCCGTGGACCCGCACCGCGACCGGCCCACCTCCAGCCTCAGCTCGCTTCCTCCGGCCCGCGTCGCCTCTCCGCTGAACTGGGCCAGACCCATGGTGAGCGCCAGCTATCATCCGCCCCCATGCGATTTTACTATTTGACGCTCACTGAAAAACTGCTAAGTCCCCAGATCTGCTACTTTTTCAGACTTATTCATCGCATCGTAACTCTGCATCTGTAGCACTGATTTGTGCGTGTAGCATATCAAAATGTTCGCCTCGACGAGTACATCATTTCATCTCATTGCATCATTTTCATTTGAGCTCATCTTGATGCCCGAAATGTTGTTGGAAGAGGGCTATGTGTGTAATTTGTCAGATCTGTTTCAACAAATAGCTATTTGTCATTTTTGCCATGATTAATGTGTGCATGATATGCGCCTGAGCTCTACATGTATTTTGTTATATGCCATGCCATCTTTACAGGGGTGCTTGCCATGTATTTGTGTGCTCTTTGTGGTGACTAGCACAAGCTTGCAAAGTAGCGTAATCGGTAATGCTGATTTCAGGGACTTGGAATTTCACCAAGTCCTTGTCCTGATTTTGTTGTTATGCCATATGTTCATGTTGTTTCCTAGTGATCCGTGCCTCTTTTGTGGATGATCAGTAAGGATGTTTTGTTAATATTGTGGTGCTATATCCATACATGTCTTTTTTTGCAATTATGGAGCACCCTAGCTTGAGTCAATCGAGCTCTACTTTTGCTATAAAATGATCCTGGCAGATTGTTGACATGTTTAGCGATTTTGCCGAGGATGTTGCTATTGATCCGTGCATGCTATGTTGTTGTTCTTGACATGTCTAGCTTCTATGCCATGTCTTCTTGATGGTTGTATGCTTAGTTTGTCATGCGATGCTCTGTAGTGAGTGCATCGAGCTCGTAAACATGCCTACTCCTTAACTGATTTGCATGCTCCAGTTTTTCACTAAGTCTGAGATCTGTTTATGTTTTTGCCATGTTCCCATGCTTGCAATTGTATTTTATGATCCCTTTTGGCTCAAGGTCACTACGGGACTTTTGTTACGTGCTTTGAGTAGCTTCATGCCATGCCTTGCTTTGCCATTTCAAGTTCCTGTAGCTTCTAGTTTTCATGCTCCAAAGTGTGCTTCCTGATGATAAATCCCAGACTTGTGTTAATTTCACTAAGTCTGAAACCTGTTATCGAATGCCCTTTTACCATGCTTGTTTGAACATGTTAATGGATGAATTAGCCGTAGCTTAGTGTTCATCTTTTGTCAAGCATTATGAGTGGATCCCAGCCATGTATTTTGTTGTCATGTTTGAGTGCTGTAGCATATTTATCTTGTTGCATTTATATGGTTACTTGCTGTTTATCGCAGACCGGTGCCATATTTGTTTTGCTTGCCATTTCCAAACCATGCATCCGATTCCGGTGATCTTTATATCGATTTCAACCGAAATCATCTCACCTTTCCAGTGGCACTCTTGGATTTATAATTTGAGGCCAGGTTCAATCATTCCTTTCCAAATCATGCATATGCATCACATACCGCATCCCGCATATCATACCATGTTCATGTGTTGGTTGTTTACTATGTTGTGTGCTTCTTTCCGGTGTTGCTTCTTCGGGTTGGTTCCGACGATGTCGTGTTTGTGAGGATCCGTTCGACTACGTCCGTTTGTCTTCTTCATGGACTCGTTCTTCTTCCTTGCGGGATTTCAGGAAAGATGACCATACCCTCGAAATCACTTCTGTATTTGCTTGCTAGTTGCTCGCTCTTTTGCTATGCCTATGCTACGATACCTACCACTTGCTTATCATGCCTCCCATATTGTTGAACCAAGCCTCTAACCCACCTTGTCCTAGCAAACCGTTGTTTGGCTATGTTACCGCTTTGCTCAGCCCCTCTTATAGCGTTGTTAGTTGCAGGTGAAGATTGAAGTTTGTTCCTTGTTGGAACATGGAGATGTTGTTCCTCGTTGGAACATGTTTACTTGTTGGGATATCACAATACCTCTTATTTAATTAATGCATCTATATACTTGGTAAAGGGTGGAAGGCTTGGCATTATGCCTGGTGTTTTGTTCCACTCTTGCCGCCCTAGTTTCCGTCATATCGGTGTTATGTTCCCGGATTTTGCGTTCCTTACGCGGTTGGGTTATAATGGGAACCCCTAGACAGTTCGCTTTGAATAAAACTCCGATAGCAAGGCCCAACCTTGGTTTTACCATTCGCCACCTAGCCTTTTTTCCCTTGGGTTAGGCCAGCCCAAGGGTCATCTTTATTTTAACCCCCCCCCCCCGGGCCTGTGCTTGTCTAAGTGTTGGTCTGAAACAGAGCCACTTGCGGTGCCACCTCGAGGAAACTTGAGGGCTGGTTTTAGCTGTACGTAGTGTTCATCCGGTGTTTCCCTGAGAACAAGATATGTGCAGCTCCCATCAGGATGTCAGCGCATCGGGCGGTCTTGCTGGACTTGTTTTACCATTGTCGAGGATGTCTTGTAACCGGGATTCCGAGTCTGATCGGGTCTTCCCACTAGAAGGAATATCCTTCATTGACCGTGATAGCTTGTGATGGGCTAAGTTGGGACACCCCTGCAGGGTTATGAACTTTCGAAAGCCGTGCCCGTGGTTATGGGCAGATGGGAATTTGTTAATGTCCAGTTGTAGAAAACCTGAAGTTGACCTTAATTAAAATACATCAACCGCGTGTGTAACCGTGATGGTCTCTTTCCGGCGGAGTCCGGGAAGTGAACACGGTGTTGGAGTTATGCTTGACATAGGTTGTTCTAGGATCACTTCTTGATCATAGTTTCTCGAACATGCTTGGCCTTCTCTTCTCGCTCTCATTTGCGTATATGTTAGCCACCAAATATGCTAGTCGCTTGCTGCAGCTCCACCTCATACCTTTACCTTACCCTTAAGCTTAAATAGTCTTGATCGCGAGGGTGTGAGATTGCTGAGTCCCCGTGACTCACAGATACTTCCAAAACCAGCTTGCAGGTGCTGTTGAACCGAGCAGGTGACGCAACCAAGCTTAAGGAGGAGCTCGTTGAAGATCTTATCCTTTGTGTTGTTTCGTTCTAGTTGATCAGTAGTGGAGCCCAGTTGGGGTCGACCGGGGATCTGTGTAGCTTTTGGGGTAGTCTTCTTTTATTTTGGTTCCGTAGCCGGACCTTGTTTGTATTTGGATGATGTAATGCTTTATTCATGTATTGTGTGAAGTGGCAATTGTAAGCCAACTATGTATCTGTGTCCCTTATGTATTACATGGGTTGTGTGAAGATTACCTCACTTGCGACATTGCTTTCAATGCGGTTATGCCTCTAAGTCGTGCTTCGACACGTGGGAGATATAGCCGCATCGAGGGCGTTAGACCGGGACACTGCCACAACCCCTAAATGTCAGGAGGCACCGAGAATAATGTTCTCGTCACAAAACCATCGGAATCTTTCCAAGATACCCACGTGATCCTAAAAAAAATTAGTGAAATTTGAGGAGAGAAGAGTCAAAACTCTACGTCAGGAGGCCTCACCATTGCGACGAAGGGACTGGGGAGTAAAAAGAATCCTACTCTCCGATATATATAATCCTAAGACTCAAAACATTTTCTTCTAGACTCAACAACGTCAGCGATTCGATCAAGCAGGGGCTCCTAAGTTGGGGAAGGCTCTGATTACCAACTTGTAACACCCACGATGCGGCTATATCTCCCACGTGTCGGAGCATGACTTAGAGGCATAACCGCATGGTAGGCATGTCGCAAGAGGGGTAATCTTTACACATCCCATGTACTGAATAAGAAAGGGATAAAGAGTCGGCTTACAATCGCCACTTCACACAATACATAAATATAGCATACATCATCCAGGATACAATCAAGGTCCAACTACGGAACCAAAATAAAGAAAGACAACCCCAAATGATAGATCCCCGATCGCCCCAACTGGGCTCCTCTACTGATCATCCGGAAAAGAAACATAGTAACGGCCCGAATCCTCGTCGAACTCCCACTTGAGTTCGGTAGCGTCCCCTGTACTGGCATCATCGGCACCTGCATCTGTTTGGAAGTATCTCTGAGTCACGGGGACTAAGCATTCTCACACCCTCGTGATCAAAACTATTTAAGCTTAAAGGTAGGAAAGGTAGTGAGGTGGAGCTGCAGCAAGCACTAGCATATATGGTGGCTAACTTACGCAAAAGAGAGCGAGAAGAGAAGCAAAGCACGGTCGAGAAGCTAATAATGATCAAGAAGTGATCGTGAGGCTACTTATGTTCAAGCATAACACGATACCGTGTTCTCTTCCCGGACTCCGCCGAAAAGAGACCATCACGGCTACACACGCGGTTGATTCATTTTAATTAGATTAAGTGTCAAGTTCTCTACAACCGGACATTAACAAATTCCCATCTGCCCATAACCGCGGGCACGGCTTCCGAAAGTTCAAAACCTTGCAGGGGTGTTGAGGGAGTCCTGGATTAGGGGGTCTCCAGACGGCCGGACTATATCCTTTGGTCGGACTATTGGACTATGAAGATACAAGATTGAAGACTTCGTCCCGTGTCCGGATGGGACTCTTCTTGGTGTGGAAGGTAAGCTAGGCAATACGGATATGTAGATCTCCTCCCTTGTGACCGACTCTATGTAACCCTAGCCCCCTCCGGTGTCTATATAAACCGGAGGGTTTAGTCCATAGGACACATAGAATCATACCATAGGCTAGCTTCTAGGGTTTAGCCTCTACGATCTCGTGGTAGATCAACTCTTGCAATACTCATATCATCAAGAACAATCAAGCAGGACGTAGGGTATTACCTCCATCAAGAGGGCCCGAACCTGGGTAAACATCGTGTCCCCTGCCTCCTGTTACCATCCGCCTTAGATGCGCAGTTCGGGACCCCCTACCCGAGATCCGTCGGTTTTGACACCGACATTGGTGCTTTCATTGAGAGTTACACTGTGTCGTCGCCATAAGGCTTGATGGCTCCTTAGATCATCGGTAGCGATGCGGTCCAGGGTGAGGTTTTCCTCCCCGGACAGATCTTTGTATTCGGCGGCGTCGCACTACGGGCCAATTCGCTTGGCCATCTGGAGCAGATCGAGAGCTACGCCCCTGGCCATCAGGTCAGATTCGGAAACTGAAACTACACTGCCGACATCCGCGGAGACTTGATCTTCGACAGATTCGAGCCCGTGTCAGGTGCGCTGCACAGTCACGACGAGCACGACGTAACTCTGCCGTCGGACAGTGTTCAGGAGATCGCATCTGCAACTACTTCGACCTTCAATCCGGAGCAAATTGCGCCATCCAAGGACGGAGGGATAGACCCTGCCATGGAGGCCGCACTCTCAGTGGCGATGGAGACGGATACTGACTTCACCCCTTACGAGAGCCGTGTCGCCAAACCATTGGATTCGTCTCCGGCCACGGACTCCGAGCCGCCTGCATCCGTGCCCATCGAATCCGACTGGGCGCCGATCATGGAGTTCACCTCCGCGGATATCTTTCAGCACTCGCCTTTCGGCGATGTGCTAAATTCATTAAAGTCTCTCTCCTTGTCAGGAGAACCTTGGCCGAACTATGTCCGGCTAGAATGGGATACGGATGACGAAGAAATTCGCTGCCCGCCCACCACCCACTTAGTAGCCACTGTCGACGACTTAACCGACATGCTCAACTTAGACTCTGAAGACATCGACGGCATGGACGAAGATGCAGGAGACGAACAGGAACCAGCGCCCACAGGGCGCCGGATAGCCACTTCATCACATGACATATACATGGTGGATACACCCAAAGAAGGCAATGGCGAAGAGACAGTGGAGGATGGCCCCTCCAAGAAGCAAACCAAGCGCCAACGTCAGCGGTGCCGCTCTAAGTCCCGCCATAGCAAAAACAGCGATAACAACGCAAGAGAAAATAACACTCCAGTCGAGTCCAGAGGAAACGACGACCACATTGCCCCGGCGGCAGAGCACGATAAAGCTGCAAGCGGCGAACATAGTACGGATCCGACGTCCGAACATGGCGACACCGAGTATAAACCTCATCAAACCCCCTCTGGGGAGGAAAATAGTCTGGACGAAGATGCACACATCATCCTGGAAACGCACTTGGAGCAAGAGAACCTCCGCAGAAGGCTTATTGCCACAGCGAGGAGTCTGAAGAGGCAGAAGCAAAGGCTTAAGGCCGCACAAAATACACTCAACAGCAGGTGGAACAAAGTGCTCGACAACGAAGCAAAGTACGGTGGAAGTTGCCACACAAAGAGCTATCCAAAGCACAAGTTGTTACCTGAATTCAACGACGAGGCCTTAGAGCCCACACAGCCAAAAAATGAAACGGCCAACCAGCCGGATCCACCACCTTGTGACCGCGATAGAGCGGATAACAAATACGCACATAAGTCAACACATGATGTACGTGAGGACTTGCGCCAAAAATCCGGTACGACCAGATCCATAAAATGGATCTAGGAAGCATGCTCCGGCACAAAATCAAAACCAAATACCACAACCATCCGAACGCCATGGTACATCCAAGTACAGGGGTGCCGCACACCCCCTATGTTTCACCGATGAGATGCTGGACCACGAAGTCCCAGAAGGATTCAAACCAGTGAACATAGAGGCGTATGACGGGACCACAGACCCTGGGGTCTGGATTGAGGACTTTATCCTCCATATCCATATGGCTCGCGGAGACGATCTCCATGCCATTAAATACTTGTCGGTCAAGCTTAAAGGACCAGCTCGGCACTGGCTGAAAAGCCTCCCCAAAAATTCAATTGGAAGTTGGGAGGAGCTCGAGGACGCTTTTCGGGCTAATTTTCAAGGAACCTACGTCCGACCTCCGGATGCAGACGATTTAAGTCATATAATTCAACAGTCCGGAGAGTCCGCCCGAAAGCTTTGGAATAGGTTTCTCACCAAGAAGAACCAAATCGTCGACTATCCAGACGCCGAAGCCTTAGCAACTTTCAAACACAGCGTCCGAGACGAATGGCTCGCCAGACACCTCGGCCAAGAAAAACCGAGAACAATGGCAGCTCTAACAAGTCTCATGACCCGCTTTTGCATGGGCGAAGACAGCTGGTTAGCCTGCAGTAGCACCAGCGACCCAAGCACATCCGAAGTCAGGGATGGCAATGGAAAACCATGACGCAATAAAAGCAAGCGTCGAAATAAAGAAGATAGCCCAGATAATACGACGGTAAACGCCGGATTCAGGGGCTCTCAACCAGGTCAGCGGAAAAAGCCTTTCAAAGGCAGCAGAGATGGACCGCCTGGCCTAAACAAGATTCTTGACAAACTATGTCAGATTCATGGCACCCCCGATAAACCTGCAAATCACACCCACAGAGAATGTTGGGTCTTCAAGCAGGCAGGTAAGCTCAACGCCGAACACAAGGGGGGGAGACACCAAGCGAAGACGAGGATGAGCCTCGCCAGCAAAGCACTGGAGGACAGAAAAAATTCCCACCAGAGGTTAAAACAGTCAACATGATCCATGTGACAAAGAGGAGGAGCAAACATGCACTCTGAGACACACGCGCCATAGAGCCCGTCACCCCTAGATTCAACCCCTGGTTGGCCTGCCCGATCACTTTTGATCGCAGGGATCACGCGACAAGCATCCGGCATGAAGGTTTGGCGGCCTTGGTGTTAGACCCAATAATAAACGAATACCATCTCACATGAGTCCTCATGGACGGCGGTAGTGGTCTAAATCTGATATATCAGGACACAGTCTGCAAAATGGGGATAGACCCGACAAAAATAAGCCACCGTACTACTACCTCCAAGGGAGTAATACCAGGCCTAGAGGCCCGTTGCACGGGCTCTCTATTACTAGAGGTTGTATTCGGTTCTTCCGACAACTTCCCAAGCGAAAGGTTAACTTTCTGCATCGCTCCATTCCAAAGTGGCTATCAGGCACTACTCGGAAGAGCGGCTTTTGCTCGTTTTAATGCAATCCTGCATTACGCTTCTCTCAAGCTTAAGATTCCCAGTCCACGTGGCACCATCACAGTTAGCGGAAATAATGAGCGTGCTCTACGCGCGGAAGAATGTGCGGCGGCTTTAGCCGCCCAGCACTAGACGACCTCACCAACCAGGAAAAATGACAGGTCATCAAGACCACGGACACGGTTAGACGAGTCCGGTGCACCACTACATATACATGAGATTGGTTTGATGATCAAACCCTCCTAGATGGTACCAGGGGCTTCCCGCATGTAATCAGGGCTAGTCCGGCTCAACTTGACTTATCTTGAATTTTAATGGTTTATTGATAATAACCAATTTTTTGGCACGGCAACTTTCACCTAAGTTCTTCTCTTTTACAGATGACAATCGTGCTACACCCATCCAGGACACGGCACAACGGAGACACAGGCACAGACGTGCAGCAGGGACCCGCTCAAAGGTTTCTTTTTAGATTAAGACCCTGTGTAAACCTTTTTTACTGTCTCTTGTTGTTCACATCCTCCGGATACTCAATACAACCGAGAAGGATGCCGACGTATTGGCATGTGGCCACGTCAGGATATTGCACGTACCTGGACATCCGTGGTTTATTATTAAGGGCCTCCTTTAGCCCGGCATATGTTATAAAGACCGAATACCTTAGGGAGTGTTCGGCGTCGCGAGTTTGGCCTTATATGCATCAGCTCCGAATCATGTCTTTGGTCAAATGTTGGGTTTGCCCGGCTCCCACGTTTTGGTACCTTACATTCCACTATATCGGCTAAGGTAGCACTGGGAGAACTACTACGATTGTGCCCTGGTTCATCCAGATGAGCACCTCAGTAGAGAAAGCCGAAAACTGACTGTCATGATAAAGCGCGAGACTGGTCAGCCACTTGATAACTCAACGGAATCTTCAGGATTCCTCCGCATTAACGAAGGGCCCTTTCCCGGTCATGTACGTACGCGCCCCATATTCGGACAAGCGCAGAAGTATCAGGGGCTATATAGTAGCCCCACCGTCAAACTCCTATGGCTAAGTGAAAGTGTTAAAGCAATATAGTCTGATTGCCTCGTTCACTGCGCTACCACCTCCTTAATGGACCAAGACGTTGGATCAAGTGTGAATATGCGTTTTTTGCGAACACCCCCGCATTATATGCGTGGGGGCAGAAGCCGACGATTGCAAACTTTCAGATTATATACATATCTACATAAACGGCCGCACAGAAGGCATCATAATACTTTCAGGCAAAAGTATAAATATAGCCTTGATAGCTCAATAAAACATTATTTTTACAATGGGAGTTCATGTCACTAGAACATAATATTCTTTGAGCACTGAGCCTCTATCGAACGAGCACCTTCAAGAACTTAAAAGTAGTGCTCAGCAGCCACTCGACCCACGGCCGAACCCTGTGTTGCAACAGTGGTGGCCTCCATCTCCGCCCAGTATGCCTTGACACGGGCAAAGGCCATCCACGCACCCTCTATGCACGCCGACCTCTTCATAGCATCAATGTGCGGCACAACACCAAGGAATTGTTGCACTAAACTAAAGTAACTATTCGGCCTTGGCCCACTCGGCCACAGATGATCCACAACAGACCTCATGGCAAGTCCGGACAACCTATGGAGCTCGGCCCACTCAGCCATTTGCTCATTCAACAGTAGCGGACGCACTGGAGCATGGAACTGTGACCAGAACAGCTTTTCCACTTCGCGATCTTTTTGATCCTTGAAGTACTCGGCCGCATCAGCAGCGCTTGCCGCCAAATCCACGTAGGCATCCGCAGAACTCCATAGTTGATCAAGAGGTGCATACTTCGGATCTCTGAACTTAGTCCGCAACAAAAAGGGCTTCCCAGCTGCGATATCTCCAGCTTGATGCAGCTCCTCCTTCGCCGCTCGTATTTTGGAACGGGCTTCCTTGGATGCTACCATGGCCTTCTCCAGGTTCGTCGCCTTCACACGGTTTTCTTCTTCAAGAAGCTGGTAATGGTCGGCGGCATCTTTTAACTCAACGGCCATCTTGGCCATTCTTTCCTTGCTCTGGCAATGTGCGGCATGTTCGGCCGTCAGCTCTTCGACCGCCTTTAGAGCGGCCGCATCGCTATTTCTGGCTTGCTCCTTGGCTCGGGCAAGTTCCGCCCGAAGGGTCTCCACTGTGGCAGCTCCATCTGCAGTCACAACATATTAAAGATACTGGCATCATGCTCCTCTTACTATGTGTTGATCACCGGAGAAATCGCTTACCCTGTGCCTCGTCAAGCCGCTTGTTGACAAGCACGATGTCGGCATCGGCTGCATCAAGTTGCCGCTTTAGCTCGAAAAACCCATCAGTCCGGCTAGCCACCGGAGCTTCAGCCACCTGCACATAAAGGCGGTCTGGTCATTACCTGGGACTATGATCCTCTGTTTGCCATTGTTTTCGACGACAACCAGAGTCTCAGGGGCTACTATCTGCATAGGGCACACCTAACGTGTGCGGTACTGTCAAAAACATACACTATTTCACGTACCTCAAAGCCTTTCAGCAGACTCATTAAAGCTTCATGCAATCCGCTTTCAGCGAATGAAATCCTTTCAATTACCATACCCGTTAGCATACGATGCGCTTCTAAGATGGCCGCTTGCTCCAGAAGATCCTTCAGTGCGTCCGACCGCACATTGTACAGTTCCGGACGCTTTCTGTCGCTCTCTTTAGGACCCGAATACTGAGGACTCCGGGTGGCCAAGGGATTACCCCCTCGCCTTGGCAGATCAGGAGAAACCCTCCGCGACGACACTTCAGGGTCGCCCGCCTCATGAGGCAGGGTGGCAGGGGGAGGTGTTTCGCTCTCCATCATCTCCGGAAGAAGATCCCCCGAAGACAAACTCTGTCGAGAAGGGCTACGATCCGAACTACAAGATATAAGCTTCGGTTATTGTCTTCAGAAGTAAGGTAGGATATTTTCACTACAAAGTACTTTTCGATTATTTACAGCTCGGTAGAGGGTTGATTCCCTTGTGGACAATGTGCGGCAAGGGTACCCTAGGTAGGACCCTCTGGCGAAGATTTCTTCCCCCGTTTGTAAACCTCTGTTTCCGGATCTTCAGAGGTAGTCCTCTTCCTTCCTTGGGGAGAGGGAATGTCAGATTCTTCTCCTTGGTTATTCCTTCGCTGAGGTGCTCGTTCCCCCGGCTGGGATGAGTAGTGAGTGAGGCTCGCTTCCAGACTCTTTATTCCCCCCTTCATCTTCCTTCGGGGGCACCTGATAAGGCGTCGACTCCAGCATTCTGTCTAGTACTGGATTTGCCAAGCCCTCGGGAAGGGGGGCGGACACCTGATCATCTTTGCCTTTGTTATCCAGTCCGGGTCAAAGAGCGACTTTTCAGCATGATGTTGTGATAAATAAGAGAAACAGTGTGTTCGGCCATGGGATTACTTACTTGGGTATCCGGGCGATTACAGCTTAGACCCGCGTCCTCGGTGGTGTCCGGACACTTTATTTGTGGTCCGAAGAACAACTTGTACATCTCCTCGGGTGTCATGCCAAGGAAGTGTTGAATGATTCGCGGTCCCTCCGGGTTGAACTCCCACAAACAAAGAGGTCTACGCTTCCAAGGCGGGACCTGCGAACTAGCATGACCTGCATCACTGTGACCAGGTTGACGTCTCTCTCAATAAGATCTCGGATGCAACTTTGCAATATCGACACATCCTTTACTGGACCCCGGTTTAGCCCCTCACTGATCCATGACGTCCATTGTGGTGGGGGGCCTGAGCAAAAGGCAGGGGCGGCTTCCCACTTGGCACTCCGGGGAGCTGTGATATAAAACCACTCCCGCTGCCACAAACTGGACACCTCTGGGAAGGAACCCTCTGGCCATGGAGCATCAACGCTTTTGCTTATTACGGCACCTCCGCATTCTGCGTGCCGCCCCTCGATCATCTTCGGCTTCACATTGAAGGTCTTGAGCCACAGGCCGAAGTGAGGGGTAATGCGAAGGAAGGCCTCACATACGACGATAAACAACGAGATGTGAAGGAGGGAATCCGGGGCCAGATCATGGAAATCCAGCACATAATAGAACATGAGCCCCCTAACAAAGGGGTCCAGAGCGAGGCCTAGTCTCGAAGGAAGTGAGAGATGAACACAACACTCTCATTGGGTTCGGGAGTGGGGATGGCCTGTCCTCAGGCGGGCAGCCTGTGCGAGATTTCGGCAGTCAGATATCTGGCTTCTCTTAGCTTCTTGATGTCCTCCTCTGTGACAGAGGAAGGCATCCACTGACCTTGGAGGTTGGATCTGGACATGGTTGAAGGTCCGAAGCACCTGACCTGAGGCTGGCGTGTTGGAACTCGAGGTGGGGGAAGGATTCGATTGAGCGCGAGAGGAAAAAGTGACAGGTCTTGGCCTCTTTATAAAAAGGGTGAATGTCAAGCGTCCTCCTCGCGGTCGTCTTGGACTCGCCTAAAATCGAGGAGTTACCCACGTCCGTATTGATGAGAATCCCGTAATAAGGGGGACACGATCTCTGCTTCAACAAGACATGTCGAGAAAACCGCCTCGCGATATGTGCAGTGCTGGTTGAGAAAAACGGTTCGAATAATGACCGGGCCATGACGTAACGTCGTGCTGTCAAAACGCGTCAGCAGATTAGATTTGTGGAAATATTATTCTCTCTACGGTGGTAGGTGGAAATTATTTTGCAGGGACGGACACTATCCTTGTGTTCAAAATCTTCCATGGAGTATTTGGAGGAGGAACCCGCCATGCAATGCCGAAGACAATACTGCGCGCCGGACTCATCGTCATTGAAGCATGGTTTAGGGGCTACTGAGGGAGTCCTTGATTAGGGGGTCTCCGGACAGCCGGACTATATCCTTTGGCCGGACTGTTGGACTATGAAGATACAAGATTGAAGACTTCGTCTCGTGTCCGGATAGGACTCTCCTTGGCGTGGAAGGCAAGCTAGGCAATACGGATATGTAGATCTCCTCCCTTGTAACCGACTCTGTGTAACCCTAGCCCCCTCCGGTCTAGATATAAACCAGAGGGTTTAGTCCGTAGGACACATACAATCATACCATAGGCTAGCTTCTAGGGTTTAGCCTCTACGATCTTGTGGTAGATCAACTCTTGTAATACTCATATCATCAAGAACAATCAAGCAGGACGTAGGGTATTACCTCCATCAAGAGGGCCCGAATCTGGGTAAACATCGTGTCCCCTGCCTCCTGTTACCATCCGCCTTAGACGCACAGTTCGGGACCCCCTACCCGAGATCGGCCGGTTTGACACCGACAGGTGTCCCAACTTAGCCCATCACAAGATCTCACGATCAACGAAGGATATTCCTTCTCCCGAGAAGACCCGATTAGTCTCGGAATCCCGGTTACAAGACATTTCGACAATGGTAAAACAAGACTAGCAAAGCCACCCGATGTGCCGACAAATCCCGATAGGAGTCGCACATATCTAGTTCTTAGGGCAACACTGGATGAGACAGGCTACGAGTAAAACCAACCCTCGAGTTTCCACGACGTGGCCCCGCAGGCGGCTCGGTTCGGACCAACACTCAGAGGAGCACTGGACCGGGGGGGTTTAAAATAAAGATGACCCTTGAGTCTGTAGAACCCAAGGGAAAGGTATATGGTGGTAGGTAGGAAAATGGTAAAACCAAGGTTGGGCCTTGCAGGAGGAGTTTTATTCAAGGCAAACTCTCAAGGGGTTCCCATAACACCCAACCGCGTAAGGAACGCAAAATCAAGGAACATAACACCGGTATGACGGAAACTAGGGCGGCAAGAGTGGAACAAAACACCAGGCATAAGGCCGAGCCTTCCACCCTTTACCAAGTATATAGATGCATTAAAGTAAACAGTATATAATAATGATACCCCAACAATATCCATGTTCCAAACATGGAACAAACTCCAACTTCACCTGCAACTAGCAACGCTATAAGAGGGGCTGAGCAAAGCGGTAACATAGTCAAACAACGGTTTTCTAGGAAAGGTGGGTTAGAGGCTTGACATGGCAATATGGGAGGCATGATAAAGCAAGTGGTAGGTATCACGGCATAGCAATAGAGCAAACAACTAGCAAGCAAAGATAGAAGTGATCTCGAGGGTGTGGTCATCTTGCCTGCAAAATTCTCAGAGTTGACGAAAGCTTGATCCTCGTTAGCGTACACAACGGGTTCCTCGATGACGTACTCGTCTCCCGGCTCTACCCAAAGCAAGAACACAAGCAAATGACCCACAATCAATCACGGTGCAATGCACAATCAACATGATGCAAAACATGACATGACATGCAGGATGTGATATGCAATGCATATGCATGCTCCGGAAGGGAAATATTGAACAAGGCATCAACTTGGCAAACCAAGTGCTCCGCTAGAAAGATGAGTTGATTTCGGTCGAAATCAATATAAAGATCACCGGAATCGGATGCACGGTTTGCAAATGGCAAGCAAAACAAGAATGGCACAATTCTGCGATTAACGGCACGATGCCATCTAGAATGCAAAAATAAACTAAGCTACTGCACTCCAACATAGCAACAAAGCACATGGAAGTGATCTACTCAAGATGCTTGACAAAATATGAACACTGAGCTATGGCTAAAACACACTATAACAGGTTCAAACAAGCATGGCAAAAGTGCAAAAGATATCAGCTTCACAGACTTGGTGAAAATACTAACATGCCAGAAATTAACATCAGGAAGCAATGTTTAGAGCAAGCAAACAACATGCTACAGGAATAGATCATAGCAAACAAAGGCATGGAATGAATCTACTCAAAGCCTAGAACAAAAATCCCTTACTGACCATGAGCCAAAAAGTCACAGAAGATATGATGGCACCCATGTAAACATAGCAAGTTTCATTAACAGATTTAGACTTAGTAGAAAACTGAGCATGGCATAAATAGAGTTATGAAGGCCTCTTTACGAGCTCGATTCACTCACCACAAGGCATTGCATGACAAGATAAGAATAGCATCAGCAAGATGTCATGTGTATGAAGCTAACCAAGGCAAGAGCAAGTTCATAGCATGCATGGATCAACTACAAAAACCCTCGCAAAATTGATTAACATGTAAACAATCTGCCAGGAACATTTTATAGCAAAAGTGGAGCAAGATTGAGACATGCTAGGGCACTCCATAATTGCAAACATGGGCATGGATGGATAGAGCATAACCATATGTCCAAATCATCCTTACTGAAATAACTCAAAACAAGCATGGATCTCACTGTAGCATCATGGTTACATGGCATAAAAATAACAGCAGACCAATGACTTAGCAAAATCCTAAGTCCCTGAAATCAGCAATATCACGAAGGCTACTTTGCATGCTTGTGCTAGTCACCACATTGATCACAAAAATACATGGCAAACGCCCCTGTAAATATGGCATGTCATAGATCAAAATACATATAGAGCTCATGACCATATGATGCACACAACAAATGTGACAAATATGACCCTCATAATCTGCCAAGTAACAGGAGCTAACATTTTATAGCACTCTTGCATCAATTATTTGGGCATCCAGATGAACTCAAACAAGCATGTCACAATGGAAGAAAATCAAGAGCACATCATGATGAACATTTTGATATAGTATGCGCATGAAACAGAGCTACGGTGAAGAAGTTATGATGCGTTGAACAAAGCAATAAAATATGAGGGGGAAATGACTTACGGAAAATTAGACCTCCGAAATTCCCAAATCTAGGGCTTTGACTTGCATGGATGTCGAGGTTCGACTAGAGTGGATCTCGCCGGAATACGTCGCGGTGGCCGGAGTCCGAAGCGGAGGAGAAGGGCGGGGAGGCGGCGCTGGTGCGGCGGAGTGGCCCCGGGTCGGCGAGGTGGCGCTGGTCGCCCGGCGGCGAGGCGGTGCTGGTCGCCAGGCAGCGCTGGTGACCGGGTAGCGGCGCAGAGGAGCAGGGAGGCGCGGCAGCGCTGGGTGGAGGAGCGGGCGCGGGCGCGTGGCGGGAAGAGTGGCCGGGCGGTGCGGGCTTCGAGGGGCCGCCGTGGGCTCGGGCGGGCCGGCGGCGGTGGGCGGCGGCATTGCCATGTGGCGAGCAGAGAGTGGCTGCGGGCGGCGGCGGATCCTGTCCGGCGGCGGCCGGACGTGTCTAGTGGCGGCGGGGGCGATTTGATCTAGGTTTTGACTTGAATTTTGGACGGGGGGGACATATTTATAGGTAGGAGGAGTTTGGAGTGTCCAAATGAGGTGTAGTTTTCGACCACGCGATCGTGATCCGACGGTGGAGGACATGGGAGTGGTTTGGAAGGGTTGTTGGGCCGTTTTGGAGGGGTGTTGGGCTGCAACACACACGAGGCCTTTACGGTTCCCCGGTTAACCGTTGGAGTATCAAATGGACTCCAAATGACACGAAATTTGACAGCCGGTCTACCGGTGGTGTACCAAGGCCACTTGGCAAATCTCGATCCATTCCGAGAACGTTTAGCACCCGCACACGAAAAGAGGCAAAAAGGGGGCACCAGAGGACGTGGGAGTGTCGGAATGCAAAACAGACAATGGGGAAAATGCTCGGATGCATGAGACGAACATGTATGCAAATGCGATGCACATGATGACATGATAAGAAATGCATGACATGAACAAAATACAAAGCGAAGACAAAACCCAACCACGAAGGGAATCTCGTAACTTAAAGCCGAAAATGGAAGAGTCGGAGTTACAAATATGGCAAAATACATCCGGGGCGTTACAACACTCCACCAGTACAAAAGGATCTCGTCCCGAGATCTAGGACTGAAAGAACTCCGGATATTTGGAACGGAGGTGATCCTCGCGTTCCCAGGTGTCTTCTTGGTCGGAATGGTGTGACCACTTCACTTTTAGGAATTTGATAGACTTGTTGCAAGTCTTGCGTTCGGTTTGTTCAAGAATAGCAATGGGATGCTCATGATAAGACAGATCTTCTTGGAGATCAATCTCTTCAAAGTTGATGGTGCTGTCATGAGTCTTGAAGCACTTGCGAAGCTGTGACACGTGAAACACGTCGTGCACATTCACGAAGTTGGACGGAAGCTCAATTTGATGGGCGAGGTCACCTCTTTTGCCAATGATCTTGAAAGAACCCACGTATCTAGGGGCAAGATTCCCTTTGATACCGAAGCAACGACTGCCTTTCATTGGAGAGACGCGGAGGTAGACATGGTCTCCGATCTCGAAAGCCAAGTCACGATGCTTGCTATCATAGTAACTCTTCTGGCGCGATAGCGCGGCTTTGAGATTTTCACGAATGACTTTGCACATTTCTTCAGCTTCTGTGATTAAGTCATTGCCAAGAAGTTGGCATTCACCAGTCTCTGGACAATTAAGAGGAGTATGGCACTTTCTGCCATAGAGAATCTCGAATGGGGCCTTGCCCGAACTCGCTTGGAAGCTGTTGTTGTAGGAGAACTCGGCATATGGAAGACAATCTTCCCACTTCATACTGAAGGAAATGACACAAGCCCTGAGCATATCTTCAAGAATTTGATTGACTCGCTCGACTTGTCCACTAGTTTGAGGATGGAAGGCTGTGCTGAAGCGAATGTTGGTGCCCATGGCCTTCTGGAAGGAATTCCAGAACTTAGAAGTAAAGATGCTTCCATGATCTGAAGATATCAACTGCGGAATGATGTTCAAAGAGACAATCCTGGAGGTGTATAGCTCTGCCAACTGAGCTGCTGTGATAGATTCTTTGATAGGAAGAAAATGAGCCACTTTAGTAAGCTTGTCGATGACGACGAAGATAACATCATTGCCACGCTTGGACTTGGGAAATCCAGTCATGAAGTCCATCTCAATATGGTCAAACTTCTATTCTAGAATGGCAAGAGGTTGGAGGAGACCAGCTGGCCGTTGGTGTTCTGCTTTCACTCTTCTGCAGACATCACATTCCTTCACGAACTGAGCAATTTCTCCCTTCATTCAAGTCCACCAATACGACTGCTTGAGGTCATGGTACATCTTCGTACTTCTAGGATGAATGGATAGAAGGGAATTGTGAGCCTCGTTCATAATGACTTTCCTTAGGTTGCCTTTAGGAACCACAATTCGATCCTCGAAGAAAAGAGTATCTTTGTCATCAAGGCGATAGCACTTGTACTTGGGTTGGCTCTTGGCAATCCCATTTTTTACCTTCTTCACCATGGCATCAAGAAGTTGTGCCTCACGAATTTGATCTTCCAAAGTAGGAGAGACTTGGATATTGGCAAGAAAGCCTTGAGGAACAACTTGGAGATCAAGTTTGCGGAAAGCTTCACAAAGATCTGGTTGGAAGGGCTTGAGAATTAAGCTGTTGCAGTAAGCCTTCCTGCTCAAAGCATCAACAATGACATTGGCCTTGTCTGGAGTATATTCAATACTCCGATCGTATTCTTGAATCATTTCGACCCAACGAGTCTGCCTGAGGTTGAGGTTGGGTTGAGTGAAGATGTACTTGAGGCTCTTATGATCCGTGAAGATGTCCACTTTCCTTCCCAACAAGAGACGTCTCCACGTTAATAAAGCATGGACAACTGCCGCCAACTCGAGGTCATGAGTGGGGTAGTTCTTTCGTTGGGCTTCAACTGGCGAGAGGTATAGGCCACAACTTTCTTCTCTTGCATTAACACAGCACCGAGACCTTGCAGGGAGGCATCACAGAAAACTTTGAATGGGTTGGATTCATTAGGAGGAGTCAAAACAGGAGCTATGACTAACTTCTCTTTGATGGTGTTGAAAGCAATGTCACATTCAGGCGTCCAGACATACTTGACATGTTTCTGGAGGAGGTTGGAAAGAGTCTTAGCAATCTTAGAGAAATTCTCAACGAATCTTCGACAATAGCTTGCAAGCCCAAGGAAACTGCGGAGCTGCTTCACATTCTGAGGCGGTTCCCAATTCACAATTGCAGACACCTTCTCAGGATTAACAGCTATGCCCTTGGCGGAGATGATATGGCCAAGGTAGAGAACCTCATCGAGCCAAAACTCACACTTTGAAAACTTCGCATAGAATTGATGTTCTCTGAGTTTGTCGAGTACCAATCTCAAAGGCTTGGTGTCGGTGTCAAAACCGGCGGATCTCGGGTAGGGGGTCCCGAACTGTGTGTCTAGGCCGGATGGTAACAGGAGGCAGGGGACACGATGTTTTACCCAGGTTCGGGCCCTCTTGATGGAGGTAAAACCCTACGTCCTGCTTGATTAATATTGATGATATGGGTAGTACAAGAGTAGATCTACCACGAGATCAGAGAGGCTAAACCCTAGAAGCTAGCCTATGGTATGATTGTATGTTGTGATTGTTGTCCTACGGACTAAAACCCTTCGGTTTATATAGACACCGGAGAGGGTTAGGGTTACACAAGGTCGGTTACAAAGGAGGAGATATCCATATCCGTATTGCCTAACTTGCCTTCCACTCCAAGTAGAGTCCCATCCGGACACAAGACGAAGTCTTCAATCTTGTATCTTCATAGTCTAACAGTCCGGCCAATGGAGATAGTCCGGCTGTCCGGAGACCCCTAATCCAGGACTCCCTCAGTAGCCCCTGAACCAGGCTTCAATGACGATGAGTCCGGCGCGCAGTATTGTCTTCGACATTGCAAGGCGGGTTCCTTCTCCGAATACATCACAGAAGAATTTGAATACGAGGATAGTGTCCGACCCTGCAAAATAAGTTCCACATTCCACCATAGAGAGAATAATATTTTCGCAGATCTAATTTGCTGACTTGTTTTGGCAGCATGACGTTATGTCATGGCCCGGTGATTATTCGAACTGTTCCCTTTAACCAGCCCCGCACATAACGCGAGGCAGTTTTTCGACACGTCTTTTCAAAGCAGAGATCGTGTCCCCTTATTACGGGATTCTCATCAATACGGGCGTGGGTAACCCAACTGCGCCATTAATTATGGCGCTTGGGGGATAAGCGAGTTTTACTAGGCAAGTGGGAACGCTCAGTTTTGTCCGCCCATATAAAAGGATAAGGATTCACCTTCCTATCCACGCCTTCTTCCTCCTTTGCTCATCCGTTTTTGCACACTCGAGCTCTAGCGCCCAAGTCCACACTTCCCACCTCAACCTTCTCCAACCATGTCTGGAGCGGGAGGCAGGTGGATGGTCTCCTTCGTCACGGAGGGAGACATCAAGAAACTGAGGAGAGCCGGATACCTGCCCGACGACATCACGCACCGGCTCCCAGATGAGGGGCAGCTCATCCCCACCCCCAGGCCCCATGAGATGGTAGTATTCCTCACCAATTTCCTCCGCGGACTGGGATTCCCTCTCCATCCATTTGTCGGGGGCTCATGTTCTCTTACGGCCTGGATTTCCATGATCTGGCCCCGAACTTCGTCCTCAACATCTCAGCGTTTATCATTGTGTGCAAGGCCTTGCTCCGCATCAAGCCCCACTTCGGCTTATGGCTGAAGACCTTCAATGTCAAACCGAAGGTGGTGGGCGGCCGCCAGGCGGAGTGCGGAGGCGCCATGGTGGGCAAGATGCCCAACGTAACATGGCTCGAGGGCTCCTTTGTGGAAACCATAAAGGGGTGGCGATCGGGGTGGTTCTACATCACCGAGCCGCGCGAGCCTGTATGGGCAGCGGCCCCCGAGTTCTGATCTGGCATCTCCACGCGGCTCACCTCCTGGAAAGATAAGTGCATGTCCTGGGGTAGTTCGGAAGAGCTGACCGGACTCCACACATGTATTCAAAACATGGTGAACAAGAAGCTCAAGCTTGTCAACATAGTCCAAGTTATGCTCATCCATCGGATCCTCCCGTGCCAACAACGGAAGTTCAACTTGTGGGAGTTCGACCCGACGCAGCACCGAACTCTGAACAGGCTCTTCGACATGACTCATGAAGATGCCTGGAGGGTGCTGTTCAAAAGTGCCGAGGTCCCCCCTCCTATTACTGAGGATCGCGGATTTGGCGCAAAGCACCAAGCCAGTGCGATAAGCTACTTTACCTTTCACGGGATACTTATTTTTTTATAGATTAACTCTATGCGGGATCTAAACTCCCGTACCTTTGACAGGACTGGCAGAAGATGGCCGGACAGATCGACTGTCCGGCTCCTTTTCCTGAAGGCCCCGCAGACGCTCTTCTGGCGAAGATGTTGACTCCGACCCCTTATACAGTGTCGGAGAAGACCAAGAAGGCCAAGGGAACCCGAAAGAGTTCCCGACACCAGATGTCCTCGGACTCACCGTTCGATGACTCTGCGGCGCACTCTTCCCCCAAGACGAGGAAGAAGAAGAAGAAGATGCTCCCCCACCGACTGGGGGAGACAGGAAAAGGAAGGCCGCCCCAACTAGGGAGGTCGGAGGGTCCAAGAAGGGAAGGACTCTCCTTCTGGGTAGTTCCACCACCGCCGACGAAGGCGAAGACGAGTGGTTGCCCAGGGCCAAGCCCCCAAGGAGATCGTAAGTATTCGGATACCAGAGTAACTCATGGAATTCCTTTGTCACACTGTTTTCCCTAATCGCCAAACATAATTATGCAGGCCGCCACGAGCCAATATCGAGGTATCATCGGACGGCTCCTTGAGCTTGTCGGACATGGATAGCGATCCAGTCCCGACCGCCACCTCCCCTCATCCTGCCGACGATGTTGAGGTGTTGTCTCAAGAGGCACCGGATCGAGGGGAGACAGTCCCGGAGGCGCCTCAAGGCGACCTTCCGGACTCCGGGAGCCGAGGGGGCGGGGCCCCTGAGAGCTCTGAGTTTGGCCCTCAGCCGAACACCGCGCCGGACCCTCCAGCGGTTCCGGGCTCGGGCAGGCGGCCTCCTTCTAAGAGGGGCAAGACGCCTGTGCTGGTGACCTCTGTCCATCCAGAGGCGCCGGACAGTCTGCTGGAAGCGCTTGGCAGCGCTTCCATCGACGAGGAGCACCGCACTATCATGAGTGCGGTGATCCAGAAGGTTCAATCCGCCAAGAGCAGATTGACTGAAGCCTGTGCCAGCCTTCTAACAGGCTTCGAGGTAAGTGTTTTAAAATGTAGTAGAAATATTACCGCATAGACAGTAGCCCTTGATGCTTTGTTCGGTGTTCACAAAGAAAAGCCGAACAGAGGATCAAATAATATCGCAGGAGTCTAATATAAGTGTGTCAATATGCATATGCAGACTTCGCTGCTGGCGTGCGCCGCACTGACTGCGGAGGTCGCCGTACTGAAGCAGGACCTCGAGGGGTCCAGGAAAGAGCTCGGCCTTGTCAAGAGGCAGCTCGAGGAGAACAAGGGTAAGTAATACCCTGTCTATAGATATGTATATATAAAAGAAGACGTGATTGCAAAATGACGGGATCATCGTATATTTGCCAGGGGCCACGACTGAGGTGGCGACCCTGAAGCAAGCGCTAACCAAGGCCGAAGATAAAGCGGCCAAGGAGCGCACCGAGCGGGAAAAAACAAGAGGCTCGTGTGGGCGAGGTGCAGCAAGAGCTCCAGGCTCTCGTGGCGAAGCACGAGGCATTGGAGCTTGACTCAAAGACGCGGGAGTCTGAGCTTGCCACGGCCCTCGAGAGCGCAAAAAGTGCCAAGGCTGAAGCCCAAAAGGCTCTCCAAGAGATCGACGCGATGAAGAAGATGGCGGCGGGTAAGGCTTTCTATATGCAAAGCAAGCATGTAAAAGTAAATTACCGATTACTTACCCGGATCCGGAGCTCTTCAGGAGCATTCGCAGATTTGCCCCGCAGCGTGTCGGATGCCGCGCAGTTTTACCACGCCGAGGAGGGAAGCTCAACGGAGAAGCTGTTCTGGTCTCAGTATACTGGGACCGAACACCCGATGCCTCTGAGCGACCAGCTAAAGCAGCTGGTCGAGCTGCACAAGGCGGCCGAACAAGCCATGAAGGGCCTTATAGTCCGGCTGTGGCCTGGCGACGCCCTTCCGAACAGCTACTTCGGCCTGGTGAGGCGGCTTGTAGATGCCTGCCCATGGCTGGAGGTCGTCAAGCGGTCCGTCTGCATCGCAGGTGCACGCCGGGCTTTCGCCCATGTGAAGGTGCAGTGGGCCAAGCTAGACGTCGTGAAGCTGATCAAGGAATGGCCGCCACAGGGCAAGGAGCATCGCACCCCCGAAATTTATTATGAGAGTGTCCTGAAGGGTGCCCGTCTTGTGGCGGACGAATGTTCAAAGGATGTAATATTTGAGTAAACTTGCTCGTGTGATCCTGTATGATGAAAACTTGTTTCATATGCGCTACGCAACGCTTGTGTGAATTTAAAATATTACCTTCTGTTTGGTTGTTTATCCAATCTGAGAGATGGCTAGTCCTCGGCTTCTTCCCCCATGCCACTAGTGCTGGGGTGTTCAGGATAAACCTGAGCACTCTTGTTCCCATGTTTGGGTCCTTCGAGGGAGGTGCTCAGCACAACGAACCAGCCAACCGGACTAATAATGCTTTATCACTCTCACTTAGCCATAGAATTCTATAATTTTAAATTTCGGCGAAGCCACTGGTATTCGGAAGGCCGAATTCGGGGCGCGATACACGTCTTTAAGCCGGACAGGGCCGGCCCCTCGCCCTAAGCGGCATAAGTCTTTAGGGACTCGAAAACCTCACCGAATAGCGACCAGTCTCCCGCCTTATCATGATAGTCAGTTTTAGCTTTCTCTACTGAGGTGCTCAGCCCGGCAGAACCGGGGTACAATCGCAGTAGTTCTCCTAGCGCTACCTTAGCCGATAGAGCGGAACATAAGGTGCCAAAACATAGGAGCCGGGTGACGGTGTCCTGGACTAGGGGGTACTCACCACGTCGTCTCCCGATCTATTAGATTGGGCCGAGGACCCCCGTGGCCGTATACTCACGGACCAGTTCGGACGGCTACTGCATACAAGGAAGATTCCACAAGACTTGGCGATCAAGACAAGGACTTCTCCCCACCGGCGCATTCGGCTAGGACTCTTGTTATCCTAGGCCTCCGGTGCATTATATAAACCGAGGCCAGGCTAGTCGATAGATATACAATATATACAACAATCATACCATAGGCTAGCCTCCTTGATCTCGTGGTAGATCTACTCTTGTACTACCCATATCATCAATATTAATCGAGCAGGACGTAGGGTTTTACCTCCATCAAGAGGGCCCGAACCTGGGTAAAACATTGTGTCCCTTGTCTCCTGTTACCATCCGCCTAGACGCATAGTTCGGGACCCCCTACCCGAGATCCGCCGGTTTTGACACCGACATTGGTGCTTTCATTAAGAGTTCCGCTGTGTGATCGACAAAAGGATTGATGGCTCGCCTGCAGATCAACTGCGACTTCGGCATCTTCGTCACCAGCTCGACTGGTCACCTTGGTTCGACCAAGAATTGCGCCCCGTGTTTGGATCACCATGTCCGGATGAGGGCCTTCATCAAACATCAACTCCGATGTCTATCAAGATCACGAAGGAATCATCTATGGAGCTCGGGGGCTCAACATCAACATTGCCCTCAAGCGACTGTGCTGTTTTTCTGGACAGCGAACTCGTATCTGCCACCACCACCTCCTCGAGTATCGCTTTGACGATCGCTTTGGTGGAATTGTGCGGAATTGAGTCTACAACAACCCTGGAAAATTTCGTCGAGTTCCGATGGAGGAATCCCTGGCAATCCACGATATACCGGAGCCCTGTCAAATCTGGACGGGAATTTGGATGAGTTTAGGGCGTGGTGTCCAGCTTCTATATCGGACGTCCTTTGGAAGATCCAACCGTTGATCGGCTGCGTAATTCCTATATCTACCACCTCTCAAAATTTCGGCTCGATCCGACCGTCCAAACTCCGGGAACCTTCCGATTAGTGCATCATTTTTCGGATCTGTTTTCTGCGCGAAAACGAATCCGACCCGAGTTCATCTTTTTTATGAACAGGATTTCGGACATTCCTTTTGAAGGAAGTTTTGTATGGGGTATTGTGTTTTGTTCCTGAACACATCCCACTAACTGTAAGATCTTTTGAACATGATCTTCAACATCATGCTGGTGTCAAACCAGTCCGGCAATATTACTCCACGGCTGCCGACCTGCGCTAGATACGGCGTCACTTTGTTGAGCCCGAGCTCAACTTCTTCGGATCATCATCTCGGCAAGCCGAACAAGAGCCCGGCATCGCGAAGGATAAATCATCACCAACATCGCCGCCCCACGGATTACACGGAGCGGGCATACTGGCATCGCCGCACGGTCGCTTCATCAAGCCGGCATCGACAACGTCACGACCTGCATCGACAGGGCCGCACTATTGCTTCTTCAAGCTGGTGTCCATCACGCCGACCTACTTCGACTCATCGGCTGACATCGAGGCTTCGACATCTCGGCTGGACCATGGGCTTCGCCATCTCTTCATCAACCTACTCCGGACACTTCGGCGTCACTAGCCGACCAGCTTCATCATGTTAGCTGGGCCGAGGGCTTTGCCTCAGAGAGTCAACCTTTACCAGCATTGCCATACCGTCATTTTATCGCCCATCAGGCAATGGGTGTGCGGAGCGGGTCCCAATTTTACGAATCACCTTCCTTCAGATTGCTACAACAAATAAACCAGGCGTTATTAATCCCAGTATTTTTTGCTTGTTTGGGTTCATTTTTCCCAAGGAATTATTACTCTGGTTTGTCCGTCATATGTACACAGGTCTATCAAATGGTGGCTGCATTAACGACAGTCGCATGGTGGTTCGGTCAGTTTCCGTACATAGTCCGGCGAACGCCGCACTCGGAGCTCGGACTGACCTGCGAATTCAGGCTTTGCCACGCCTTTACCGCATCACGCCGACGCCCTGCATCGACTTGACTTCGGCGCCACGCCATATTTCTTTTATTACTCACTTTGCATAAATTATTTATTATGCAACGATTTTTTTTAATTATCATTATTACTATTATCTCCGGTTTGCACTATTTTTTGTGCACACGAAAATGACCCGGAGACTTCGGCGTCACTCTGCCGGTCTGTATTGATCGTGCTATGTCACCACTTCGGCGTGTCAAGCTCTCCGCTCCGCCACCTCGGGACCGGCTTGAGGGATGGAACCTTGCCCCGCATCAAGCTCGGACCGCGTCATCAATACCGAACACATTAACCAGCTAAGTCGCTTTCATGCTCAAAGCTTTAATTTCTAACTTGCGTTCGGTTCGACCAAGCATTATACTTTTTTGGAAAAAAGTTGCTTCTAAAAAATTTCCTTGTCCAAACTTTGTTTGTGACGCATAAATTCAAATACCCCGTTTACTTGGGGGCTTCCTTTATGAAGATTTTCCTGTTGCATATGATTATACTTGTACGGCTTCGTTCCTTGTTCGTGTATTACGCCACAATATGCACCACATTGACTTAAGCGATTTGCAAGCTGGGTTTCCTCGCTCCTGTGTTTACCCCTACGTTCCCGATTGTTCGGCTAGGGAGTAAAGGGAGCACCTCTGCGATTGTCACGATCGAGTCACCCGAGCCGGACCTCAAACTGGGTGAAGCCGAAAGCTAGTGCTCTTATAGTTATTCAATGATGGACGGCACACAACGGAACTCATGAGTACAAAAAATATATTGCACAAGTCTCATAATAACAATGAGCACCGAAGAAAGGTATCGGTGGGGGTACTATTTTCTTCGAAGATGCTTCTTGCTCTTCGCAGTAATATAGCATAAGTTCCCTGAGCGCGCTTTGTCTGTTACAGCCTTATGGCCTGATTGCCTAGTTATTGGAAACACCGTCGATATTCTCGACCGATGGAGTACATAACACTTTTCGGTCCTTAACCGAAGAGGGAGAAGCCGGTGGTCGGTTAAGACGCGTTTAAAGTTTGGTTGAACATAGATATGATATAAGTACCTCGGTACATGCAATCATTCTTCTACCCAAGTCACTTGGGGGCTCTTAAGTTTATTTGAGCCGTTTTATAATAAGTGTTCTTCTTCTCAGTCGTTGCAAAGTTCTATTATTATTATTTATCACTCCTTTTTTCGATGCGAGTGTGCGGTCACTAGCCGAGGAGCCTAATTTCTCTCTCAAAGCCGCTAGAGTTTAGTTTGCTAAACTGGCCTAATGAGAAGTACTCCGCCCTCGGGATAGGAGGTTGAAGCCGTAGGCTGACCCGCTCGAAGTCTTGAGATAGGATGTGTCATGTTAAAGGACGACAGAAGCACTTCTTTTTTCTAAGACCAATTTTTGGATTGGCACCGAACACTTGATCTTGTTCGGACGTCATGTTTTTACTGACGTTTCTTGGTTTTCCAAGCTTTTTGGCACTTTTAAACTATTTGTGCTTTTCCAGCATTAGTCTCGCAGTGCAACGCCGGACACCTTTAGGGATTCGGCAAAAACATTCTCAGATATTGCTATATATGCATCGGTTTCGAATTGTGTCTTCGGTCAATAGTTGGGTTGCCCGGCTCCTGCACTTGCTTCCTACGTTCCGTTTTGTTCGGCTAGGCATCCAAAGGGAGAACCACTGCGATTGTGCTTCCAGCTCACATGGTTAAGCACCTTAGTGGAGAAAGCCGAAAATTGACTGTCACAATAAGCGTAAACTGGTCAGCGATCCGATGACTATGACGGGCCATTCATAACATTGGCCGAAGTGTTTACGGCTTGACCTCGACTGTCGCCGAACACTATCGGGGACTATTTACTGGCCTCCCAAACTAAATCCTCGATATTTTGCTCTTACATTCGAGCTGAGGTTTCATGATCATGCTTAGCATGACAACCCAAAGAAAGGAACTGATAGCGGGACTATTTTCTTTGGAATACATTTCTTCTGTTAAACAGTAATATAACATATCTCTCTGCGTACCTTTGTTTATAAAACCGTGTGGCCAGATTGCCTTGGTTGTCGTAAATCTTTGCCCTCATAAAGGCTTTATAAAGTAGGACAAACACTCCTCGGCTACTGGCCAAGGAGGTGGAAGCCGATGGTCGGTCAACAAAGTTTGGTACAATGCGGATCCGAGCATTAATGACGTAAAGTACTTGGATACATAGAGTCATTACACATAATTTGTGATTTTACTATGGATATTGATCCTTAATTCGGCCACCCGTGCCCGCATTAAGGCTCGGGGGCTACTGGGGTTTGGGCTTATTATTTACAAATATTAAAGGGGCACATCGATCCCCTGATCTGGTGTTGCCACCCGACCAGTGTCTCGAGGGCTACTGCATTGCTTGTCCAATGCAGAAAATTTTATGTGCAATATAGTTTCCGAGGAGATTTTGATCCTCAGGTTGGTCGGCCGCACCCAACCTGAGTCTTGAGTACTGAGCACGCCGCTTTTGTGTCCCGAAGTATTCTGCTGAGCTAGGACTTGATCCTCAGGCCGATTTTGCAAATCAACCTGAGTCTCAGCGGCTACTGGGATCAGCGGTCTTATGTCATCCTTCATGTGCATCTCGGGTTTTAGACCGATACACACCTTGAGGGCTACTGGCTATATATCTCGGCAAAGAATAAATTGCACCAATAAAAAATATTGACAAAAAATCGGCCCATAGTCGGGGTGGTGCACCACCTCGGAAGCAGTCCGGCATAAAGCTCGGGTGCTAGTGGCTGGCTCCATAGAGGGCATTTCTGGCATTAAGCTCGGCTAAACTCCTTCAACTTTTTTGAACCAAGGTGATATGACACCTCGGATATAGTCTGGCATTGGAGCCTGGACACAGTCCGGTGTTGGAGCTCGGATATATTTCGGCGTTGGAGCTCGGATATACAGTCCGGCGTTGGAGCTCGGGTACATAGTCCGGCGTTGGAGCTCGGGTACATTCCGGCGCTAGAGCTCGGAAGCGGTCCGGCGTTGGTGCTCGGCTGCAAAAGATACCTTGAATGTAGTCCGGCGTTGGAGCTCAGACGCAAGAGGACCCTGCCTCCTGGGAACAACTTCAAA
Organism: Triticum dicoccoides; assembly: GCF_002162155.2. Lineage (NCBI taxonomy): Eukaryota > Viridiplantae > Streptophyta > Magnoliopsida > Poales > Poaceae > Triticum > Triticum dicoccoides. The sequence goes on along the minus strand of NC_041388.1, from coordinate 466,416,590 downwards.
CCCGAGGTGTGGCATAAAAATAAACAAGACATTGATAAAGGCCGGAAACTTAAAGGGGCTCCTCGGATACCCGACGTGTAAACTCGTCGAATGCATTTCGGCGATCCTCAAGATCGAAGATAAAGAAGATTTGTTGAACCAGTTTTCAAGACCGGCAACCGAAGATGAAGAACAGTTCAGAAGAATCGAGGAGCGTCCCTAACTTGAAGACCGGTTCAGGGGGCTACTGACGGTGTCCTGGACTAGGGGGTACTCACCACGTCGTCTCCCGATCTATTAGATTGGGCCGAGGACCCCCGTGGCAGTATACTCATGGGCCAGTTTGGACGACCACATACAAGGAAGATTCCACAAGACTTGGCGATCAAGACAAGGACTTCTCCCCACCAGCGTATTCGGCTAGGACTCTTGTTATCCTAGGCCTCCGGTGCATTATATAAACCGAGGCCAGGCTAGTCGATAGATATACAATATATACAACAATCATACCATAGGCTAGCTTCTAGGGTTTAGCCTCCTTGATCTCGTGGTAGATCTACTCTTGTATTACCCATATCATCAATATTAATCGAGCAGGACGTAGGGTTTTACCTCCATCAAGAGGGCCCGAACCTGGGTAAAACATTGTGTCCCTTGTCTCCTGTTACCATCCGCCTAGATGCACAGTTCGGGACCCCCTACCCGAGATCCGCCGGTTTTGACACCGACACCGGGCAAACCCAACATTTGACCAAAGACATGATTCAGAGCTGATGCATATAATGCTATAAGTTCGGGGTGCCGCACTTGTGAAAGTGTTCGGACTTTTCACACCATATTGTGGGGTACGCAAGCCACTAGTGTATTGGCCGTACCAAAGTGTACGGTTGCAAGGCGTCGTTAATGAACACACACATATATATAACAAGAATGCAATAATAGTCGTAATGTCATGCATTGTTTATTAAAAAATTGCGTTAAAGTAGATTGATACAGATAGTGCGATAAGCAAAGACTAGGACTATGACCCTTCCAAGGGCAAGCTGAGGAATGATATTAAATCTTATATTTCGCTCGTTACTGTAATCAACCTGGGAATTCCGTGGTATGACGTAGATGTCTGCCTCCTTGGTTGCTGCATCATGTGTTTGGCAATAGTGCTGCCGGACAGTGTTTCTAGAGATTAAGGTCCTGAAAAAAATAACCAAATGGGAAGCCCCTAGTGCGGTTTAAGCCGCGTCTTGGGGCGTGCCGCAGTTGTGCCCCCCTCCCCACCTGTGCCCATGGTATTTTGAATGCATAATTATGTACGCGCGGCACGAGTTTCGCCATTGGGCTGGGATTGGGGTGGCTATCGTATTGCTACGCGAGCTCAGATCGCGCCGGGCGGTCTATTTGCCGATTGCCCTGAGCGCGCTTGAAGGTGTCCGGGCTTTGAAGCGCCGAACTGGTTGATTGCCTTGAGAGGCTGCTTTGCGCTTCTGCTGCGAGGGCCGCGGTGTGCTCCTCTGTTCGAAGAGAGCGCTCTGTGTTTTCATTGACTGTAATAACTCCGCAAGGTCCTGGCATCTTGAGCTTGAGGTATGCATAATGCGGTACCGCATTGAATCTAGCAAATGCGGTTCGCCCGAGCAGCACGTGATAACCACTGCGGAACGGGACTATATCGAAGATTAACTCTTCGCTTCTGAAGTTATCCGGGGATCCGAAGACCACCTCCAGTGTAATTGAGCCTGTGCAATGGGCCTCCACACCTGGAATGACGCCTTTAAAGGTCGTTTTTGTGGGTTTGATCCTTGAGGGGTCTATACCCATTTTGCGCACTGTGTCCTGATAAAGCTGGTTCAGACTGCTGCCGCCATCCATAAGGACTCGAATGAGGTGGAATCCGTCAATGATTGGGTCTAGGACCAGTGCGACAAATCCGCCATGACGGATACTAGTGGGATGGTCCCTGCGATCGAAGGTGATCGGACAGGAGGACCAAGGGTTGAATTTTGGGGCGACTGGCTCCAACGCGTATACGTCCCTGAGCGCACGCTTCCACTCCCTCTTGGGGATGTGGGTTGCGTATATCATGTTCACCGTATGCACTTGCGGGGGAAACCTCTTCTGTCTTCCAGTGTGCGGCTGCCGGGGCTCCTCCTCGTCATCGCTATGTGGCCCCTTGTCCTTATTTTCGGCAATTAACTTGCCGGCCAGCTTGAACACCCAACATTCCTTGTTGGTGTGATTGGCTGGCTTGTCTGTGGTGCCGTGTATTTGACACGAGCGATCGAGTATACGGTCCAAGCTGGACAGACCCGGCATACTTTGTTTGAATGGCTTTTTCCGCTGACCGGGTTTAGAGCCTTTGAATCCGGCGTTGACTGTTGTATCCTTAGTATTTTCACTGTTAATGTGGCGCTTATGTTTGTTGCGACATGACCTGCTATTGCCATCCTTGGTATCTGAGGTACCATGGTTCTTTGATATGTTATTACTGCGAGCCAGCCAGCTGTCTTCTCCCGCACAAAAGCGGGTCAGGAGCGTCGTGAGAGCTGCCATAGATTTCGGCTTTTCCTGACCAAGGTGCCGGGCTAGCCACTCGTCTCGGATGTTGTGTTTGAAAGCCGCTAAGGCCTCCGCATCCGGACAGTCGACGATTTGATTTTTCTTTGTAAGGAACCGAGTCCAGAATTGCCTGGCCGACTCCTCTGGCTGCTGAATTATGTGGCTCAAGTCATCGGCGTCTGGTGGTCGCACATAAGTGCCCTGAAAGTTGTCGAGGAATGCGGCTTCCAGATCTTCCCAACAGCTAATGGAGTCCGCTGGCAAGCTGTTAAGCCAATGCCGCACTGGTCCTTTGAGCTTTAGTGGGAGGTATTTGATGGCGTGCAAGTCATCACCGCAGGTCATGTGGATGTGGAGGAGGAAATCCTCAATCCATACCGCGGGATCTGTTGTGCCGTCGTATGATTCAAATATTTACAGGTTTGAAACCTTCTGGGAATTGATGTTCCATTACTTCGTCTGTGAAGCATAAGGGGTGTGCGGCGCCTCTGTATTGGGCTATATCGCGACGCAGCGCGAATGGGTCTTGCCCGCTGTGTTCGGCCCGGCCGGATTTGCTTTTACTGTATCCGGCATGACGTTTATCGTCTCGCAGAGTGGTGCGCCGTTGTGATCCGTAGATCGATCTTGCATGCTTTGCTTTGTCCTCCAATATGTCTCGCAGGTCTGGCGTATCTCCCCATGCCTTTTTATTTGAATGGCGTCGGGGTGGAGGCTGAGCTTTTGGCTGGAATACCTCTCTATCGCGGCCACGAGGTGGCCGATCAGACGTATCATACGCTTCTTCCTCCAGTCGGGGTAGTAACCTGCACTTTGGGTAATTCTTGGAGGGGCGCTCGAGTTTATATTCCTCGGCCGCGAGTACTTCAGTCCATCTGTCAGCTAGCAGATCTTGATCAGCTTGAAGCTGCTGCTGCTTTTTCTCCAGGCTATTTGCCATGGCCATAAGCCAGCGCTTGAAGCGCTCTTGTTCGACGGGATCCTCTGGTACGGCGAATTCACCGTCGCCGAGGCTTGCCTCATCTTCGGAGGGGGCATGTAATTGTCATCCTCCTCCTCTCCGCCTGCCGCTCTCTTAGGAGAGTTGGCTCTGTCATCCTCCTACTCTAAATCTTGCTGGAGGGGATTGTTGTTGTCTTCGGCACTATCCGGAGTGTTATTATCTCCTGTGTCGGTATCACCACTTTTGCTTGGGCGGGACTTAGAGCGGCGCCACTGACGTCGGCGCTTGGGTTGCTTCTTGGAGGGGTCATCCTCCGCTATCTCGTCGCCATTGCCTTCGTTGGGTGTATCCACTATGTATATGTCATATGACGAGGTGGCTTTCCAGTGCCCTATAGGCGCTGGTTCATGTCCGTTTCCTACATCGTCCTCCATACCGTCAACGTCATCGGAGTCGAAGTCGAGCATGTCGGTTAAATCATCGACAGTGGCTACTAAGTGGGTGGTGGGTGGGCGTCGAATTTCTTCGTCATCCGCACCCCAATCCTGTTGGCCATAGTCCGGCCAGGGCTCTCCTGACAAAGAAAGAGACCTTAGTGAATTCAGAATGTCGCCGAAGGGCGAGTGCGGAAAGATATACGCGGTGGTGAATTCCATGATCGGCGCCCAATCGGATTCGATTGGCAGGGGCGCAGATGGTTCGGAGTCCGGAAAAGAGTTCGGCACCTTGGAGTCACGGGCTGCGCAGAGGGTTAGGCTGGTGTTCGGCTCGATCGCCGTTGAGACTGCAGCCCTTGAGGCGGTGTCTAACCATCCGTCCTCGATTGGCGCAGTTGGCTCCGAGCTAAGGGTCGGAGCTGATGCGGGCGCGGCCTCTGGGGGGCGTATACTTCAAGGCATATTCAAACAATCGGCATGTTTATCCCTAGATGTAGCCAACATACTTGTAACCCTAGATAGCCCCGGGTGCCTATATAAGTCGAGGGGTTTAGCCTGTAGAGGCATGCTAGAACATGTTAGAACTCACTCATACGATCTCGAGGTACATCATCTTGTACTTTGTATCCCATCCACAATCAATACAATACAATTAGGACATAGGGTTTCACCTCTTCGAGAGGGCCCAAACCTAGGTAAACATTGTGTTTTTCTCTACCTCCTGTTACCATTTGGCCGAGACCACCAGCTCGGGACCCCCTACCAAGATTCACCGGTTTTAGCACCGACAACTGGTTTGATCACTGCTAGGGCTTGTGCAGTGGCCTTTAGTGGTTGAAAGCTTAAAATTATCTAAAGAAACAAAGTAAAAAAGGATCAATATATGAAGAAATGATGTAAAAAGGATCAGTATCTCATCTCAACTGAATTATTCTTCATAGGCTAGCTAATCACAAAATCATCACTCTCTACGATGAGCAGTGCCGATGGCCCGTCGAGGAGTAGCGACTCTAGTGACATCGGCATGTTGTTTGGGTTGTCGGTGTAGCCCTGTGAGTCGGTCAGGTCCTCACTAGCGAGACCTGCCATGTTTGTCGGGCGGTCGTCACGGATCGGGGGCAAGGCAGTGGCACTGTCGACAGGCAGCGATGATGGATGCTCGTCATTGCTTTGCTTGCTCCGGTGCAACTCGAGCACATTATGATGGGAATTGGCATTCTTTGATGGTACAAACATGGGGCTCGCCATGGGATGATACTCTAGAAGCAGCTTCCCCTACCTGTACCGCATGTCGCACACGTTGCATAGTGTGCCTCACTCCTTTGGCACCTCCCCCACCCTAGCATCTCTAACGGCCCATAGTGCATGTAGCTCTTCCCATTATTTGTCGGCCATGGCGCCGAAGGGGATTCGCTTATTGGACGCTTCCTCTCTTATTTGAAAGCTTTCTCGGCGGGTGCACAGATGGAGGTGTCCCAGGCTCCCAGATGGGACTCTCCAGTGTGGAGTTGATGCTTGGGCGCTCCCGCAGGAATCCGTCACTGACCACCCTGCTGGACGGCACTCCTGTAGCAGCATCCCCTTCTTGTACCACATTCCACAGGCGGTGCAGACCTCCCTCCGCCCCAGCAACCCTTTTATCCACAAAGGTGGCTCCACGACTCACAGTGCAAGCAGCTCATCCCCGGGACTGGCGCTAGAGAAACTTCTGTCCTGGGAAGCCTCCTCTCCGTGGCCGACTTTCTAACGAGGTAAATAGCCCTATGCACCTTGGGCTCCCACATCGGGCTCTCCAGTGGCGAATCGACGATTGGGCTTGCTACCGGATGGTGCTCCAGTAGCGTCTCAGTCTTACTGTAACAGACCCCGTAGGCATTACGGAGGATACCCCGCCCCATCGACCCTGACCTCCGTTGCAACATCTTCGCCGCCTTGTAGTGTAGGCACCTCCTCAACCTCTTAGGCGGCTTATCGATCATGCTTGGATCGATAAGCAAGGCCACCTGCACACGCTGAGGCGGGAGAACCTTCTCCTCTCTTCTTCCGCGGGGTGGGGCCCTAACCCACGTCCACACGTCATGTTAACTATGGGGAACGAAGATGCCATGTGGACTTGTGGATGGGATTGGGTTGTGATGATAGAGTTAGGCCAGATCGTGAGCCCAAATCGAGCACGAGAATTCTTTGCAGCTAAGAATGACTACATGGGAACATTATCTGACATGCTTGCATCACGGATAAGGCAAGATACTTGTCGAGAGCTGAGATGGCCCTGGACACCTCAGATTTAATTTGATAAGCCATGCTTGCCTTCGAAAGGAAGATTCATTGAACCTGTTTGAAGACTGGCGACCCAAGAAGAAGAATAGTTTAGATGGACTGAAGTGCATCTAGACTTGAAGACCAGTCCGGGGCCTACTGGCGGTGCCCGGCTGGGGGGTCTCTCAATACGCCATATCCCGATCTGTCGGGCCGGGCCGAGGACCCCTATGTCGTTCCACTAGTGGGCCATGACGAAAACGACCCATGGCGTATGAAGGGAAGGCTCCTGAAGACTTGTCGTGTACTCCAAGATGTTGGAGGTCATCCACAGCTCATCCTCTTTGTACATAGCTAGCTTAGATGCAACCCTAAACCCTCCGGTACCTATATAAACCAAGGGGCAAGGCTCGCAAAGGACACGCAACGCGCCTGCGGTAGATCATATGTACTTTGTACTCCACCCAAAACCAATAAAACACAAGCAGGGCGCATGTTTTATCTCTCTGGAGAGCCCGAACCTGGGTGAAAACTTGTGTCCTTGTGACCATCATCTCAAGAGCCTTAGTTCGGGGGCCCCTAAGCGAGATGTGTCGGATTTGACTCCATCACTACCCGCCCCCAGCAGCCACCCAGCGCCGAAGGATGCTCCTCGCAGCAGCCCCTGCCAAGGGTTGTTGGTGGTGGGGCTGCTCCTCGCCACCAGTATCTCCTCCCCCGCGAGTCACAAGCCCCACCGCCGACTGGTGGTGGTGGGGCTGCTCCTCGCCGCCAATTTCTCCTCCCGTCAGGCCGCACTCCTGTCAACGGTTGTTGGTGGTGGGTTGCTCCTCGCCACCGATTTCTCCTCACTATCGGTGAAGGGAATGAATAAGGAAGGGAGGGGAAATAGGATGGGTCGTGCTTAATGAGTGGGTCGCTTTCACGCAAGGATGTTTCTTAACAAACGGACTGATTGTATGACATGGCAACACTGCCCACATTAAGATTCGTGTTCAGATGATAGCCGAAGCGTCACGTCAGGAGATTAAAAATGTAACGTTAGATTTATAGTGTTTTCGAAAATCGATGCAGAAACCAGTTCCCGGGCTGCAAGATTTAAAGAAGATCCCACTCTATTTGCGCAGAGGATCAAAGAGGCTCATAAACCTTTCCTCTTCACCTTTGTAGCTTCACTCCCTTAGAACTTCTAGCTTTCTGTTAGCTCTATCTTTTGAGTTTATTTCTTTTTTTTTGAGCATCAGTACAGACACAAGCGCTCATATACACGCGCATACACTCACCTCTATGAACGCACACACGCACACCCTATCCCTATGAGCACCTCCGAAAGACTGAGCCGGCACATCATCTTGAGATTTACGAAGTCACCGTAGGCGTCTTGTCGTCGACGGGAACGTCTCCTCCCACTGAAAGCGCATCGCCGGAAATCCTGAAATAAATGCAGGAATAATGCGAGCACCAGGATTTGAACCCTGGTGGGTTGGGAATATCACTGTCCATCTAACCATCTCAACCACAGGTTGATTCGCTCTTTTGAGTTTATTTCGCAACATACCCAAAGTGGTATGCCTTGCCTTGTAAAAATGTACAGTGTGGACACGTTGCAATGCAGGTAAGCAAATGGCGGTGGATGTATGGTTGGTTGCGGCGTGCGTGCGCAGGCGCGTCTTTTGCTGCAGTCGGAAAATATTCACTCGTAGCGTGGCCGAGCATCCGACTCTAGACACTACTAGGTTGTCCGGTCACAGAAGCTGGCAGTCACGTCCCCGGGCAGATCGTCTTTTGTCTGTCATCCTGTCATCTGCTGCCGCCGCACGGTCGCAGCCGCCGTCCATGGCGACGGCGGAGGAAGGCGAGGGAGGAGAGGTACAAGTATCGGCTTATCTTTCTTCACCTTCGGTGGGTGGGCGGGTCGATCTACATCTTTAACACGGTGACCTAAAGATAGTATTTTTTTTGCTGAGCAGCCACCAGGATTAGGGAGGGGGAGGTGTCCAAGATTCCGGCGATCTGAGGCGACCCGCGGCATGGCCGGAGGCGGCGGCGTTGGGGGGAAGGAGGATGGCGGCACGGAGCCCCTACTCCTGTCCGTCCTCGCTCTCCCCGCAACGGCGCTCCCCGCCGTCGTCTCCCGCCTGGAGGCCGCCGTCCCGCGGAAGGCGCGCAGCTACCTCCCCCGCAACGTCCCGTCGGCCTGGTGGTCACTCAGGATCCCCTTCATCCAGCCGCTGCCGCCGGCTGGGGACCCGGCAAACGAAGAGGAGGGGAGAAGGTTCCCCCGCACCCAGCGCGTGCAGGTGGCTCCGTCTCTCGATCCAGGCACGGCCGATAAGCCGCCCAAGAGATTGAAGAGGTGCCTGCACTGCAAGGCGGTGGAGACGCCGCAGCGGAGGTCAGGGCCGATGGGGCGGGGTACCCTCTGCAACGCCTGCGGAGTCTGGTACAGTAAGAACGGGACACTGCCGGAGCACCGTCCGGTGGCAAGCCCAATCGTCGATTCGCCGCTGGAGAGCCCGATCTGGGAGCCCGAGGTGCCTGGGGCCATCTACCTGGTCAGAAAGTCGGCCACGGAGAGGATGCCTCCCAGGACAGAAGCTGCGCCAGCGCCACGGCCGGGGACGAGCTGCTTGCACTGCGGGTCCTCGGATCCACCTTTGTGGATAGAAGGATCGATGGGGCGGAGGGAGGTCTGCACCGCCTGCGGCATGCGGTACAAGAAGGGGAGGTTGCTGCCGGAGTGCCGTCCAGCAGAGTGCTCAGTGACGGATTCCCAGCAGGAGAGCCCAGTCATCAACTCCCCGCCAGAGAGTCCCATCTGGGAGCCTGAGGCGCCTCCGTCCGTGCACCTGCCAAGAAAGCCTTCAAAGAAGAAGAAGAGGAGGCGGTCTAGAAGCGAAGCCCCTTCGGCGCCATGGCCGGCGAATAAGGGGAAGAGGTGCCAGCACTGTGGGTCGTCAGAGACGCCACAGTGGAGGGAGGGGCCAAAGGGGCGAGCCACGCTGTGCAACGCGTGCGGCGTGCGGTACAGGCAGGGAAGGCTACTGCCGGAGTACCGGCCCGTGGCGAGCCCTACATTTGTGCCAACAAAGCATGCCAATACCCACCGCAAGGTGCTCCAGTTGCATCGAACCAGGCAAAGCAACGACGAGCATCCATCACCGTTGCCTGCCGACAGCGTCACCAACCTGCCCCCAATCCGCAACGAGCTCCCGACCACCAGCACGGCAGGTCTCGCCAGTGAGGACCCGACCGATGCACCGGGCTACACCGACAACCCAATCAATGTGCCGAGCTCACTGGACTCGCTGCTGCTCGACGGGCCGTCGGCGCCGCTCATCGTAGAGAGTGAAGATTTTGCGATTAGCTAGCCTATAAAGAATAATTCAGCTGAGATGAGATACTGATCCTTTTTACTTCGTTTGTTCAGATACTGATGCTTGGAAATTTTAAGCTTTCAATCACTGAAGGCCATTGCACAGGCCCTAGCAGTGATCAAACCAGTTCTGTGAATTCAACCATTTAGGTGGAGGATTTTCGAGTTCCATTTCTGGTAAATTTTTCCCCTTTTTCTTTTCATGACTCCAATGGAAAATTAGTGGGCATGAACCAGCTTATGGGATGTGCATTGAGAAGACAGATATGCATAGTTTGGCAGAAGCATCAGATATTTGGCAAGATGGTTGCGTAGCTTGTTAACCTAGATTGCTCAAACCTCCCATTTCTGAAGCTCCAGATTGGGCAAGATGATGCTTGTGCTTTATGATGCTGCTTCCGGCCATACACACCAAAGGCACAAACATGTCACCCGCCTTTTACATTCTGCATGCTTCCTAAGATTTGCAAGCTGCTGCTCTCCCTGAAGTTTTTCTTTCAGTTTTGCTAAAGCACATCTAGATGTGCCATAAGTATTGCACATCTAAGTCATATGTCATTGATCTTACATTGAGATTCGTGTAAATATTTTCTTTCTCTTTTTTCTTTTTCTCTTTATACTTGATTCACTCACTTAGATGTGCAATAACTAGAGCACATCTAGATATGCCCTAGACACACCCTTTTTCTTTTGGCACAAATGCACATCCATAGGGGGGGACATGAGAGTTGCAGTAGACTGAGAAATTCCTGTGACGATGTGTTTGACGCAATCCTTTAAGGTGGAGATGGACCTAATCTGGGTTAATCTGTCATTCCGAATCTGCATCAGCCAAAAATGTTTGTGGATTTATTTGTTTTTCAAGTTTATCGTGGCCACAGATGTGTGAAGGCATCGTGGGTTTGTTTGGTTTCCAATTTCTAGCAGCCAAATGTGTTTTGGGGGAGCATTGTGGCTTTCTTTTTATATCAGGGCGTGTTATAGGTTTGATTCTTGAGCTGCAGAACTGGGTGTTTCATGCATTGCGGATTAAAGAATGGACTTGGCCTTGGCACCCCCTCCACACCGTTGATGTCGAAGACGATCACCTTGAAGCTATCGGGACTCAGCACCTTGTAGGTGACGTGGTACTGATCTTCAGCTGGTGAGCTACGACGAGGGGGGCCATCCTTCAAGGGTGATCCTGCCGTTGACCACCTGGACCGTGATTCTCTCGGCATATAGCCCGTGTTCATCCTCAGAACGAGTTCTGGTGCGATGGTGGTATGTGCTTGATGAAGTCAGTGGGCATCGACAGGTACTCGAACATAGGTGCAAGAATGATCTTGCAGAAGTGACTTGGGCCTGAGTTGTAATGGAAATGGTCGTAACTGCGGGGCCTCTTGGGGGCCTTGCCGTCAACCTCCGCCTTGCCGTTCCAGCAGTTGGCTGAGGCTACCTCCTTGTCCGAAGCAGCACTGCCGAGGATAAGCTTCTCGGCAGAGCACTTCATTGAACTCCGGCAAAAAAAAAAAGCACTTCATTGAACACAAATGAACAAGATTAACATAGCTACCATGCTAGCAGATCAAATAAGTGAACAAGATCAATGGATAAAAAGACCAAGAGCATATTTTCATCCTC